>NC_063343.1:45468683-45557529 GCF_021869965.1 Rhincodon typus | reverse complement strand
CAGCTGCCATCTGTGATGAAACATCCCAAAGTTCTTCTCTCATCCGGAGAGAGTCCTCCGTCTTTATCCCCATCTACCTCATGCCAGAAACAATATCATTTACTATTTGATGTGATGGCTTTGTATTTAATGCCACTGGACTAGTAATGAGAATCCAGGCTAATGGTCTGGGGGCATGGTTGTAATCCCACCTTGGCAGATGCTGAAATTTGAATTGACCACGTAATAATCGTCAATTGTCATTTTAAAAAATTAATGTCATTTATGAGAGGACATATGCCATCCTTACCTGGTTGAGCAGATGTGGGACTTCAGACCCAAAACGTCAGCTTTCCTGCTCCTTTATGCTGCCTGGCCTGCTGTGTTCATCCAGCTCCACAGTGTTACCTCAGACTCCAGCATCAGCAGTTCCTACTATCTCCAAGTGCGGAATATGGTGGGATTGTGAAGTGAGAATGAGGATATAAATCTTCATGTGTTATAATTTTGATTATTCTATGAAAACTCTCCTTTATGCAACTGGAGTCCAGAGAACGGTTTAAAATATTGACATTGAGCTAAGTTACAATGCTGTGCCATGAGAATAGCTGCAAACACTTTTGTTTCATGCAAACCACCCCCCACCAAGTGTGGCTCCAATTGGTCTATGCCAGTTTAAACTCAGTCTAATACAGATTAGATCGGCCCTGACTGAAGCATCCAGTTCAGAAGTGCCAAATTCACACAGCAATACAGTTTGAAAGAGAGTTGAAAGAGCTATTTGGGCAACTGACCTGTTAAACAGGCATCAACCGGGAAACCAGACTGTGCCCTATACAGGCTCACGGCATGGTAGCTCAGGGGTTAGCACTGCTGCCGCACAACGCTAGAGGCCCGGGTTTGATATCCTCCCCACCTCGGGCGACTGTCTGTGTGGAGTCTGCACGCGTTTCCTCCAGGTGCTCCGGTTTCCTCCCAGAGTCCAAAGATGTGCAGGTTAGGTGGATTGGCCATGCTAATTACACAGTGTTCAGGGATGTGTAGATTAGGGGAGTTAGAGGGGGATGGGTCTGGGTGGGATGCTCTGAGGGAGGCTGTGGACTTGTTGGGCCTAAGGGCCTATTTCCACACTGTAGGGATTCTATGGACAGGTTCAAGAGGAGAAGTCTAACTAATTCACGGGGTGATCAGATTGCAAGTTTTATAGGTATAATATTAGGGCATTACGCACACGTAGATTTAAAGCAATTGTTTCACTGTTGATTGACAAGGAAATCTCAGTATCACAATTAGCTAGCAATGCAATTTCAATAAATTACTAGTTACTGAGGGAATCAAAATTCCTTTTTGTTTTTGCCATTAACAAGTCCCATCCCCATTAACTTTTCGATCTACCCACATTAGCTTTCTATAAGATAAGATGTAGGAATAGAAGTCAGCCATTTGGCCAATCAAGTCTGCTCCACCACTCGATGAGATCATGGTTGATTTCATAATCCTCAACTCGAATTTCTTGCATTATTCCCAGAATTATCGATTTCCTTATTGATTAAAAATTTGTCTATCTCAAGCACAGCCCAGTTTCACAGCATCTCTCCCACTAAGCTCTGTGGCTGCGCATGACAATTGGTATCAGCGTGCTGACTGCAGCATTGACTTCTGGTTCAGGAAATCATTGCAGTGCACAGGCCTTGGAGGCTCGCACAGATGGTAAGAAAATTAGAGGGTACACTGCTCAACAGCCCTTTGCAGTATCAACCCAGAGCACCTTTTCTGAACTGCCAATGCCA
The DNA here is from genome assembly GCF_021869965.1 of Rhincodon typus. Lineage (NCBI taxonomy): Eukaryota > Metazoa > Chordata > Chondrichthyes > Orectolobiformes > Rhincodontidae > Rhincodon > Rhincodon typus. The sequence goes on along the minus strand of NC_063343.1, from coordinate 45,555,760 downwards.
GTCATATCTTTTCTTGAACAAGGGTACCAAAACCATTTACAGTATTCCACATGTGATTTGACTACTTCCTTGTCAAGTTTTAGGAAGACCTCCCTATTTTCACACTCCATTCCTTTTGAAATAAAGGCTAATAGTCCCTATTCTCTAATTGAACATAGTTACTACCCTTTTGCAATTCATGCAGGAGCCCTAACACACTATGCTGTAATTTTGTGGTTCTTCCCTCCCCTATTTAAATAATAGGCAACTCCTCTTTTTTTCTAAGCCATTTGCTCCGAGAGGTTATTACAGACCTTTGGATCCTCCCTGTCCAGGGATAGGGACACTACCACTGCACCACAAGATGGCCTTTATCCTGCCTACCAAAGTATATAACCTCATATTTTCTAATGTTAATGTTTCACCACCAAGGTTTTGCGCACTCAACTTGTCTTTATCCCTCTGGAGACTCATTGGGTCATCCTCCCTAATTGCTTCCCCACCTACTTTAGCACATTCACTGTCCCCAAGTTTGTAAATTACACAATGTCATTGAAGAAATTGTACTGCAAATAACTGAGGCCCCAGCATCGATCCCTATCGCAGTGCACTTGTTCCAGACGGCTATCCTGAAACTGCCACAACTCTCATTTATCAGTTATTCATTCCTCAATCCGTGCTAATGTATTACCCCCAACACCATGGGATTTTATCGTAAGTAGCCTTATGTGCTGTATCTTATTGAACACCTTTTGGAAATCCAGATGTAGCACATTTACTGTTTCCCCTTTATCCATCCTGCTTGTTATCTCCTCAGAGAAGTGTAATAAATTTGTCACACAATTTCCAATTCATGAAGCCATGCTGACTCTGTTGGATTTTGTTACGCATTTCTGAATGCTGTATTATTACATCCTTTACAACATCTGGCATTTTTCTAATGATGATGCCCCTCATCTAATGTTCCTGTATGGTCTCCTGGTTACTGAACTTGTCCAGATTCAACATCAGCTTGAATAAAACTAGGACAAAGATACTCAACTACAGGGGCTCATGTGGTATGCGATATAAGAGTTTCAGAAGTCATGTAGGCAGATATCACAATTGTGATAAGTCATCTGACTTCCAGGACTGACTCCAACCAGAACTTAGGAAGAATGGAAGTGCATTTCCCAAAATGACAAATTGGATAGGAATGGTAGGACTAGAGGTAACATCTATAAAATGATGCAGAAAACTTAAGTTAGATAGTTGCCAAAAGTTAATGACTCATTGTACATTGTGTTGAGTCACTATGGCCCCTTAAATGGGGCCATTATCTAAAACAGCAGTAATCCACTTATTATGGAAAACTGGTGATTGTTTTTAATTGTGATAAATTAAACAGCAACATCTGAGTGCGCTTTCTTGGCTGCCTCACAATGTTGGAAAAGATGTCAGAGGCAGAAGGGAACATGGAGTGATCAAATCACTCTAGATCTTATTAAGTGGCAAAGCAGGTGCAAGGGACCAAGTAGCTTATTCATGTTCCTTGTTTATACTTCTGTAAGATATACTGGATGTTTCTCCAGAATAAGTTTTATAAAAAACATTTTTCACAATGCAACATTGCTCAGACATCAAGTATGGGAACAGTATGTAAAGATTGTACTGTACTGAGGGGTGGCAGGCAGGCAGGGCAGCTTGGGTGTTACTTTCTCACCTTTTTTTAAACTGTATGTGAATGTGATAAACATATGGCACCATTATTTTGCATTTGGGTACTTTTCTAGGCACCAGTCCTAACATAAGTACAAACTATTTTACCCACAATGTGCTGTATTAAATTGACAACATTCCAGCACAGTGGAACATCAAACTGATCTGCATTTCCCCCCTTTACTCCTTTCTTGAAAGCGATCATAACTAACAGTAGAATATGGACCCTGAGGGAGTAGCAGCCTTGTAGTAATTCAGCCATGTTGCTATTCTTCTGGAGTGAGCCTGAGTAGCAAGCAGAGCATTGTTTAACTACGGAGGCATTACACCAAAAGCTGACCTTGCTTTCAAGTGACATCCACAAACAAATGGAGTATTTATTTGGATGATCTATATGTCTACAGATGACTAATTTTCAAGTCACAGGTTGTCTCTAAAATGTTAATACCTCGTTAAGTTCTTAAGCCATTTCTTTATAGTGGAGTACAATTGTCAAAAGTTGTTTGACACTACTACAGCATACATTCTGGTGTTAATTTTTACAATTAAGAGGCATCACAGCTGAACTCAATCTTGTCCTTCAACAACAACAAATATGCATTTTCAGCAGTGATCACCACAAAGGAGCAGCGTAGCTGATTTTTCTTCTATTCATCCATAGGTTTCAAGATGAACCACAGCTTCCTACTGCCACTTTAAACCAATAACACATGGAAATTTCCTAAATCTTATTACAAGTCCAGTATCACACTGATTACTGCTCTCAATTGTATCACAGCACTGGATAAAGTACGTTAGCCAAACCTGTATAGGTTTCTGGAGTATGAGCATTAGCATTAAACAAAAGCATGCAGCATAACAATAACGCTACGACTGTGATTCTGACTAAGTGAATACCTTGCACCCTCATAGCAATGCATGGGCACTGTCAATTTCAATGCAGTTTTACAATCCAGATTGCAACATCATAAGCGCATTGTACAAGTGTAGATTTGAGACAGATTTTCTGGTTTTAATGATTTAGCTATCAGAACTCATTAAATATCGTGTTGCTAAAGGCTATTTCTTCATTGCCCAGAACAGCTACCATTGCTCCTTAATTGAAGGGCTAGATTGGCTGCTCAAGTAGAAGCACACAGTCCCCATCCAACAAAAAAAATCTCACTTTTAGGAACAACCTTTGCATTAAAAGGAGTTCAACCTGGAATGCAGACCATTATCCAGTTCTCTAAACAAGCAATCAAACATGTCTTTGCTCTTTTAGTAATTGAAGCATTTAAAAGAATATTCTTCAACAAATTAGATGGAATTCCATATATACCACGTGGAAATAAACTAGAAAGGATTTTTCATCCACAAACACCTGCATTTCAAAGCATAACTTTTTAGTCTTTTCATCTAAAGTTAAGAACTTCGGGGCTGTTCGCTTTAGATCAAGATAAAGAAATAACAATGCTGTAACTTCACATTTATAGATGATTTTCATAAAACCTTCATACTATCTTTTTAATTTGTATTCTCAGGCTCGTTCACTGCATTAATGCTGAGGTCATAGTTCATTGCATTGACGTTGAAAGTCACAGACACATGGATCAAATCAATCTAGTTCTTCCTCATTCATTCACAAGGTGTGGATATCACTGCCAGCATTTATTGTCTATCCGTCATTACACAGAGAATTAGCATTCTGTCAGAAAGAATTCCAGGATGCACTTCTAATGTTTAGTGGCACGATCAATGTGGAGTCACTGGCTCTGCCTCTGCTTCTCTAAGATTGTTCCCCCTCTCCAGGGCAATCACATGTCTGCTTCCCTGTGATGCCACACTTGAAGTGGTTTCTGGTGACAATTGCAGTTCCTGCTGTGTTCTTGCTCTCTCAGGGCTTCTGTATTCCCGACGGGGTTACCCACTTTCCCACTGTTATCACCTACTCAGCACACAAGTCATGATTCTCCCACAGACCCAATGGGTGTGTAAATGTTGGTCAAACAAGGCTGCATTGTTGCACCAATGCTCTTCTCCATCTTCTTTACTACAGTATCCATATCCATGGAGCTTCCTGCTGTGGTGGGCTAATCTACAGGACAAGTGGAAAACTGCTCTACGTGTGTTGCTTCCAGTCCAGAAACAGTCATCAATGTAGCAGACAGACATTTGCAGGCGAGCGCAAAAACAAAAATCGCTCTTGTATCACAGATACACACAACTGAACTAAAGCAGCCTTTCTACCTCTGTATTTACAACTCAGGTAAAAGTAACCCAAGACCCCCAAATAGTCACTCCAATGGTTCCTATACAGACTTTTGAATAAGCAATCCCAGACTTTGAGGAATTAATTCCCAGACACTGCTTTGTATCTCAAACAAAAGTCTTAACTATTTACTAGATACACAATAACTTTAGCAGAGAGGAAAAAAATGACACAGTAAGCTAATTAATCCCTGCACTTTAAAACATTTGTTTTCAGCCCCCATTCACACAGAAGACTGACTGAAAAACAACTCGACTACACCTCCTCTCACCAACCCTCCTGCCAAAATGCTATCCCATACACTCAATTCCTCTGCCGCATCTGCTCCCAGGACCTCCTAGATATCCTCCTACTTTAAGCACCGTAGTTTCCCCTCCTTTGTTATTAAAAATGCCTTCAACCGCATCTCCTCCATTTCCCATGCTTCTGCCCTCAAACCCTCTCTCCCCAACAAGGATGGAGTCCCCTTAGTCCTCACATACCACCCCACCAATGTCCGAATACAATACATCATCCTCCGACATTTCTGCCACCTACAATCAGATCCTATCAGAAAAAAAGATAATTCCCTCCCCACCCATCTGCTTTCTGCAGGGACCATTCACTCCGCGACTCCCTCATCAACTCCACACTCCCCACCAACCCTTCGACCACACCCAGTACCTTTCTCTGCAACCACAGGAGGAGCTATACCTGCCCCTACATCTCCCCCCTCACCTCCGTCCAAGGCCCCAAACAATCCTTCCAAATCTGGCAGAGATTCACCTGCACTTCATCTAACCTCACCTACCATGATCGGTTGCTCCCGACGTAGTCCCCTCTATAACGGGGAGGCCAAGCGCAGACTTGGGGACCAGTTTGCAGAGCATCTTTGGCCTTCTCCACCAGAGTGGGGCCAAACAAACTGGAGGAACACCACCTGATATTTTGCCTTGGGAGCTTACAGCCCAATGGCCTGAATATTGACTTCATCAGCTTCAAATTTTCTCCATCCCCAACCTGTCCATCTTTCGACTCACCTATCCATTCCACCCTTCCCACTGATCAACTACAATACCCTAACTGCATCAACCTACCTCCATCCCACCTACCCTGCCCCCAGTCCCACACCCCTGATGAAGGGTTTTGGCCCAAAACATTGACTTCCCTGCGCTTTGGATGTTGTGCGACCTGTTATGCTTTTCTGGCGCCACATTCCTTGACAAACACTTTTCTGAAACATTTATCACAGTCACCTTCTCACTTTACCCAGGCAAAGGCAGCAACACCTGTAACTCAGCTTTCCACTCTTTGGGCTTCCAGAAACATATCAGACTAGTCAGGGAATTTTCAACTCTTCATACCATTTTGGCAGCAGCCCAGAACCATCTCAGAAAACATAGTTCAAACATGGTCAGCATGGACCGATTGGACCAAAGGGTCTGTTTCCATGCTGTATGACTTTATGACTCTTCAAAACAACAACAACAACAACAACAAATTCTGGTACTGCTCTGATAGACTGATCAACTCCTCCCAAAGCCTCAATTACCATTCAACAAGTGCCATCTACTTGAACACAGGGTCTCTTCCAGACTTGATGGAACCAATCCCAAGGTATGGCCTCGCTAAAGCCAATTTCTACCAACTACTTAAACACAATACTCTTCCCAGGTGGTCACTGTGTCTGTTACAATGTTTTTAAATCAAGGCTCAGTCTTCAATTAGCCTCACAAACAAAGCTCATTGATCAGTTTTTCTCTTAACAAAAGTCAAAGTCTACAAGTCATTTCCAGCTGAATTTAAAAAAAAAATCAGTAAAAACATAATATAAAAATAATGAAAAATTTGCCACGGTTCTAAGATCACTGCCACAGTCAGAGAAACGCAAGAGAGACAAAAGATTCTTTACCAGCATGTTTACACTGCACAACAATACTCACTGGTTATCAAGGTACACTGGACAACTGGATCAATTCCCATACCCAAGGAGTTCCCTCTCAGCAACTGTAGATATCAATGAAATTCAACAATGCTTCCAGAAGGCCAACACAACCTTTGGCCACCTGAGGAACAAAGACCTTAAATTGATAGCAAGTTCATGGTCTTCAGAGTGGCAATGTTACTGGCCCTCCTGCATGCAGAGGCATGGAAAACGTACAATAGACACCTCAAATTGCTTACGAAACATCCATCAGCGATGTCTCTGCAAAATTCTGCAAATCCACTGGAGCATCTTTCTTGCCAATATTAGTGTCCTCTCTCAGAACAGCATCCCCAGTTTCAAAACACAACTTATGGTCAATCAACTGCATTACGTGGGCTGCGTGGTTGCCACGCTTGATACAGAACTTCCAAACCTAGTTCTCTACTCACAGTCATGGCAAGGGGATAGCAAGAATGCAGAGGATGTGATCCAAATGTATCCTCAAAAGCTAACTAAAATCTCTAGCTCAAGATCGGTCAATTTGGAGAAGAGACTTCCACGAATATACCCACCATTCTCAGTGTCTCTTACAGACCCAAATTGAGGTAAAGCACAAACAGTGGAAGGAGTGTGCAAAACCTCGAGAATCCCACCCATCTGTTTCAGCAATACTACCTGCCCCACCTAATGCAGGGTTTGCCAAACTATACAAAAAAAAAGTTAACTTTTTTGTCTCCAAAGATGGGTTGCACAGTGGCTCAGTGGTTAGCACTGCTGCCTCACAGCACCAGCCTCGGATGACTGTGTGGAGTTTGCACGTTCTCCCAGTGTCGGCATGGGTATCCTCCAGGGGCTCTGGTTTCCTCCTAAGGTGTCCAAAGATGTGCAGGTTAGGTGAATTGGCCGTGCTAAAATTGTCCAGGGCTGTGCTGGCTAGACGGATCAGCCATGGAAAATGCAGGGTTACAGGGATAGGGTAGGGGGACTGAGTCTGGGTCGGGTGCCATTCGGAGGGTCCGTGTGGACCCAATAGGCTGAATGGCCTGCTTCCACACTAGGGATTCTATGAAATGCTGCCAGACCTGCTGAGTATTTCAGGTAATTTCTGCTTTTGTTTTCAGAACTAGAATTGAACTATTTAGTCACTTCAGGACCCAAATACCAATGTAAAATAAAAAGTCATCCTTGATCCTGAGAAATACTGCTGTTCAGCAGAAGAGATAGACAGGCATCATAGGTTTAAAGGCACAGTTGGACAGATCACTGTCCAAGGCCCTCCTGCCTTAGTATACTGATAAACGGTGCAAAACCCCTTGGACTGTATGTAACAGAGGATGTTTGACTTGCAACGTAATTGTACATTTTAAATATAATGTTCAATGTTAAGTGAAACACTTCACATTGTATTGAAAATAATTGATCTACATTGCAATTCATGTGAATGCAATGTATATTTGCGAATTCCAGGAATGGAGTACAGTTCCAAAGTATTTAGGAAGAGGCGCCTAGGGGCTCATATTCATGCATCTTTAAAGGTGTCAGCACACATTCAAAGAGCACCAAGCAGGGTATGTTAAATTGGGATTCATAAATAAATATAATGAGTAGAAAAACAGTGAAGCTATGCTACATCCTTACATAGCCTTGATTAGACAACAAATAGATTTGTCTACTTCTGGTCCCACACTTTAGAAATGAAGGTTCTTGAGAGTGTAGAAGAGACTAATCAAAATGGTTCCAAAAATAAAGGAAATTAGCTGCGAGTTTAGTCGGAAAATCTGGTGGATTTTTGGTTCAAAGCGGAGGAAGAAAAGGAATGATTTGACATATGCAATATATTTAGATAAGGTACACGAGAAAGCTATTCGCTATACCTGATGGCACTAATAGGCACAGGTTAAAAGTGATTTATATTAAACATAATTTATACATCATAATTTATAGCAGAATTCTTCTGGAAAATCACTTCCCCATTTCTCTTTTCTCCAAAAACTACAGCTTATCCAGCATGGCAGTTTGCATCTGTTCCACAATGAAGGCCACACCATCTTTCCTGTCTTTACCAAGCTTCAACAGACCTTTAGTTAACCAGATGTGGATGTGGCATGATGTCTTTTATGAAAGGAAATCTCCATCCTTACCTGGTCTGATCTACATGTGACTTCAGACTGACAGCAATGTGGTTGACTTTTAAATGCCCTCTGGATGGCCCTAGAAAGGCACTCAGCTTCAGGGCCACTAAGGATAAGCAGTAAATGCTGGCCTAACTGAAGTGATACCCACATGCAACGACAAAGATTTTCATTTTATGTCTTCAATTCCACCCATGTCTTTGCTCCATCCAACATCAGCTATCTCTTCCACCTGTACATTTCAGAACAGACTTGCCACTCATCTGACAAAAATGATTCCTAGCGCCCTAATGCCTTGATCAGTGGCTCTCCCTTTAGGCGTGTACCAATACGATCTGCAAAGTCTCCCACAAACTACATTGCACAGCAATTTAGGTGCCCTAAATTTTCTTGCTCTCAAGCTTGCTATCTGCCCTATAAGTTGCTTTGAGACAAGCCAACTGTTATTAAGACCCTGTAGCATTATCTTAACAGTTTGGAAGCACAATTACCAAAAGCCATGAGCATCCCAGGCCAGGCTAATGAATATTACTGCTCTTGAAAGGATGCAGTCTCGAGCAAGGAATGTTCCTTTTCAATTGTGAAGCACTTTACTAAAATTCTATAATCCTTCTACAAAGTAAATTACATTATCCAGCACTCATGCAAAAATACTAAGGAACTAGCAGCATCAAACAGATTTATATAATGTAATCTTCAATATCTAGCATAATAATTGAGGAATCCTACTGAGTAGTTGATGGTCATTGACACAACATTTAGAGTTCCCTAATTTTCCATTCTTACATAACTATTTAACCAATATCATCAGAGCATGGATGTCAGAAAATAAAATACACAATGTGAACTTATGTCAGTCACAGGGTTTTGATTAGTGGACTATGTAACAAGCTACTTACTATTCACCATTACTTATTATTAAATTCCTACTTTACCATTTCCAGGCAGAAAGATCATCTTTAACTTTGCATTCTACCATTCAAAGTCACTATTGGGTCAATCATCAGGTGTTCTCACTTCATATAATCATTTGCAACATTATATAATCTCATGTCCTATGTATGCAATATTAGTCTGAAAGACCCAAGAGACATTTCCAAATAAATGTGCTGGTTTCAGCTGATCTTGCACTGAAACTTTCCTTTCCCTAATCCTTTTCAATGTATTGCTACATAAAATCAGGCAAATTCTATGATGTTTCACAAAGTTTAAAGAAGCCATTATGCTTCCTGTCAAGTAAAAAAGGTTTTTCTATTTTTTTGTCCACAGATTTACCTAAGATTAAAGGAAACAATCGTTTATACCGTATCTATAACTCGTGACAGTCACTTACCTTGTGGTGATGCCTTTAATGAATGCTTAAGTGCCTGCATCTACCACCTGTTCAATTGAAGTTATTGGATGGACTGTGATTGTCTCAATTAATTTGTCAGTTTGTTATACTATCTATGCTCTTAAACTGAGAAGATGCAAGTCCTGCATATCCTAGGAACACCATATTTCATAAATAGTCTGCCAATCACATAACTCCAAACAAATTAGTCTGATAATAAATACAATGCTCCAAAATTCCACTACAATAAGTATCTTAAATTTTCTCCTAACTACAGAATAATGCCACTGCATCTGTATTATTCCACAGCTAATACTGCCACCCTTAACATAGAGGCAGTTCTTTTGCCAGAGTCAGCCGACTGGTTCCAGAGACGAACAAATCTAAACTATATCTGACTGAAAGCAACTTTGATTACAATACAGTTTGAAGATAAATAGGAAAACAAGCTGTGCTGAGGACACATGTTCTGAAAAGGGATATAGACAAGTTAAGTGAGTGAACAGTAATTTAGCAGACTGAATATAATGTGGGAAAATGAGAGTTTATCTAGTATGGCAACAGGAATGAAAGCACAGTTTTATTGAAATACAGGAGACCGCATGATGCTGCAGTGAAGAGAGATTATAATATCCTTGTACATAAATTGCAAAAAGTCAGCATAAAGATGCAGCAAATAATCAGGAAGACAAATGGAATGCTAGTCTTTACTGCAAGAAAAATGGTGTATAAAAGTAGAGTTTTGATACAACTGTACAGAGTACTAGTGAAACTAGTCCTACAGTATTGTGTTCAGTTCTGCACTTTACTCAAGGAGAAGCATGTTTGCAGTGGAAGTAGTTCAGGGGAGGCTTACACGGCTGATACTTGGATAAAAGGGTTTAACTTATGGAAGGCAAGATAAGCACGTTGGCGCCTTGCTCATTGAATTTAGAAGAATGAGAGGTAATCTAATTGAACCTTGTTAAATTCTGAAAGGGTTTGACACGGCAGTAGCAGAATTCCCTTGTGGGAATCTAGAACTAAGGGGCAAAATTTAAAAATAAGAAATCTCCTATCTAAAATGAAGGTGAGGAAGAATTTCTCCTCTCAGAAGGTTGCTGGTATTTGGAGCTCTCCACCTCAGCAAACAATGGAGGTTGGGTCAATAAATATATCTGAAACTGAACTAAAGATTTTTGATTCACAGAAGGATGGGTTATGGGGGCTGGGAGTAAAGAGAGTTAAAAGAGAGTTAAAATTATGTCTATCAGCCACAATCTTACTGAATATTAAAGCAGGTTTGAGGGGTCAAATGGCATATTTCTACTTCAATTTCTTATATTCTGTTTTACGTACATCATCTAAGCTGACACTTCAGTGTGGTGCAAAGGGTATGCTACTCTGCTGGAGGTTACACTGTTAAACCGAGTCTTATCTGCCCTGTCAAGCAGATGGAAAGATCCCATGCTACTTTTACACACACCTTGCAACAGGTTATACAATTATACTGATATGGGCTTCAGGGCAAGTCATCTGCCTGAATGCCTGGTTGGCATGCAGTAGAAAGAAAACACATCTAAACAGAGAAAATCCAAAAGTAAAAAAGTACTATGTTTAGAAAACAGGCTGAATTTCATGTGCGGAGATAGCAAGAACTGCAGATGCTGCAGTCAGAGATAACACAGTGTGGAGCTGGAGGAACACAGCTGGCCAGGCAGCAGAGGAGCAGGAAACTTGACATTTTTGAAGAAGGGTCCTGACTCGAAATGAGTTATGCGAAGAGTGTTCACGTGCATTATGTTAATTTTTTTCAATAATTGTGGTGTATTTGTAGTGCAGTAACATATCTGCATAGGTATATATGCTAGCATGGTAGACACTAATAGTCTGTGGTTCTGGACTAATAATCCAGAGATCATTTGTTTAAATACCATGCCAGCACTAAGAACATATATTCAGCTTATACAAAAGCATGGAACTAAAAAGCTGGTATCAGTAACTGTATCACTGCGATTTTGAAAGAAAAAAAAACAACTGCTTCAGTAACATCTTTAAGAAATGTTTTCTGTTCTTACCTCTTCCGACTTGCGTAGGCAGATTCATTTCCATACCAACTTGAGTAACTGTTCCAACAAGTGGCATCGCAAGTCAATCAGTTGACTCAAACACCATGCAGTATTACAAAATGAAAGCCCATCATCACATTTTTCAACAAGTTGAAAAGGGAAATATTTCTAACCTACTTAGTAACACCCACACCAGAAAATGAAAAATAAACTGGATGTAGCAACTTGGTTAGTTGCAACATGATATCCACACAATCCTTACAAGTTATCATTCAACAATTTAGTTCTGGCTTACAAAATAATCGCTCCGTGATAGTTAGCATCCCATTTTGCATGAAAATTAAATTCATTGGGAAGTCAAAGGAGTACCTCCCACAACGTTCTGAAAATTTGAAGTAGCTCTTCAATGTCTTCATGCAGTTTTATTTCAGGAAACTGACACAAAGGAGGACAAGTACAGAAAACTCTCAAATATATGAACAGATGGATAAAGATTGTTTAATATTTTATTGATTTAAGACCAAGCATCACTTCCCAGCTAAGCAATGCCTCTCAACTTTTAGGGACTTGATGGGTAAAGAATCCTAACAGTACATACAACCAAAATAGACTCACTTTCCAATGTTTAAAAACATAATAATATTGGAAACAAGCTTGAAAGGCAATGCATATTTATTTTGATGCTTGATATTTGTTTCCTTATCATTGTGTTTTTCAAATTACAAAGCAAAGGCCAACATTTGAGGAGCAGCCCTCTCCCCATTACCCAGGAATGAAGGTCATGTTCAATGATACTGAATACATGTAGTGCCATCTTTACATGAATATCAAGAATAAATTAATGCCCTAAACATATCAAATAAAAGTTTACTATCTATACTCATCAGTCTGAGGACTCATTACTGACCCTAGAATTAATGAAGTTGTGAAAATGTTTAGCATCTAAGGCAAGTAAGTGTTCTCCATGAAGAGAATTTTGGGACTGTTTGCACAATATCTTCGCCTCAAAGTTTCAACCTGAGATTCAGACATGAACATTTTAAAATGTCATTCTAGCCCTAGCACATGTGGGGAACTACTGCCCTTTCCAAATTGGCATGACTTTCGCATGTTGCAAAAATATATTCAGCACATTGGGTACAAACGGACAGGCTCGAGTATAGTTACAAGTAGAGTTCCTAATAAAAGTAAAATACATGTTAAACCGGACATGGAAGACTTTTTATTACAAAGCAGAAAGAAGATTGCTTGCAAATGCGGCATTACTTACAAACAGGGTTACAAAGCCTTTGCCCAAAGGACATGCAATAGCTGTCAGTGTCCCAACCTTGTACGCTCTTAAAGGTCACACTCCACCCGCCATCCAACAGACTCCAGCAAGCCAAACGCATGGATTCTACTCAAGAAATACACAGTTAACGCCTTCAACTAGCTTTGCTATTCCATGGGCTCAACCTCGTGGCAGAGAGAGAGATTATGGACCGTAACCCTGGAGAAGAACAGGCAAACATGATGCCATCCACCTACTCCTGGCCCCGGCCTTTAAACTCAAATCCCTTTGCAGCAACCTCCAGAGTTTTCACTCCCGCCTCTCCCTTTGTGAACAGAGACTACCTGATGTTTCCTTTTCTCGCCAGTGTTACACAGACGTACCTCTGAAGAGCCGGGAGGGGAAGCTTCCAGCCGACAATTTCCAAACGAACGACACAGCAGCAGACACTGACCGAAAAGGAACAACTGCACATGCGCGGGGGTCCCGGGGTGGGGAGACAACGGCGCGTGCGCAGTCAGGGATGGAGGGGGTGGGCGGGCGAGGGGCGGCGCGTGCGCAGTGAGGGGCGGCAATAGAGGGGAGCGGCTCTAGGGAATGAATGATCGCTGCTGCAGCAAGTTTTCAACTCGGTCTGTGACAACGTTTGCACCCTGCTGGCGACACATGTGCTTATGAATAAATCGTCTGTAGGTTTCGCAATGGCATAGTGTGAAGGGGTGTGTTCCTGCTGTCGATAAAATATTTCGTAAGTGGGTTGAGATGATTCCTAGGCGGACTTTCAGCCGAGAAGTCAGACAGGGCTGAAACAATGCGGTATGAGCAAATGTGGGTTTATTATTTTCGAATTTATTTTGGCTGAAGTGGGATATGTTTACTGTTACCCACAGACTCCTCAGATAGGCAGAATGGGTAGACGTTACATGACTGTGGCAAGCTAGCTGATAGAGTAAGGGCACAATTGCATTTCTTCGAACGTTCCTTTTTCACACAGTCATTGCAGTTGAAAGTTACGCTATAGACGTGGTGAGCAATAAACTTATCATTCATTAACAATAATGTGTGTTGACTCTAGTCACTTCATTCGGTCTCTACATACGCATTGCATCAACAGTCTTTACGTTTTGCAGGTCCCATTATTATCTGTGTGCTTTGTCGTTGGCTGATCCTGTGATATGTGCTCGTTCGAATGTTGATACTGCTTTTCCAGGGAGTTCCATTCCTGTAGTGATGCTGTTGCCCTGGTATCTCTTGTTGAGAATCCGTTTCTGTTGCTGGGTAACAGTGGCTCTCAAGGAGTGATGATCATTCTGTAGATAATGAAATCGATTCTTCCTGATCCACTACTTCCTATGAATGCACAACTTCTGTAGTTGTACATGTATGTTGCATGTTCCCTTGAACAAATTGAGATGACAACTGCTCTACACAGGTCCCAACTTACTAATTAGGCTGACTTTTATTGAAAGTGCTGAACATTTACACACTGACTTGTTCTCTAATACTCAGCTCTGGTTGTGCCTTGGCAGCTTTAACTGATTTGGTCAAATTTGGTTTTCTGCCATTTCACCTTGATTTTTTGTGCATAATGATAGTCTTTGGGTGACTTTCCGTGCCTTCAGCTGATGTATTTCTTCACTGAAGGATTGCCTTATACAACTCTGTGCTGAATTTTCTCAATTTCTTTATGATCCCTTTGGTACTTTGAACTGCAGCTTCAACCTTTCCATTTTACTCAGGATGGCGTGAAAATGTATGATTTTGAATTTTCTAATTCTTTATGAAACAGCTGAACGTTTCTTTTGTGAACTGAGTATCATTGTCACTCATGACAATATCTGGAATGCTGTAATGACTGCAGTGTTTTCAGGCATTCTACAATCTCACTGATTATCATCAACACCAGCTGGTCAAACTTCCAGTGTCAGAATAGTAATCGATGATAACAAATTAATCAGTCACTGCAACAGTGAAGACATCTACTTCAGGCTTCATCCATAGTCTGTCTGGGATGCCATGTGTCCTCATTGTCTCCTTAACTTGCTGACCTTGTTACAAACATTGTGCTGGTTTTGGTTCATAATCATTGTTCATGTTTGGCCAGTAGAGCGCTTCTCTTGCCTTCCTCAGACTAGACTCAATCCTTTGATGGCTAGCATGGATGCGGTTCAGTATATTTCTTCTCAATTCCTTAAGGATAATGACTATTTGCTTTGTACCAGATGCCATACTGGGCTCTTTCTTTGTCTCTGTATGCCAAATAGTCTTACAGCTACATCTGTGTCTTTGATGGTTTCAGGCCATCTTTTCATCATTGCTTCCTGCAGCATTTGGAGAGTTACGTCTTGTGTATAATTCACCTGATTTGAGTAAGACCCTTGTGGTTCAGGTTCATTGCCTCTGCTGGGTTGATGATTTCTAGAACAGTTGCTCCATATCAAAGCTGGAAGATTTCACCCTCTGTATTAGCATTCTCAACTTTCTTCATTGAGAGTGCAGCTCTCAACAGAACAGTGTACATCCATTTCTCATGCTTACATTTTCATGTCCAACTTGTATCTTTGCAAAGTAAGTAACATTCTTTGTTGCGAATAGAAGCAGTTTGAGGAAGAGCAGTTGTGGTCAGAGTGCACTCTCAGCTTGCCTCTCCCAAACAGCTCTCACTTTGTCAGGATCCAGGCAAAGTACATTTACTGTCAGTACAGTACTTGAATTCAGGTATCTTCAATTGCATCTTCTTGTTCAGATTCGGGCACCTGGCGAGCACACTAGCAATTACACCAGATTTTGATCATAATCTGTGTTGGGTTCTTTCGTTCTGTCTCCACAATATGATCAAAAATAGCTTGCACTTCATGAAGGTCACTGATAATCTCATGTCATCAGCATTGATACTCTTTTGGGACAATGGAAGGGCCTAACAGCATATGCATGTAAATATTTCTCCCAGATGGCATCCAGAGTGTAATTAAAAAACTTGCTTTCATCCAGCTTCACTTCTTAGTAACCAACCATAGAATCAAAGGTGGTGAATACCTTCGTCGTGATAAGTTGTAGCAATGTTCCTTTGGCTGGCATAGTGAAATGATATCACTTCAAGGCTTTATTGAGATCCTTTGGATCCATGAATACTATCTTCTTTCCAGGTTCATTTCCAGTGTTCGGAGTTGTCACTTTCTTGATTGCTATCTTCTATACCAGTTCTATGTTGTCTTTCAAAGTGGAACTTTTCTTGACAGGTGGTGAGTTGGTCCCCACCCTCATTTACTTTGGGATAATATTCATTGGGAAGACATCCAACACCTGTAAAAAAACACCTTTGTAATTTTTAGGATCTGTTCAGAGTTAATGACTTACTGGCCTGCAAAACCCTATAAATCTCTTCTGAAACGTTTAGGCTTAGAGTTTAGAACATAGAACAGTACAGCACAGGAACAGGCACTTTGGTCCACCATGTCTACGTCGACCATAATGATATTCTGAACTAATCCCATCTGCCTGCATATGATCTGTATCCCTCTATTCCCTGTGTGTTCATGTGTCTGTTCAAATGCCTCTTAAATGTTGCTATCATATCTGCTTCTATCACCTCCCCAGGCAGCTCATTCCAGGCACCTACCACTCTGCACAAAAAAACTTATCCCGCATATCTCCTTTAAACTTGCCCCCTCACCTGAAACCTATTTCACCTTATCAATAATTTTATATACTTTTATCAGGTCACACCTCAGCCTCAAATGCTGTAGCGAAAACATTCCAAGTTTGTCCAACCTCTCCTTATAGCTAATCTGTTCCAATTCAGACAACATCCAGGTAAACCTCTTGTGAACCCTCTCCAAAGCCTTCACTTCCTTCGTATGATGTGGTGAAAATTACTGCACTCAACACTCCAAATGGGGCCTAACTAAAGTTTTACACGGCTGCAACATGACTTGTCAACTTCTCAGCTCCCAGTAGACAACCTTCTTCACTATCCAAAACTCCACCAATTTTCACATTGCCAACCTACTAATCAGACCACCTATATTTTCATCCAATGCATTTATATATGTTGCTAACAACAAAGGTCCCAGCATTGATCCTTTTGGAACACCACTGGTCACAGACCTTCAGTTAGAAATGAACCCCTCCTCAACTACCCTTTGTCTTCTATAAAGAGGCCAATTTTGTATCCCAACTTGCCAACTCACCACGGATCCCGCAAGACTTAATTTTCCAGTCAAGCCTACCATGAGCGACCTTGTCAAACACCTTAGTAAAGTCCATGTGGACAACATCCACTGCCTTACCACCATTATCATCTTCAACACTAACTCTTAAAAAGTCAATCACATTTGTCGGACAAAAACTGCCTTGTAGAAAGCCACTCTGACTATTCCTAATAAGTCAGTTTTCTTTCCAAACGTGAGTAAATCTTGTCCTTAACAATCTTCTACAGTAATTTCCCTACCACTGATGTAAGTGGCCTACAATTTTGTGGATTATCCCTGTCACCCTTTTTAATCAAAGGAACAACATTGGTTATTCTCCAGTCTTCAGGGAACTTGCCTGATACTAAAGAGGATACGAAGACTCCAGCAATCTCCTCCCTTGCATTCCTCGGTATTCTCGGATAGATCTTGTCAGACCCTGGGACCAGTGTTATCCTTATCCATAACTACCTTAAAACTTATGGAACTATGATCACTGTTTCTAAAATGCTTCCCCACTGAGCCATGCTCATTCCCCAATACAATGTCTGACATGGCTCCTTCCCTAACTGGATTATCCATATGTTGTTTCAAGAGGCCCTCCTGGATGCTCCTAATAAATTCTGCCACATCTAAGCCCCTAGCACTTGTGGGAATCCCGGTCACTATTGGGAAAGTTAAAATCACCCACGACAACACCTCCGTTGTTTTTACATCTTTCCATGATTTGCTTACTTATCTGTTCCTCATATCTCCCACTGGCTATCGGGAGGCCCACAATATAACTCATTATAATGATTGCAAATTTCTTATTCCTTTGTCCTACCCATATGGCCTTGCTGGATGAGCCCTCCAAGATGTCCTGTCTTATTGCAACTGTGACATTCTCCTTAATCAGTAATGCAACTTCCCTACCCCTTTAACATCCCTTTCTATTACACTGTCTCATTAGTTCACAGTTAGGAAAGGTGGCTAATACATTAAGATTACAGTTTCATTTCTCCAAGCAGTTTAATTTACTTTATGCTAAATAATCTGCATGTGCAGAACCTATGCTCAAGATAGAATGTTACTGCTATCTGGTCTAGAACAATACAAACTTGAAGAATACTATTAATTTTTCTTGCTCTATTTCATATTATCATCTGTAGAATCTAAAGTAAACTATTCCTAAGTAGCCTGACTTGAAATGTGTTGACAGCTTTCCTGCCACTTTTATTTTTAGTTCTCACTGTCTCCCAATATATCCATGAGCCTACAATTACAGCTATATCTATGTCTGAGCAAAACAAGGAACTCCTCAACACACTGAGTGTGGATAACTCACAGTAGTATTCGTTAAACATTGATTCAAAACTCATAGTCACCCATAAAATCCTTTTGTGAGTCTCTGTTTCTAGGTGGTTGTCCTTTCTAGTTGCTAGAATATATACTTAGGACCACTCCTAAGTAGTTAGGCTGTTGGCAATGTAGGTCTGAATTGGTTGAGGCTTCATTCACCTCCTGTGTCAATCTGCAGATCTTCAGCTCCAAACCCAAACTGATACTTATACAGTCCTTGTCACATAAACATCTCCATCAGTTTCCAATCTTGATTTTGTTTGTAATTTACTATCTTTAGTGCCTTGTCAGGGATCTTCTGTCAACACAAAAACAGAAAATGCTGAAGGAGCTCAGCGGGTCTGGTAGCATCTGTGGAGAGAAAGCAAAGTTAACATTTCAGGTCTAGTGACTCTTCTTCAGAACATAATCGCAACCATTGTGATCTTGTTTATGACTTAATGACTTCAGCGTTCTGCCAACAAGGTCTGATCAACACAGATCAATACAATTTGCAGGCAAAAAGGCCAGGTTCAGGTAGCTGCTAGTGTTAGGTGACGAAATCCCTCAATCTGTCCTCATTATATTATTCTTCAAGTTATTAATTACCTCTGAAAGATCAACTAGATATCACGTAACCTCAAATTTTGCAGATTACACCAAATTGGGAGTAGTATTTTAAAAAAATTGAGATGGGCAATAAATACTGGCTCAGCCAGTGACACCATATCCGATTAAAACAATGAAATATCTAATATATGAGAGGGCATTAATAAACTTGCAATTTAATTGGCAAATTAATTTCAATATAATTAAGTGTCCTCATTTAGTAAGAGTCTAAATGAGGTACAAGAGCAAAGAAGTCCAGGAGTACATATTCACATATCACTAGAAGTAAAAGGTAAGTAAATCAAGTCTCTTTTTAGAAAGAGATAGTAAGAACTGCAGATGCTGGAGTCAGAGATAACAGAGTGTGGAGCTGGAGGAACACAGCAGGCTAGGCAGCATCAGAGGAGCAGGAAAATTGACGTTTCGGGTCGGGACCCTTCTTCAGACCCTTTCTTCAGAAATGATTTTCTGAAGAAGGGTCCTGACCTGAAACATCAACTTTCCTGCTCCTCTGATGCTGCCTGCTGTGTTCCTCCACCTCCACACTGTGTTATCTCATTTTGTAGAAATATAGGATTGAAAGGCAGAGGTATATGAGCAGGAGTTAACTAGAAATTTAACTGGTCTAGCTGCACCTGTTGCTCCAAGTCACATACCATCTTGACTTGAAATAATATTGCTGTTACTTCACAGTCACCAGATCAAAATCAAATTCTGTCCCAATCAGCACCAAACCACATAAACTGCAAGAACTCAAGAAGGAAGCAAACCACCATCTCCTCAAGGTCAATTAGGGATGGGCAACAAATGGTAGCTTTGTCACAGGGACCCTCACATCCCATGAATCAATAAATAATGATTAATCAAAGGCCCAGAAATTATATGGTGCTGCAGCGGTTTGTTTAAAACATTTCTTAGGGATTTATTTCAAGGTTTTCTACTGTCATCAGAGATGCCAATGCATCACAAACTTAAAATTTAATCCTTTGGATGAGGCAAGACTTGACTGAACACAAAAAAGTGTTTCATTTGCCAACCATGTTTGATATCAAATTCAAATTCCTTTACATAACAACAGAACAGCAAATAACAAAACAACTGGAAACTGAGCTGCATAAGTAAAACAGTAAAAGTAGAGGTCAAAGAAGTCTGGTTGTAGAATGGTCAAACAACACTTTGCTTGCCATGTCTAACTCTGATAACTGAGGCACAAGGGAGCAACTTGGTTTTGGGAAGAGTTAAAAAGGATCATTCCAGCATCAGAGAAGGAAGGCTGGAGAAGTGTTTTGGCTTTGAAAGGAGACAACTCAAAATTGTTAGCATTTAGACAGTTTCATTCAGAAAATTGTTCAAACTAAGTAATTAAGATATAGAAGTACAGGTTCAAGCAAGAAAAGGTTTGTTTAGGACTGTTATCAAAATATTATTCACACAAATCACTTAGAATATACTTACATGTATAGAACTGATGGCAAAAACCAAAATCATTTTAGTAAGTGCTGACAGCTATCCTGGACCCCTGCATTTTCTTGACAAAATTGCATGAAAATACAACTTAGTAGGTAGGGATGAATTTGGAGTGGGAGCAATCATTCTGGTTCTTTGTCATGTTAACATCTGCCAAGGGTTTCCTGTCATATAAAAGAAAAATTCTGCCACCACAACCAAACCACGTGTGCTGCATTAAAGTGCTACTGTGAATTTCTATCCTCTCCACACTGGCGGTTAGCATCCCAGTGCTATCATAAATGATGGGTGCAGCCATTGTAAATGTTACAAAAGTTGAATGGACAGGCATGGAGCTAGAGGTTGGCAAGTGGGATTCCCAGTTCTCCATAGTTATAGCAGAACAGGATAAGAGAAATTGCAAACTGTGAAGTAACCTATCTTGACATATACTGTTGAACAAATTCATAAATCTTCATATGCTTAAGTAAATGCCTTTAAATAATGTTCTCCTTATTTATTAATATGAATGTCAACAAAAACAAATAGCTGATAATAACAACTCCATCTGTCTACAAGATTCTATCATTACCATTTCAAACCTAACCACAAGGGGATCCATAGCAGACTGATTAAAATTAATAACAGTATCTGTACTGTAATACACACCAGGACCATTGCTGATACCTTTCTTATTGTTGGTCATTATTTATCATTGAAGGCTTATTCCTCTATCTTACTGTATTGTACACATTCTGGAATTGCAAACATGGTGGATTCTGCGCTAAAGATTTTGGGTCTTTACCTGAGTTCCAAAAACAGAATGTAATTTTCAGTCAATTCCAAAACACATATCGCTGCTTGCACTTTTCCTTTTATTAAACCTGAATGAAAGCCTATAAAATGAAATTTACTTTTACTGATCAGGTATTGAACTGTTTACCTGAAAGAGTTAACAAAACAGCACAGACCCAATGGGTTGAATGATATATAAAACAAAGAACTGCAGGTGCTGGAAATTGAAAACAAAAACAGAATTGGCTGGAGAAGCTCAGCAGGTCTGGCAACATCTGTGGAAAGAAAGCAGAGTTGATGTTTTGAGTCTAGTGACTCTTCTTCGCAACTAATAGCAGCTAGGAAAAAGTAGTAAATATGCTGAAGACAGATGGTGGACGGAAGGGGTGAGCAGATTGATGAAGATGGAGCAACACAGAAAGAGACCAACAGTTAGGCAGACAAAGGGATAGATGATCGTCTGCCTGGGGGAAAAAAAGCTGATAATGGGGACCATAAGCCCGTGAAAATGGGTTCGCTAAGCTGAAAACGGCCTATCATGACAGGGCCTGGGGTGTGGTGTTGTGTAAAGGACATGGAAGAAGGTGTTCAGGTTATTGAACTCAATATTGTGTCCTGAGGGCTGCAGGGTCCCCAAGCAGAAACTCAACAGGTTGAATGTCATCTTTCTATGCTTTTAAGCTTCTGTGATTCTACAAAACTGCTTATAGTTGATCCAGTTAGTTTAGTATACCCAGAGGTCCAACTTCAGACTTAACAGGAAATATAATAAAAGAGAAAAGGAAATAAGTTACTGTAGTTAATTTTCATTATCAGTTAAGAACTTATGAATCATATTATTTTTATCAGTGAATGTTCTGTCAAATTCAACTTTACTCAGTTCTCTCCACCATTCATCTCTCTCTAATAAGAGAGCAGCCCTGTGGTCCTCTGGGACTATAGTGACTTTATTAAATGTAATAACTAATGCTGGACTGTGGTTGCATGGATGATATAACTTTTCAGCCTTTTGCTGAAATTGTCATCCTTCAAGTGTGATCATAGTGAATATCAATCAAGTTGTTTGCAACAGTGGCGCATCAAAACTGGTTATTTTCTTTGCTGCTGTCTGCACATGGTCACCTTTCAGTGGGGTTGAAAGAATCACTGAGTTCAAGAATGGAAATGCTCACAGAATTTTACACCCAGGTAAATCCATTTGTACCAGTCACACTGTTAATCCAGTTAATTCTATAAAGGCATGCAGATGTCTTCCTGGTCTATGCAGATTAGTGTCACACAAGAGAGTATTTTTACCATTTTCACCATTGATCTCACTGGGGTAGAAATTGCACATATTGCATTTGCTTTTACAGACATAAAAGTGTCATAACAACAATGAATT
Organism: Rhincodon typus; assembly: GCF_021869965.1. Lineage (NCBI taxonomy): Eukaryota > Metazoa > Chordata > Chondrichthyes > Orectolobiformes > Rhincodontidae > Rhincodon > Rhincodon typus. The sequence continues at coordinate 45,533,399 of NC_063343.1, read as the reverse complement.
TTGGACAGGCTTTGGACATGCCAGTTGGACTCTGTGCTCCATACAAGATGCTTAATTCAGGTCAGAAAATGGGTCTGAAGAAATGTTCATCACATTTCAGTCATACAATGTAGCACATTGACTATTATGGTATTGTAAACAACAGTTGCCATCATGGATAAAGTAACAACTGGAAAGACAATCTGTTCTGGAATTAAGGACAAGTTTTTTATTGGTGAGTGAGAAGTGAATTCTTTAGTACAAATAGTTAAATTTATTATTTCCCAATTCAGTAGATGAAATATTTAATCTTTGAACCAATCCTGCAATTCAGTAAACTATTAAAACTTATGACCTTTCCGTTCAGAGGCGTTCCAGAGACAATGCCTGCAAGCTTTATTTACACAATGCCATTAGAAGCTGATCTGGATCTCAGTGCAATGACTTCAAACAATTGGTTATGTGCAGGCAGCATATTTCACTCATACAAATTTGAGATGCTGCTGCACAAGGACAAAAGCCTTATATCAACTATGCCCTTGGTTTTTAAAGGCTTTTTAGAAGGATTGACAGTGCATTTTTCAACATGTAATAGCAAACCTTGACCTTCTCTTGGGTAATAAGGCAGGGCAAGTGAATGAGGTGTCAGTGGGAGAGCATTTTGGGGCCAGTGATCATCATTCTATTAGTTTAAAATAGTTATGGAAAAGGATAGACCCGATCTAAAAGTTAAAGTTCTAAATTAGAGTGAGGCTAATTTTGATAGTATCAGGCAAGAGCTTACAAACATTGATTGGGACAAGCTATTTGCAGTTAAAGGGGCAGTTAGAAAGTGAGAGGCCTTCAAAAATTAGATAATGAGAGTCCATAGGCAGTATGTTCCTATTAGTATGAAAGGCAAGGCTGGTTGACTGGAGAAATTGAAGCTATGGTCAAGAAAAAGGAGGCATGGGACAGGTATAGACAGCTGGGAATAAGTGAATCCGTAAAGGAGTATAAGAATATAGAATTCCCACAGCATGGAAACAGGCCATTCAGCCCAACAAGTCCACACCAACCCTCTGAAGACCATCTCACCCTATCCCTGTAACCCTGCATTTCCCAAGGTTTACACATCCCTGAACACCCTGGGTAATTTAGCACGGCCAATCCAATTAATAAGGGCAATAAGAGCATACATAAGAGGGAAATCGAGAGGGCAAAAAGGGTGCATGAGATAACTAGTAAATATTAGTACATTAAAGGCAAAAGAGTAACTAGGGAGAGAATAGGGCCTCTTAAAAATCAATAAGGCCATCTTTTTGTGGAACCATAGGAGATGTGTGAGATATTAAATGAGTATTTCGCATCAGTGTTTACTGTGGAGAAAGATATGGAAGCTAGAGAACTTGGAGAAATAAACAGTGATATCTTAAAAAGTGTTCATATAACAGGAGGAAGTGCTGGACATCTTAAAACGCATAAAGGTGGATAAATTCATGGGACCTGATTGGATGTATCACAGAACTTTGTGAGAAGCTATGGAAGTGATTGCTGGGCCTCTTGCTGAGACATTTGCATCATTGACAGTGACAGGTGACGTGCCAGATGACTGGAGGGTGGCTAATGTGGTGCCACAATTTAAGAAAGGTGGTAAGGAAAATCCAGGGAGCTATAGACCATTGAGCTTGATGTTAATAGTGGGGAAGTTGCTGGAGAAGATTCTGAGGGACAGAATCTGCATGTATTTGGAAAGGTGAGGACTGATTAGGGACAGTCAACATGGTTTTGTGTGTGAGAAATTATATCCCACTAACTTGACTGAGTTTTTTGAAGAAGTGATAAAGAAGGTTGATTAAGGTGGAGCAGTGGATATTGTCTTTATGAACTTCAGAAAGCTTTCAACAAGGTTCCACATGGTAGACTGGTTAGTAAGGTTAGATCACATGGAATCTAGGGAGAGCTACCTATTTGGGTACAAAATTGGCTTGAAGGTAGGAAACAGAGGGTGGTGGTGGAGGGTTGTTTTTTGGACTGGAGGCCTGTGACCTGGGGTGTGCCACAAGGATCCACTGCTTTTCGTCATTTGTATAAATGATTTTGATGCAAATATAGGAGAAATGTTTAGTAAGTTTCAGTAGTGGACATTGAAGAAGGCTATCTCAGAGTATAATGGGACCCAAATCAGATGGGCCGATGGGCCGAGGAGTGGTAGATGGAGTTTAATTTAGATGAATGTGAGGTGTTGCATTTTGGTAAGGCAATTCAGGGCAGGATTTATACACTTAATGGTAGGGTTCTGAGGAGTGTTGCTGAACAAAGAGACCTTAGGGTGCAGGTTCATAGTTTCTTGAAGATGGAGTCACAGGTAGACAGGGTAGTGAAGAAGGTGTTCAGTACACTGTCTTTATTGGTCAATGCATTGACTATAGGAGTTGGGATGTCATGTTGCAGCTGTACAGGACATTGGTTAGGCCACTTTTGGAAAACTGTCTTCAGTTCTGGTCTCCCTGCTATAGGAAAGATGTTGTTAAAATTGCAAGGGTGTAGAAAAGATTTTCAAAAATGTTGCTGAGACTGGGCAGTTTGAGCTATAGGGAGAGGCTGAATAGGCTGAGACTAATTTCCCTAGAGCTTCAGAGGCTGAGAGGTGACCTAATAGAGGTTTATAAAATCATGAGGGGCATGGATAGTGTAAATAGCCAGGGTCTTTTTTTACCAGTAGAAAAATTCAAAACTAGAGGCCTCAGGTTTCAGGTGAGACAGGAAAGACATGAAAGGGACCTAACGGGAACTTTTTCATGCAGAAGATGGTGTGTGTATGGAATGAGCTGCCAGAGGAAGTGGTGGAGGCTGGTACAAATTAAAAGACATCTATATGGGTGCATGAATAGGAAGGGTTTAGAGGGATATGGGCCAAATGCTGGCAAATGGGACTAGTTTAGTTTAAGACATCCTGGTCGGCATGAATGTGTTGGACCAAAGGGTCTGTTTCCATGCTGTACAACTCTATGACTAAGCGATAAAGTGTCAAAAGGCATAGAATCTGTGTGGGTAGAGTTGAAGAACCGTAAAGGAAAGAAGACCCCAAAGGGACTTATGGACAGTTGCCCTAGTAGTAGTCAAGATGCAGGCAGAAAATAAATCAAGAGATAGAAAGGACATGTAAGATAGGCCTCAAAGGAAAGATGATAGAGCAGTGATTAGCAGGAGTTTCTGGGGGTAATTCTGGAAGCACAATAGAAATTCATCCCAAGGAAGAAGAAACATCTAAAGGGAAGATGAGAAAACCACACCTGATGAGGGAAGTCAGGAACAGCATAAAAGCAAAAAAAAAGCAATCAATGTGGTGAAGGTTAGAGGGAAACCAGAGGATTGGGAATCCTTTAAAAACCAGCTGAGGATAATTAAAACAATAAGGGAAAACATGAAATCTGAGGTAAAGCCCGCAAATAATAAAAAAGAAGTTGCAAGAGGTTTATAGACCTCTAAAAGGTAAGAGAGAGGCAAGAGTGGACATTTAACCACTAAAAAATGACACCAGAGAAGTAATAATGAGAAACAAAGAAATGGCAGAAGAATTGAATTAGTACTTTACATCAGTCTTCATGGTGGAACTCACCAGTAACATAACAGTACTTCAAGAGCGTCAGGGAGCAGAGGTGAGTGTAGTGGTCATCACAGAGAAGAAGAGTTAGGGAAACTGAAGGGTCTGAAGAGAGATAAATCACTTGGATCAGATGGACTACTCCCCAGGGTTCTGAAGGAAATCTCTGAGGAGATTGTGGAGGCAGTGGTGGTGATCTCTCAAGAATCACTGGAGTCAAGGTGGATTCCAGATGACTAGAAAGTGGCTAATGGAACCACCCCGTTTAAGAATGGAGGGAGATGTAATCTGGGTAATTATAGGCCTGTTAGCCTGACCTCAGTCATTGGTAAGATTTTAGAGTCCTTTATTAAGAATGAGATTGCAGAGTACATGGAAACGCATGGTAATATAGGGCTTAGTCAGCATGGCCTCATCAAGAACAGGTCATATGTGACAAACCTTTTAGAATGCTTTGAGGCAGTAAGGACCAAGTTAGACAAAGGAGAGCCAGTGGACGTGATCTATTTGGATTTCCAAAAGGCCTTTGACAGCGTGTCATACAGGAGGCTGATAGATAAGAGCCCATGATGTTAGGGGCAAGGTACTAGCAGGGATACAGTATTGGCTGACTGGGCCCCATATCTAAGGAAGAATATGCTGGCCTTCGAGGGGATCCAGAAGAAGTTCATAAGAATGATCCCAGGAATTTAGGGTTTGTCATTTGAGGAGTGGTTGAGGAATATGGGTCTGTACTTGATGGAGTTTAGAAGGATGTGTTGGGGGTGAATCTCATTGAAACTTACAGAATACTGAGAGGTCTAGATAGAGTGGATGTGGAGAAGAAGCTTCACTATTGCAGTGAGAGTAGGTTCTGAGGGTGCAGTCTCAGAATGAAGGGGGTGAGACGAGGAGGAATTTCTTCAGCCAGAGGCTGGTGAATCTATGGAACTCATTACAGAAGTCTATGGAGGCCAAGTCATTGAGTATCTTTAAGACAGAGATAGATAGGTTCTTGATTAGTAAGGTGATCAAGGATTGCAGGGAAAGGATAGGAGAATGCAGTTGAGAAACATGTCAGCTGTGATTAAATGCTTCAGCAGATACAATAGGCCAAATTCTGCTCCAATATCTTATGATCTTATGGTTAATTACTGCATTCACACATCCAAAAGGCCTTAAGAACAAAATCGCTTGTTTACGCTGTCTATTTCACTGTGTTATCCACTTCTGTTTCTGGAGCTGCCCTGGCTGGTTTGTTTGATCCAATTGCAATTGTTAGGCATTTCTCCATCTTTAAAAAAAATTGCTTGCATGTGAAATTGTTCATAACATGTTACGGCATCACTCATTAAATACAAATTCTATTCACCGCAAGCTACCTCGTATATCCACATATAATTTACCCATCCTTGCTGAAAGGAATTGTCAATGAAAACTATATCCCAACAGCAACCAAGGAAATTGAGATAATTTGAGTAAAATAATCCAAGAAAAGCCCAAGGGGGTGATACCCTTTAGATGTTGAGGGAGCTTTGATGTGTAGAAGGAAGAACAGACAGCTTATGCTAATATATATTCCCAGGAGATACAGTTAATTTATCGTTGATCAAAAGCGTTCCTTGTATCATTATATATTTTGTTTGCATTCTTTAGAAGAATTAAAAATGAAAGAGAACCATAACATATGATCCCTTTTTCCAGTACGTTTGAATGAGTTGTTTTAGACAAATGGTCTCAGTCACTCAGAAAGGGATGTTCTTCCAGAACTATTTGGATGCCAGCAATAAAACTCCAGACCAATTGGAGCATGTGTATGTTCAGGAAGGTTCATATTTATTCAACAAACCAGCTCTGAAACAGATATTTATTTTCAAAATTGAATATTTCCATTTTTTTAAGTATCGGTAACATTTTATAGAACATGGGAAAATGCTTAAATTCAAACATGAATGTTGTATCAAAAGCTTAATCAGGACTCCGGAGTAGTCCCACGTTGCAAATTTCAGGTCTGCACTAGGTGTTCTTTCAGATTCGGTGTCATCAGTCCCTCTGACAGGGAAACGCTACATTCTTTGTGACTGGAACTGTGCACTCCTCCATTGGTGTCTCACCTAATTGTTTGTATGAACCCCACCACCACCATATCTGCCCCCCTTATTCAGCGGGTAAGTTTCCATCTGCACACATCCAGCTAACAAATGTGCAATTTGAAAACAGTAATTCAGCTACTATTTGTATGTAAGTATAGTTACATTGATTAAATACCTAACCAAAATCATTTTATGCAGAGCTTTGTGAAGGAAGAATACTATGAAAAAGTACTCTTTCTGACAGATACTGAGTTGTGTTTTCTTGGTTACTCCCAGACATCTCAGAAATCGGCAAATAAGCCTCTTTCCACCGTGACATCGTTTGTAAATCACAACGCCAGGAGCACCCTTTCTCATCTGCTTTGTACACACTTCATCCTTTCTGAGCAACAGTGTACATATTTTGATCCAGAGGTGTTGGCTGCAACAGAATCCTTCAGCACAGTCTGATGAATGGAGACAGTAATCTCCTTAAAGCCCTGCATCAAAAACAGTGAAGAAAGTGAAAGATTAAGTTTCAAGGTTTCCTACCTCGCAGCAACAACAAGCTTAAATCCAATCATAGCAGAAGTCCAAGACCTCATCGATGTTGTAGTATCACCCCTTGGATCACCTAGCCTCATGTGCTACAGTATGTGATTTAAGGCACATTATTTGGGACCATAAACGGACAAGAGGAATTACACGTTTTGTCATTTATTTTATTCCACGCAACAGTCTCCTGAATTTCACAGGGTCAAGAGCACAGGTTCACGAGCTAGTGCAAAATACTAATTTAAAGCTGACTACAGAGGAGTTCAGGAGAGCCCCTCTTTACATCTTTCCTCTCAAAGCATCTGGCATCTATCAGCTCCGCTTGTGAGAAGTTGTGATACAAGTCTACTGGCTGCCATTTTTCGGTCACCTTAAGGGAAATGACATTGTTGTTATTCTCTTTGTACGGACAATTTGCAAAGAAACTCATTGCGTCAAGTGGTACTGTGATGTCCTTTTCCACTTACTCTACCTGTTTTCTTCGCCTGGTTTCTTTCATTTGCCAATTATTGTCTGCACCATCTTCACCATGTTTTGTTTGATGCAAGAGCTAAATTGTCTGACACTCTGATCTCACTGAACATTATGCAAAGAATAATGGATACCCAAGAATGATATGGGCTTTGAATGTCACCGTGAATATCAGTGTAAGAATACTGATGATTTCATATGCAACTCTTCTATCCGCTATTTTAATAAGGATGTTGAACACAATACTTCTATTAAAATAGTGTGTGCTAAAGATTTTCAAATGAATGTGTTAAGCACTTGAATTCTAACACCTATATGAGGCCAGTGAGAATAATTGTAAACATAGAGGGAACAATACCTCAGGACCACACATGGTGAAAAGTGACTTCTAAGGATCTATACAGCTATATGTAGCTAAATGTATATTTCTGTTTGTATTAGAATAGACAGATAGATGTGACAGTATATGGAGAATTGGACCTTTGAGCAATACTACCATGTTCAAGATGGAATACAGAGTACTGGGCTAATGGTAAGATTCTTGGTAGTGTGGATGAGCAGAGAGATCTCGATGTCCATGTGCATAGATCACTGAAAGTTGCCACCCAGGTTGATAGCGTTGTTAAGAAGGCACACGGTATGTTAGGTTTTATTGGTCGAGGGATTGAGTTTCGGAGCCATGAGGTCATGTTGCAGCTGTACAAAACTCTGGTGCGGCGCACTTGGAGTATTGCATACAGTTCTGGTCGCCGCATCATAGGAAGGATGTGGAGGCATTGGAAAGGGTGCAGAGGAGATTTACCAGGATGTTGCCTGGTATGGAGGGAAGGTCTTATGAGGAAAGGCTGAGGGACTTGAGGCTGTTTTCGTTAGAGAGAAGAAGGTTAAGAGGTGACTTAATAGAGACATACAAGATGATCAGAGGATTAGATAGGGTGGACAGTGGGAGCCTTTTTCCTCGGATGGTGATGGCTAGCACGAGGGGACATAGCTTTAAATTGAGGGATGATAGATATAGGACGGATGTCAGAGGTAGGTTCTTTACTCAGAGAGTAGTAAGGGCGTGGAATGCCCTGCCTGCAAAAGTAGTAGACTCGCCCACTTTAAGGGCATTTAAATGGTCATTGGATAAATATATGGATGATAATGGAATAGGTTAGATGGGCTTCAGATTGGTTTCACAGGTCGGCGCAACATCGAGGGCCGAAGGGCCTGTACTGCGCTGTAATGTTCTATGTTCTATGTTCTATGTCCGCAACCATAAAAACAAATTTGAAATAATTTATAAATGTTAGTTGAACTCTATGATAGTATATAATTGACTGTATAAGGGTAAGTTCTCTAATATGGATCTAGTTTACTCCCTAAAGGTACACTGAGAAGGCACAAATGGAGGACATAAGAGTCCTCACTCCATATGAGGAGAAAGTGCTTGATTTGACCAGACAGGAGCAAGCCCTCTCTTGCTGGGATGCAGAGACCTCCAAGGCCAAACAACCCGTATTGCTTCATTGTGCTGTGCTGTACTGATCTCTCGTTGATGTTAGTGCTAACCGATTCTTAACATGCACAAACTTTTATCTCTTTTACACTGGCCTTATGCCAGTTTTAGGAACACCAAGCTAACCTCTACCAAGAAGAGGCCAAAGGTCCAGCTTTCCTTCCATCTCTGAGGAGGAAGCCTCTAAACCATCAGCTGATACAACCTGACCCCTCCGCAGCTCCAAATCCTTCACTTTGGTGAGTTTCCTTTTTAGATTGGAATCAGGAACACAATCTGGTGAGCATATCACTGACAGGACTCTACAGCAAGCCCATGAAGAAACACCCAGGAGTCTGGTGCTCAGGAATGCTGGAGACCAAGCATCTGCTCAGCTCCAGGCAGAAGACCATCCCATAGTATCAATCATCACTGGCTTTTTTCAAAATGCACAGACAGGGACAGGAATAGCAGGCAGATTTGTCATAGGCAGCCAATAGACTGGATTGAAGGATGGAAGAGACCACTAACACAATGGTTCCATGCTGGCTCCAGCATGCTTGGGCCTGGCTGCCTCCTGGAAAGGCTGGTTATCATCATAAAGATCCAGGACCAGCACACTCTGTGTCTGCTGGATATGCACATTGACCTACACTCCATCTCTCTAGACAAAGGTGTGCAATATCAATGACAAGGCGAGAGGAGGACAAGGAAATTCAGCCTCACTCAGGGTGCCCCTTTGTCTCAGGACAACAGGGTGTTATTGGCAAGCACTTTTAAGGAGTTGGAGCCACACACACAAGTGCCAGAAGCTTCCTGTCAAGATGTCTCAGAGGTGTCCAAATCCTCTACCTCCTCCATTCCTATGATGCCAAAGCCTGCAGAAGTGCAGTCTGAGGAGGGCAATCTGCATCTGAGCAGGATACTCTTAGCAGGTCTGGGCTCTCTAGGCCCAAAAGACCTCGGAGATGACCAATCAAGTCTTCCAGGCCAACAGGCTCATCCACAGAGCAAGCTCCGTCAACCCGAGCTGCAGATTCTGAATTGCAATTTGATGCCGTTGGTTTGAAAGAAAGAAAAATAATTTTCTGAGGGCACATACATGACATGAGTGACACAACTTAAGAAATAAGTTTGCACATTTATCAATACAGGTTCACTTGCAGTCTTAACATGTTTGCTTTGTCAGTGCCAGACTTCGTGAAATCGCATGAAAGTGAGAGATAAGCAGCTTCTTCAGTTATCCCAAGGATGAAAGAAGTAGTAATGGCCAAGCATTGCTCATCTCTCACAAGCAACTGATCATTCACTGCGGATAACATCAGACACCGGGGATATTTGAACTGTGATGTTGTTGACTGCAGCGAAGGTGATTTTGATTTGATTTATTTATTGTAACGTGTACTTTGTTACAAAATATAGTGAAAAGTGTTGTGTGGTGTTGATACTCTCTGACGCCATCTTAAAACACAGAAAAATAAACCAAAACATAGAATATAAAGGCAGAAAAATAAAGAAATACAGAAAGTGTTCAACTTTACAGACCTTCTTTTTAAGTACTCCGTCATGGGCCAGGCATCAGTCTCCTTTGCAGCGATGCCGCTGATGGAATGAAATTTGTCTCTCTTCAGTGCCCCCTCACCTCCACCGCCCTCGCCACTATGAGTCCTTGCTGGGTCTCGCCAATGCAGATGTCATTGATGCCGCTGGGTACTGCACCTGCCCAAACTGGACTCCACTGTCGGCGTGAGTCCGCTTTGAGCCCACCTCCCTGATACTGCCAGTGTTGATGCTGCCAGGTCTCATACTGGCCCATAACCACCTCCATCACTGCTTCCCTGAATCTGTGCTGGATGTAGATGCTGCTTGGAACCCAAACTTGTCTTGACCGCAACAACCACAAGTCAGCACTAGGACCACCTCATTAAGGTAGAAGCTGCCAGGAACCCAAACTCACTTCTGACACGACCACCACTGGCCTGTGCTGGCCCCACTTGCTGCTGCCTTTGCTGTGGCCAAGCTCTTCAACAAGAGGTCAGTAAAGTAAAAGAGAAAAAAAAATGAGAAAAGAGGGGAAAAAGAAGATAAGAAAAGGAAAGAAAAGCAGATAGAGCAGACAGGACCTGGGCTCAGGAGTTCTACGCCACCATTATATTACCAGGTGACTCACATTAACGTGATGCTGCACGTTAATGTGGACACCACGAAGACTATAAGCAATATGCAGGGATTGGGATAGGGTCTCTCACTTACCATCATCCTGTGAGTGACAGGATGGAATCAATAATGATTCCACACATCTCTGGAGGCACTGTTTCATTCTATCTTTCACCTTTTCAAGGCACAGCACTGCCAGTCAAGGCTGGGAGGTGTACAATGGCAAACCTACCTCTCCATTCTGCTTCACTATACATTGACCTGCTGAGAGAAGCTGCATAAAGCTATGCGTCCACCTCCCCCACCCTCCCACCCCAAACCACTTCAGTCAAAGGCTGTCCTGCAGAATCCATTTCATGGCAATTTAGCAGTCTACACAAACGTGGAGATGGTTTTAGGCTAACTGACAATGGAAGGATGGAAAGGAAGTGCCTCAGGATTGCTCCCAAACTGTTGCCTACCCAAGAGACTTCACTGCACAACACTTTGATATCATATGCTGAGTGAAGCCTTGAAAGCGACTGAAGTTTGTCACCATGTGATGTAATGCCCTATCTCGCTGACTGGTGCTTTCTCCCAGACAGTGGTTAGGAGCTGTAAAATGTAGAAGCTTGATTCTCAAAGATACCAAGCATATATTCATGTGGAGAAGAAAACATTTATTCAGCATCAGAATAATTCAAGAACTGCAAAAATAACCAGGTCTATGCACACTTCAGTCTGACCAGGGGCTACTTCCCATAAAGCTTACATTGTGAAAGGAAGTCCAAACCCAGCTCATACAACTTGGTTTTAATTAGGTTCTGTCTATTTTCTCATATTCGTTGGAGCATAGTTCTATCATGGCCTCTTGAATGTCTCACTCAGTTAATGTCCTGATCTTCATCCTCAGAGATTTCCTCTCGATCCCCCATTTCCTCTGCATTCAGGACATTTTCCTATTTGGTTGAGAAGGGAACAGCATACTCCCTGTGAACCATACTGCAAGTCCCCACCAGGGCAGTCCAGGCATCAAAACCTTATCTTTGGGAGAGCTGTGGTCTGTTCCACAATGACTGAGGTGGAAGTATGGACAGCTGTGTGTCTGTATCTGTGCCGGTCTGTTATTTATATAAAGGCGACATGAGCCTTGTTTGGAGACGTCAGCCCTTGTCTTTCAGCAGAAATCCCTGTATGGCACAAGGAAAGGGGGCAGGAATTTGTGTGTTCTCTACCATATAAATGTCGTGGAGCTCCAAGGATATCTGGAACACACCTCCAAAATCTGACATCAATGGTCACATATAATTTGAACAATGATGGAATCAGAGACCTTTCTCTTCACGAACTCTGCAAATTGGTGAAAGTGTACTCTGAAAGCAATGTGGGTGCTATCTATACATTGAACTTTGGGAAATCCAGGGATGATGGAAAATCCCACTGCCCAAGTTGCTGGACTCTCCTCATCACAGGCAAGGACATAAACTTCTGTAATTTGAACAAAATGGCATCAGTAACATCCCAGATGCACTTGTGGATCAAGAATTGACGCCACACATGTCATCAGCGTCTCCATGTGACATGGCACTGACTCGAGGCAGCTGTAACCTTCACAGTCTTTGGGATAGGATAGCTACCCACTTCTCCTATGCTTTATGAAGCACCACCCTTCTGTCTTAAATGCCCCCATTTCACTGTGTTCATTCCTTCAACAGCAAGGTCCACTAAACCCCATCCCCAAGATTTATCTTCCCACATTCCTGAGAATTCCCAGACTGACCCCAATAAACCCCCTGAGTATTAATATCCAAAGTCCCAGGACTAACCATGGCCAATCTCATGGCCTGATGTTAGCTGGAAGCCTTGACTGAGGAAGTTCTAATCCAAGATTTATATTTCTACAGCATCCCAACTGCATGCCTGCAATCCCTCATCTTGTTGCACTTCACTTGGAAGATTGACTGTGCTCCAACGTTCAGGCTGCAAAGGCATGGATCCCAGGACTCTGGTTCTGACCAAGATCCTGGCTGACCATGGCCAACTCCCTGGACTGGAATCAGATAAACTCTTTGACTGAGTGTGGAAGAACCCCCCTGGCTAGTTAAAATCACCTTTGACCCCATAAGTTAGGGCTGGCCACCTTTAGCTTATAACATGGTCATTTTCTTGAAGCACATGCAGTGTGTTTGCTGTGCAAGCTGCGGTATGTGTGACAGTGACCTAGCATGGTGCTGTACAGCAACATGCCCACCCCATTAACTATTCAGTGTTCCAACCTGTGACAAGCTGCCTGTCTTTTTGACTCTTCTAAAGAGCAATTCAAGCCACAGAGGCTGGCAGCCTCCAAGTAAGCACAAAATGAATGAGTAGTACAAAAGTAAACTAAGATCCATAAGATGCATCTTGTGTAAATACATGCATCCTCTGTCGACACAAGATGTGTGTATGTCCCTATATGCAAATCAACTTGGCAGAATCATGTAATTAATGTATCCCTCAGATCCAAAGTGAGGGGCTGAAATGGTGTGTAAGTTGCCCTGAAGCAGCCATGAAGATGTAGTAAGGTTGGTGGTTTGGCGATGCCCATTTGTATGGGTGAAAGGTAAAAGAAAACATTTACCACAAAGGGTGGTAAGGGACATTGTTGTGAAAAAGAAAAGGTTGTTTGAAGGCCCAAAGAAGCAAGGGGACAGCTCCTGCCACCAGATAAACACGATGAAAGTTATGTCAGAATTGGCACTGTGTAGTTTCTCAGGGAAGGAGAGTAGAATTGGAAGCCACACAGAAATGAAATAAGTTAAATTAATAACGAGACACAAATATTTGGAAATAAGGTAGTTGCTGCCTATTGGTGAAATTCAGAACTTGTCATTTAAACATTAAAGGGAAAAGTGGACATTTTTTCTTGATATCTGAAATCTGATTTTTCCTTTCATACCATATTTTCCCAACTTTCTCACCATCACCCACACTGCTCAAGGAGTGGAAAATTCTGCTCAATAACTCAGTGTAGGAGCACATTGGGTACATAAACCTCCCCCATTTATAATTTCACATTTGAGTTACCTGTAATGCTGTTTAACCTGAGAAAATTACTCAGATCGGTTTCGACTTCTTCAATCTGAAAGCTGGAGATAGTTGGTACCCATCAGGAAATCCATTGCTGCCAACAGCAAAGTAGTAGAGAAAGAAAGAAATACATGTTTGGCTCCCAAATAGGTATCATTATTACACCAGGGAAAACCATCCAAAAATTTTTGTTGACTGTTGCAGTAAATATCAACACTTCTGAATCATTCACATTATAATCATTTTTATTAAATCAGCTGGTTACCTCTTGTGGCTGAAGTTGCTACGTGTAGCCTGGATTCATTCTTACTCCATGCTGGCAAAACTGAATGGCTGTCATCTTCAGATGCTTGTGGCTAAGATAATGATCTTAGTTACATATCATTTGGCTTATTTGAAGTTGTACTATGCAAATATCTGCAACAAATGTAGCAAGGTGATCCAGCTTCTACCCGCATACATAGTTTCAATTACATGCAGATAGATGTAAACATTTGCATGGGTCCTACAGGAGCAGTCTGTGGTGGTAAGATGACTTTTGGCTTTGGAGAGACCAGTCACTGCTATTCCTCTAAAGTTAGAAAGGGGTTGGGATTTTGGATATGTAACTAAGATCGTATAAATTTCTGTGGAAATTCAGAGAGACAATCAGATGAACTGTCAAAAAGGTAAAGTGCTAGTCCAGTTGTTGATTTGTATTGCTAATGGTTATTAAATTCTTAACAGTGTTTGGAGCATTGTTTGGAAGAGATGAACATATTATTACCTAATGCTTTCACGGGTCTTCTAGCATAAAACAGAAAAAAGCCACTGCGAGAAATGGAGAATCCAACAGTTGGTCGAAAAGCTGAATCTTGGCAAAGTTACTTTATTACTCTCTAAAAGCAGCAGGCAGAATAAAATATTGTCATTAGGGTCAAAGGAAAACACTGTTTTCCTAAACATATTGTTGTTTGTTTGTCGTGTTAACCTTACTGCAGATTTCCGTGTACTGTATGACAGACAATTTTTTTTCGCCCACATTCAGATAAAGGACCAATTTCTAACAAGTTCATGAAAACTATTTTATGAAACTGACAATTGGTGGTAACATGACAGCTGATTAATTAGATATTATACCAACAAAGGGATAAATGTTGTCATATCTTGTACAAGGTACCTTGAGAAGGGCATTCAAATAAAGTAATGGTAAAGTCACCATAGTCTTACCAGACCATTGGGCTGCTCTCTCATTAGACATAGATAACTGGTGGTGGCTTAACCTGAGGGTCACCACACCTCAGGCAAGGGGAGATGTTGAGAAGGAGAATCTTTCATGGTAACCTCATCCAGTGGAGGAAATGAATCCATGCTGTTTGCAACAATCTGCATTACAAACCAACTGTCTGGCCAACTGAGCTAAACCATCTCCCATATAACACATTAATTTGATGTTCAAATCTTAATTGTTTGAAATATATTTCAAAGATTGTTTGAATGGCATTAGCAGATAACCAGAGATGAAACTGGATTTAACACTTAAGATGTCAGAGCAGAAGTAGACAATTTGTCACTTGTGATAAATATTAAATGGGAAAACGTGTTGTGAGAGATGCTCAAATTAACACAGAAAAAAACAAATATGTCTGAAACAGAAGCCCATTATCAAAAGCCAGTATTGGAAAGGAATTGCTATCTGAAATTATGCGTATGGATGGTATATAAGAAACCAAGCAGACAGAGAATCTAACATTCTTGAGGGCTTACATCTGTGGGTGGGGAGATTGTGGCTTTTCCTGCCTTTAGGGGTATGACAAAATTGGGCATATATGACTAAACTCAGAAATTTCAGACAGCCAGAAAGTGTAATGTTATTACTGGTGGTGTTGCTTGAAAGCCAAAATAAGTAAGTTGATTTTTAATTTTTAAAAACATATTATATGGGTGTTAAAAATCCTTTCTTCTATGTCATAACATTGGCTATTATTTCAGTGATTTTGGTAAACACACAGATGTTAGCTGCTTCTGATGTCTATATTAAGTTACAGATATTTAAAGTGGGGTCTTTCACCTCTGGGACTTTGCTTTGAATCAGGAAAATATACAGAACACTGCTTGACAAGCAACAGTTTCTTATATTCCTCTACATGAATTGATTTGCTAGCTTATTATTTCTATTCCTATATCATTCTTTAAAAATATAACTGCATTGCTAATATTGTTTCCCTTAGGACAATTGACAGTGTCTAACAGCAAGAATTAAAATGCATTTTTCATTATTTCCCAGCTTTTGAAAGAGCTCTACATTTGCAAGTGTTCCTTTACGCAGGAAAATCATTCTATAACTGCTTTAAAATCCAGAAAAGAAATAGCATCTTGTCACAATTTTGCATGTTAGCACTCCTCTCACCTTTCTTTTTGCTTTTTCCTCTCAGTCAGTTGTGTACAAGATCTGACCCACAGACTAAATGCAACTCACAGGTCACCAAGAGGTTCTCTTGTCATTCCCCAAAGATGTGCTGCAGTGGATGTTGATGTAGGACAGTGTGTGTCAACTCACATTGAAGTCAGTTCTTGAGTAGTTTTGCAGCAAGTGGGAAGTTTTCCATCACATCGTATTACACACCTGACAATCTTGTAAATGGTGGAGTGGTTTTGAAAAGTCAGGAGGAGAGTCACTGCTTCAGGAATAGCCAACTAATAAAATTTTGAAACAAATAAATGAAGACTGATCACTGTTGTAAAGTACATGAATGCAGTGTCCAATTTGCATATAGCAGGGTCATACAAATATGATTAAGTGTTAACAAGCAGTGGCACAGTCGGTAAAATAGAAACTTGTCTCATCTTTCCCAATTTTCTTAACTTTGGAAAGAAGTCAAGAACTTAGAAGCTGCTGATAAATTATTTTAGAAATGATGGCCCAGCAGGCACCTGCAGCTTGTCATTCTCATACAAATGATGCCCAAAGCCCAGAAATGAGCATGCTTTGGGGTTTTTTAATTCACTAGTGGGATGTGGGCATCACTGGCTGGATCAGCATTTCTCGCCCATCCCTAGTCGCCCTTGAGAAGGTGGTGGTGAGCTTCCTTCCTGAACCGCTGCAGTCCGTGCACTGTAGGTTGACCCACAATGCTGTTATGGAGAGAATTCCAGGATTTTGACTTCCAAGGAGAGTGAAGTAATAGCGATATATTTTAAATCGGGATGGTGAGTAGCTTGGAGGGGAACTTATAGGTGGTTGTGTTCCTATGTATCTACTGCCCTTGTTCTTCTTGACGGTAGTGGTTACAGTTTGGGAGGTGCTGTTTCAGGATCTTTGGTGAATTTCTGCAGTGTATCTTGTATATAATACGTACTACTGCTACAGAACGTTGGTGGTAGAGTGCCTGAATGTTTGTGGATGTGGTACCAATCAAGTGGGCTGCTTTGTCCCAGATGGTCATCAAACTTCTTCAGTGTTATTGGAGCTGCATTTGTCCAGGCAACTGGGGAGTATCCCATTGCATTCCTGACTTTTGCTTTTCAGATGGTGGACAGACTCTGGGGACTCAGGAGATGAATTACCCGCTGCAGTATTCCTAAACTTGGACATGCTCTTGTAGCCACTGTATTAAATAGTTAGTCCAGTTCAATTTCTGGTCAATGATAACCCACACAATGATAGTGGGGGATTCAGTGATGCTAACACCATTGAATGATGTTTGTGTGGTGTGAATATTATTTGACACTTTTCAGCCAAGGCCTCAATAGTGTCCATGTCGTGCTGCTTTTGGAAATGCACTGCTTCAGTTTTTGAGGAGTCATGAATGGCACTGAACATGGTACAATCATCAGCAAAAATCCCCATTTCTGAGCTTATGATGGTGAGAAGGGTATTGATGAAGCAGTTGATGATGATTGGATTTACATATTCCTAAGGAGGCATCATTCTTCGTATCCAGCTTACACCAGCAGGCTGGCATAAAACAATTTCTAGACCAATTGCGCCTTGTTTCCTTCGGACAAGCAATTTCATGGAGATAAACTGTGAAGATATTTAGGGATAGATAATTTATTATCAGCTTCACTTTAGCAGCAAAATATTGTTTTGCATTTTACATAGGAAAAAGCAATTTTTAAATCAACATATTTCCAACTCATCATGAGTTATATCACTCAGATGAAATGACATCTGCAAACATAAAATTAACAAAGTATAAATTCATAGAATCCCTACAGGTGGAAGCAGGCCATTCAGCCCATCGAGTCCACACCACCCCTCTGAAAAGCATCTCACCAACCCTACCCTATCTCAGCAACCCCCATGGCCAATCCACCTAACTTGCACATCTTTGGACAGTGGGAGGAAACTGGAGCACCCAGAGGAAACCCACAAAGACACAGGGAGAATGTACAAACTCCATGTACATTGCCATCCAAGACTCGAAATGAATCTGGGTCCCTGGTGCTGTGAGGCAACAGTGCTAATGCCACCCCAATTGCATTCAAGAAATCTTCTGAGAAATTCCCAAGAAATTGTTTCAAAGCAATTTTAGTGGAGAACTGAAAGCAATTTTGAGAACAGATAATAATATGGAAACACATGATTCTCATCCTAAAGTACATTTGTTTTATCATCTTCCTGCACAATGATACAATTGAAATCAGAACGGATATTGGAAGAACTAATCCCAATGAGAATTAAGAGATGACCATACTCAGGGAGACAGGCTGTTTAATTATCTAAATGTTAAATAATCATAAGGTTGTAAATAACTATTCCATAGGAAAACTGTCTCCTTATAGCAATCATTTAATCAAGATCGGCATAAAAAAATTTTAAGCTTTGAAACAACAAAAACCTTGTAGGATTTTAAACTCTGAAAAGAAGCACTATTTTGGAATCATTAACCCCTTTGTGTACTAAGCCTATTTTCTTCTTTTCACTATCACTATCATTACATTTGCTGTGTAGAATTCTGACACTGGAATATACTTAAGTGCAACTTTTATTCAAACATATGAATGTAGTGCGTAGAAATATATCCGTGGTATTGGTACATAACGTTGAATGACTGTTTGGCTTTCTACTTTCATAGATATAAAGATAGTACCTCTTTTAGAAACAGAGAAGATAGGAGCAGGAGGAGGCCATTCGGCCTTTCGAGCCTGCTTTGCTATTCATCACAATCATGGCTGATTGTCCAACTCAGTAGCCTAATCCCACTTTCTCCCATAACCTTTGATCCCATTCACTCCAAGTGCTATATCTAGCTGCCTCTTAAATACATTCAATGTTTTGGCATCAACTACTTCCACAGGCTCATCACTCTTTAGGTGAAGAAATGTCTCTTTATCTCCATCCTAAATGGTCTACCCTGAATCCTCAAACTGTGACCCCTGGACATACCCACCATTGGAGCATCCTCCCTGCATCTACCCTGTCAAGTCCTGTTAGAATTTTATAAGTCTTTAAGAGATCCCCCCTCATTCATCTGAACTCCAGCAAAAACAATCCTAACCTACTCAATCTCTCCTCATATGTTAGTCTTGCCATCCCTGGAGTCAGCCTGGTAAACCTTCACTGCACTCTCTTGAGAGCAACAGCATCCTTCTTCAGAAAAGGAGACCAAAACTGTGCATAATATTCTAGGTGTGGCCTCACCAAGGCCCTGTATAACCATAACAACACATTCCTGCTTCTGTACTCAACCTCTTGCAATGAAGGCCACCATACCATTTGCCTTTTTTACTGCCTGCTGCGCCTGATGCACCTGCTTGCTTACCATCAGTGGCAGGTGCACAAGGACACCCAGGTCCCACTGCACACTCCCCTCTCCCAATTTACAGCATTCAGGTAGTAATCTGCCTTCTTGTTTTTGTTCCCAAAGTGAATAATCTCACATTTATCCAAATTATACTGCATCTGCCATTGATTTGTCCACTCACCCAACCTGTCCAGATCATGCCTAAGAATGAGACACAGTTTGAAACAGTTGTGAAAAATATATGTATTTTATTATAGGTTACCACAACGATTCTTTTTGATGCAGGACAAGAACTAGCTGCCAACCACGTGGTCTATCATTAGTAGGAAAGCATGACTAAACAGCAGATGATTTATCTCTTGCAACAAACCAGATAACTTCATGAAAAGAATGCTTTGAAAGAATTTAGTTACACTATCATGTTACAATATTGTTAAATATGGACCATTGAATTTTAAATGGTTTACCTGATTGTTATACCTGAGATTTCCACAAATGAAATTTGTTTCAAAAAGGAACAAATATGAAAATGACTGTTGCAAGCACTTGGCTGCATATTGAGGCACATCTAGGAGACCAGTATGAAGAAGTTTAAACCAACACACCAAAATTACCATCCTTTTCCTCAAAACATTGTAACCAGGTGACTGAGTCAGGCATCAAGATGATCAGATCTGTATGTTTTGATTCACTCGTGTATGATAAGGGAGATGAAAGGTTTGACTGCCAGTTTTCCAGTTTGAAACAATATTGAAGCCAGACTCAGGAATACACACAGAACCATATTTCAACATGTGTTTTGGAACAGCAGAGCAGTGTGAATAGAAATCAAGGATTGGTAACAATCAGAACTGAAAGACTCTCTTTTTCCCTGTGTCTCTCAACACGTTGGAAGAAAGTGCTGAATGAAATAGCAAATTGCATAAACAACTATTCACCTCGCCACTCTTGAGGATACCAGTCAACAATTAAACATTTATGGTCTGAGGTTAAAAATCAAACTCCTCATGGAAATTAAGTACTTTTGAACTGTGTGATCTTTATCCTTCCTGCCTGTACAAGGTATTCTCCCTTTTACAACTTACTACCTGTTTTTGTGTGTGTGTTAAAATCAGAGAAAATTTACAGCACAGAAAGAGGCCATTCATCCCCTCATGTCTACACCAGTTGAATAGACTAGCCATCCATTCAAATCCCATTTTCCAACACTGTGAGCAAAGCTTGCAGGTTTCAATGTACCAGAAGCTGACAAAGGTTCTTTTATCTGCTCCTATGATGCTGCTTGGCCTGCTGTGTTCATCCAGCCCTGCACCTTGTTGTCTCGGATTCTCCAGCATCTGCAGTTCCTACTATCTCCAAAGGTTCTTTTATAATGAGTTGAGGGTTTCCACCTCAATCCAAAACTGAATTCCAGACACCCACTGGGAACAAAGTTTTTCCCCATGTCCTCTTGAGTCATTCTACCAATCACCTTAAATCACGTGGAAATAGACCTCTCTCCCAGAGAAACTGGTCTTCCCTGTCATTCTATTCAAACCTCTCATTATTTTGTACTTCTCAATTAAGTCACCCCTCAGTCTCCAATGTTCTAAAGAAAACAACCCTAGTCTGTAACATCTTTGCTCATGGCTTCAACTGTCAAGGCCCATCAACAATCTTCTAAGTGCCCCTCAGTACTGTGTACAGCAATTATGTCCTTCCTATAACATAGTGACCAGAAATGTACATCCATCAATCCATTTGTTTTCTGTCACTGAGGCAATTCTGGATCCAACATGTCACATTCTCCTACATCCACTGGGCTTTAATTTTTCTGTCAGTCTGCCATGTAAGACCTTACTAAAATTCATGTAGACAACATTCACCATACTACCTTCATCAATTGTCCTGCTACTTCCTCAAAAAGTTCAAATTGTGTGAGTAAAACATGACCTTCCCTTAAGCAATACCTGCGCTGACTATCCCTGATTAATCCATCTCTCAGAACTAATTCTAGTAATTGCCAACCACTGATGTCAGGCTGACTCGCTTCCCTTTTACACCCATTTTTTGAATAATGGCACAACAGATGCAGACCTGAAAACAACTGACATGTTTAAAAAATCAGATTGAACCAACCACTTATTAACTGGCCACAGTTTCTCTCAGTGTTTGTATAAGGCTGCAATAAAACCTAGCTTTTCTTTTGAGATAACAAGGTGTGGAGCTGGAGGAACACAGCAGGCCAGGCAGCATCAGAGGAGCAGGAAAGCTGATGTTTTGGGTCTGGACCCTTCTTCAGAAATGGGGGAGGGGAAGGGGGCTCTGAAATAAATAGAAAGTTGGGGGGCAGTGATAGAAGGTGCATAGTGGAGCTGATAGGTGGGAGAGAAGACGGACAGGTCAAGGAGGCGGGGATGAAGCTAGTAAAGGTGAGTGTAGGTAGGAAGTGGGGGTGGGGGTTGATCAGTGAAGTAGGAGGAACAGATAGGTGAGAGAGAAGATGGACAGGTCAAGGAGGCAGGGATGAGGGGGGTGCTGGTCTTGGGATGAGGTCGGGGGTGGGGAGATTTTGAAGCTAGTAAAGTCCACATTGAGACTATTGTGTTGTAGGCTTCCAAGGCAGAATATGAAGTGCTGTTCCTCCAGTTTCCGGGTGGCATCATTGTGATACTGGAGGAGGCCCAGGATGGGCATGTTGTCCAGAGAGTGGGAGGGGGAGTTGAAGTGGTTTGCAACTGGAAGGTGTTGCCGTTTGTTGCTAACCAAGCGTAGGTGCTCCACAAAGCGGTCTCCGAGCCTCCACTTGGTCTCCCCAATGTTTTTCTTTTCTTTAATTCATTCATGGGATGAGGGTGTCACTGGCCAGGCAGCCTTTATTGCCCATCCCTAATTGCCCAGAAGGCAATTAAGAGTCAACCACATTGCTGTGGGCCTAGAGTCACATGTAGGCCAGA
Organism: Rhincodon typus; assembly: GCF_021869965.1. NCBI lineage: Eukaryota > Metazoa > Chordata > Chondrichthyes > Orectolobiformes > Rhincodontidae > Rhincodon > Rhincodon typus. The sequence continues at coordinate 45,511,407 of NC_063343.1, read as the reverse complement.
CCAGTTAAAGATGGCAGTTTCCTTCCCTAAAGGACATTAGATGGTTTTCCCCAACAATCGGCAATGGATTCATGGTCATCATTAGACTCTTAATTCCAGATTTTTTTAAAATTGAGTTCAAATTCCACTATGTGCCATGGCAGGATTCAAACCCATTTGCCAGAACATTGTCTGGGTCTCTGGATTAACAATCCAGCAATAATACCACTGGGCCATCACCTTCCCCATAAGGAAGTAACAGGACAATTTTCTTAACATAAGATGTAATATTTAGTTAATGCTTAATTAAAGGAAAAAATCGACTTTAGAAAAAACTTACCCCTTTAGTCTTTCAAACTCACTAGTTCCTGGGGTTAGAAGTTAATAAAATCCCTCTTTCTTTCACTCAAGAAAATTGTCTCCTTCATTTCGATCTAGTTAACTATATCTTTAATTGAAGTGTGATAGCTGCATGCTAAAAAGAAATAAAAATATTTGTTGCAACTAAACAAACCTCATCCTTGATTTCATTTGAAGAAAAGCTGAATAAGTAGATAAATGTCAAAGTTGCACTTACATTGTCATGGTACAACACTGTGCTTTGGAATTTAAACACATCGTGATATGGCGTGATAAGGAATAGAATCTGATATGATACTTACAAAATTGAGCATCTCCCTCATAAAGAGAGCAAATATGAGGCCAGGTGTGCAAGTGAACACTCAAAGGTGGGCAATTCTGATCACAATTTGGACTAATCTTTCATTTAGCAGAAGACAGGAAACTATAAGCCGGTTAGCCTTACCTCAGTCGTTGGTAAGATTTTGTAGTTCATTACTAAGGATCAGTTTTCAGACTACTTGGAAGTGCATGGTAAAATAGGGCTGAGTCAGCATGGCTTTATCAAGGAGAGGTCGAGCCTGACAAATCTGTTATAATTCTTTGAGGAGGTAACATGCAAGTTAGACAAAGGTGAGCCAGCGGACATGATCTGTTTGGATTTCCAGAAAGCCTTTGACAAGGTGCCACACAGAGGGCTGCTAAATAAGATGAGCTCATAATGTTAGGGGTAAGGTATTGGCACAGATAGAGGATTGGCTGACTGGCAGAAGGCAGACAGCAGGGATAAAATGATGGTTTTTAGAATGGCAGCCAGTGACTAGTGGAGCTCCACAGAGGATAATGTTGGGACTACAACTATTTACATCATACATTAACAATCTGAATGAATGTTGCTAAGTTTGTAGATGACACAAAGATAAGTGGAGGGGCAGGTCGTGTTGAGGAAGTGGGTAAACTGCAGAAAGACTTAGACAGGCTAGGGGAGTGGGCAAAGAAGTGGCAGATGGAATACAATGTGGGAAAGTGTGAGGTTGTACACTTTGGTGGGAAGAATAGAAGCATAGACTATTTTCTAAACTGGGAAAGGCTTCATAAATCTGAAGCACAAAGGGACATGGAAGTTCTAGTTCAGGATTCTTCTAAGGTTAACATGCAGGTTCTGTAGACAGTTAGGAAGACAAATGTGATGCTGGCATTTGTTTCAAGAGGGCTAAAATACAAGTACGAATGAGGGTTAGAGAAGGCTTTGGTCAGACCACATGTGGCATATTGTGAGTAGTTTTGGGCCTTGTATCTTAAGAAGCATGTGGTGGCATTGGAGGACGTTTACAAGAATGATCCCGAGAATGCAGGGCTTGTCATATCTGGAGTAGTCCAGAGCTCTGGGTCTGTACTTAATGGAGTTTAGAAGGATGAAGGGGTCTTTCATTGGAACTTACAGAACATGAAGTGACCTAGATAGAATGGACATGGAGATGATGTTTCCACATGTAAGAGACATGTAAGGTCCTGAAGGCATAGCCTCAGAGTTAAGATATCGACCCTTTCAAACAGAGATGAGCGGGAATTTCTTCACCCAGAAAGTGGTTAATCTGTGGAACACATTGCCACAAAGGGCTACAGAGGCCAAGTCATTGAGAGTATTTAAGACAGAGGTAGACAAGTTCTTGTTTGGTAGGGGAATCAAGGGTTATGGGGAGAAGGCAAGAGACTGGAGTTAAGAAACATAAGCACCATGATCGAATGGTGGTGCAGACTTCATGGGTCAAATAGCCTTATTCTGTTACTATGTCTTATGGTCTTATAGTTCTATCATTTGCTCAATGGAAAGAATGGTTTTGAAAGGAGAGAGGAATAGTTGCAGTAGCAATGGACAATTTGTTTCCTCTTCACATAAATTATTTCCACCTTGGTTTGATTACTCTATAGTTAACAGTAATATTGGCAGGGCCAGCAGTGAAAAAACTAGCTTTGCCAGGTAAGAATAATAGGTATAGGGAGGCTGGCAGCAGAAAGCGGTTTACTGAGAGTTTTACAATATTACAACAGCCCTACTGTCTTCTCATTGATGCAATAGCAGGCATTTTAGGTAAACTATCGTTAACATCACAAAATTTATTTTCCAAAAGGATCACAAATGGAAGGTGAAGCCTTACAGAGAAATATGGATGAATGAAAATGCATGTAAACTAGAATTCCATTCATCAGAGATTTAGATACTCAATCACATAATCTTCATTTTCTCAGTTTATGATACTATTTAATCACTCAAACAGAACATACTCACCCTAGTTATTGACATACAATCCCAATTATGAACAATGGAACTGTTTAGTTTTGAACTGTAAAATTAAGCTGGTCTACTGTTACCCAATAGTTTTCTCCTTCCACAGTGGTTATCAAGACAAACATCAACAGAGAGAATGCATAATGATGACCTGGAGAATCTAATTTGTGATGTAATCACTGCAAGATTACAAGAAATTAATCTGCAGTAGATTTGTGAAAGGTAGCCAAGATATATATTTTGTTATAGTAGTGTTACTCTCTATACATTTAAATAGGTAATGAAATATAACATTACTCATAATTGATTACATTGATTTTTTTTCTGGTTTTTAAAAGTAACAAAGAGCGTTACTCTTCAATTCTCAAATGTTCCTACATTTTACAACAGGACATGATACTCAAAGATCTTCAAGGTCTCTTCTGTGCATCTTTTAAACAAGACATGTATATTCTCACCTAACATGCAGAGGAGATGATTCTCCTCCTTTTGGGTTTAATTCCTGCCATTAGTTCAGTGATATCCAGGACAGCGCATCCTATCTCTGTAGCAACGGGGGTTTTTTTTTGCATTTTGCATGGAAAATATAATTGTTTTCTCTGATGAGATATGAAACAAACTGTCATGGTCCCACAATCTTCATGTGCTGTGCACACTTAAATAGGAATGAAATGAGGTCACCTCTCTGTCACGGTGGCTTATATTCAGTATTATAATGCTTCAGCAGGCAATCCCCTAAAGAAAAAGATTATCAGCTTTTTTTTATCCTTCCCAGGTTTCAGGATCATTCCTTCCCTCTGAAGCACTTATTTCCAAAGCCTATATTGTCTAAATTCATCTTCACACAGGTATCTCCTTCTTATTTTGCAGCAAATGATATTGTACAAATTGCTGGAAATTGTATTACAAACAAAATAAGGAATTTCAGTTACAGAGACAACAAGGTGCAGGGCTGGATGAACACAGCAGGCCAAGCAGCATCATAGGAGCAGAGAGGCTGACGTTTCGGGCCTAGACCCTTCATCAGATTCTTTTTATTGCTCCAGAAGATAAAACAAAGAAATTCAGATAACTTTGACTATTTCAAAATGTCTTTGTAACATTAATCCTTTAAATCCTAAACTTAAGAACCAGAATTTTCAAATTGCCAACATTTCATGAGATTCTTTCTGCATTTATTCTTTGTGGAACTCTTCATTACTCAAAGTAAAAGCTATGTGGAACTAAAACTTAAGAATTCCTTGATTTTGACAGTTTTTCTGGACAATGAAACTAGGAAACACAGAATCCAGAACGTTCCTAGCTTCTCCAGCAGTGCCAGGCATTACTGGATTCTCAAACTCATAAATGCAGTTGTGACATTCAATTAACCCTGTAACTGGACAGAAAATCAGCCTCTGATTAAATTGGTTCTTGACCTTTATTTTACAGGAGTTATGTTGTCAGTTTTCACAAAAGAATAATAATTTTAGGCAATGAGGAATACTAAATCTAGGATATTTTAGAGTTAAAATCTTAAAATACATGCCTTCAATTATGCTTCCACAAGCACATTTATAGCCTTACTTTAACAACCTATTAGATTATGGATTTGGAGCTGAATTCTAGCTGACTAATCATTTTGTACAAAAGATCATCCAGTGATGCAGATTATTCCAGATTATTCATAAAGGACAATGTAGCATAAATTAGGGCCTATAAGAGACGCTTATAGCAAAGACAACAATGGGCAATAAAAAAAAGGCAAGCTTTTTAAATGAGTATGCTATATGCATTGCAAGGAGACCAGTGAAAAAAGACAAGAAAACACTTTTTGATGCATGGAAACCAAAAACAAATCAAATGGGGGAACCTCGTGGATTTAATGTACATTTTTCAAACATGGTAATCAAGCAAATATAAGTCTTAGGGTAGGCAAATATTCAAGACAAGGAAATTGCTGCTGCGGCAGTCATTTTCCAAAGCTCTGGAAAATTGCAAATATCACTCCTACTATTTTACGAAAAACTGAAGGCAAAAAATACAAGTGTTGACCTTAATACAATAACAATGTGGCTGCTGCAAATTTGAAATAAAGACGGAAAATACTCAAAGTATTCAACAGATCTGTAGAATCTGTGCACAGAATAACAGCGTTGACTTTTCAAGTCAATGACCTTTTGACGGAACTCAGATTTCTAATGCAAGGTCATCGAACCGAAGCACTCACTTTTTTCTCTCTTCACAGATGCTGCCAGTCCTCCTATTTCTAACATTTTCTATTTTCATAAAATATAGACCCCTCAGTTTAACATCAGTGAGGGAAGCTACTGGAAAATTGGCCAAGACTGAATTCTTCAAAAAAGCACCATGAATTTGCAGAAGGTATATCATTTTTGTATAATTTACATTTTCGGAGGGCTTATTTATTAGATAGTGAACTGTCCATGACAATTGTCTGTGTGGATTTACCGAAGGTAAGTTGATAAATGTTATCAAACAGTTTATTACCAAATGGGAACAAATGAAGTTGAGGTTCACATCAGCCATGTTTAACTGGTTGGCGGCATAAATTACAGAGACAGAATAGACTGAATCTCTTTCTAACTGTACACATCTTAAAAGTCTGTTGTACTTCAGGAACTTGGGTTGCTAACATGATTCGGCTCCTTACAGCAGAAAATTTGAAAGTAGTTGTTCCCCTTTTTAAAAGGAAATGTGCTATAGTTTTCTCCTCTGTTAGGAACATCTTATATTTTAATCCTCTTTCAGACTGTCTCCTTCCAGCATTTTCTATTTTTATTTCAGATTTCTAGCATCCAAAGTATTTTTTTTCGAGCCCACCACTTACTTCATTTCTCTTCCTCCTGCCTTTCTTAAAATAATAGGAGTGATACATGAATACAAGCTGACCTCAGTTCTAGCTCTGTAGAAAAAGCAAGGATTGGCATGTTTCTCAATCTTCTTGTTGATTCACAGTTCGTTAGCACTCAAACAGGTTTCCAAATAGTCATTTGGCAGTGCAGAAACTGAGTATTGCTGAAATATATACAATATACACGTAACTACAAAATATACATGCAGTATAACTGTTGGTTTGCCCATTTAATTGGTATGCTTGTGGATTGTCCTGATGAATTTCAGACAAAAGCTTTAACAAAACATGTACTTTCTTCAGCAGTATTCAGGTAAGTGTGAAATGGTTCTGTACCAAATTTGCTAATAATCTGAAACATTTTGGGGTCCTGAGGGGATTCTTTCATGATTACTATATTGAGTGGAAATTCACTTTTAAAGTATCTCTAGTAGTAATTTCTACTTTCAAAGATGGAGTGGGAATAATAAAGAAAAAAAATAATACATTAGGTTAAAGATGGCGATGATGTACAGGATGATAGTTAGGGTTCTTTAGTTTTGTTGTAGCCTAGAGAGCAAAACATGAGGGAAACAGGAAGTCATATAAGGATATAATCCTTAAAGGCTCAACTTATAACTGGTTAGGTCATTAGAAAGTGTAAATACCATTAATGAAACCACTTGCCCTGCAGAGCAGGTGTCATGTCTGAAAAAAGATGCAGTCGTGTTTCTCAGGTTGTTAGCAAGCTTCAAACCTACAAGTTGGGGCTTTGTGGAAAATCAGACTGTGCACTTGGAATCTGCGAACAATAAGCACATCTAATAAACTTGAAAACATTAGGAGAGAATTGCAAACCAGAAGGTTGAATGTATTAGAATTGTGTGAAATGAAATGGAAAGGTATTGATTTTTATGAATGATGAATGAGCAAGTGAGAGGCTTATTGCAATGCTGCTTGTTAAAGACACTGGAAAATATTTTTCTACAGTTATCAGCAACTCAGAAACAAAATGGCAGGAATCTTAGGTCCACCACTCGCCTCCTCCAACCTAATCAGAATATGCTGGCATGTGGGGACTGAATGCCTGCCGTGTAGCTGCTACCAGTGAATTTTGCCAGCATGGGGTGCGTGTTCAGTGATCTGCCTGCCCTTCAGCCAACTCAGGCCTTAAGTGTCCAATGTGTAGCCAATTAAGCCGCTGCTATTTTACCATCTGTTGGGAGGTGCCTATGTGCTATTGCAAGGTCACCAGGTAAACCCTATTAGGCTGGCTGTGGGTTTCAGACAGGGGGCCCTGTTCAGTTTACCCAGAGGACATCAGCCCCAAAAGTGATCCTTGTGCTTATGTGCTCCAGTACCACGCAGCCACCCGATCACTGCATAGCACCTCCCTCACTGAGCTTTGCCTGACATGTCCTGGTGAAACTGTAAGGGCTAAACACATTATAATTGGTAATATAAACCAGAAAATGAAAGTTTAGATTAATAATTGTTTTGTTACAGCTCAAAGGAAAAGTGGAACTGTGTGGTCACTCAATGGCTACACAAAATGACATAGATTTGCTGGAAGCTGGACATCAATACTTTCGTGAGACACACTGGTGCCAGATATCTTTGAAAAAAACTAACTGTCCAGCCACAGAGGTTGGATTGGCTGTAAATGACAGTTTGTTACTGAACTGAGAGGAGAGAGGTTATTGGAATACAGATCTCCATAAACCTGTAAGCAAGATAGATCCTCCTCTCTATCTCTCTTCTCTCCCTCTTTCCCTGTGTATAATTGGAAAAGAAACAATGCTCAAATACTTTGTAAAAATAAAGAAAACTTCTAATTCCAGCCAAGACCTAAATCCAACCAACCTGTTACAATATTGAGGATTGCTGCAGTTGACAACAATGTGATGTCATCAACAAAAAATTGAAAAAAACAAGAAAATGCCACTTCATTTCCCCTTTTCAATTGGACTTTGATCTTCAGACTTTGCCACTATTTTCCACTCATGTTTGTTAAAAGACTGTTTTATCCATTCTTTGTGTGAATGAATGTGTGTATTTTGGATTTAAATGCGGTGTAATTTAAGTTTGTGCTGGTAATTAATAATTAATTTTTGTTACATGTTAGAGGATGTTTGTTACAATAAATAAGTTTTTGTTTTCTTGTTCACTAAACCTAGTGTGAGATTAGTTTATCTTAGATAGTTGTCACAGTCAGGCATTAACTATCCTAGAGATTAGATTGATATTATTACACACTTTTGTGATGATTCATGGAATTGTTGATCTTGTTTTACACCACACTATTCCCACCAGGGTTACAACAAACCTACTCCTCTCACCTCACTTGTCAAGGCTCCAGGACATTTTTCACAAGGAATTAGCTGCAGTCCCATCAATGACCACTGACTGCAATTTGATAAATGCCAAAGCAGCTTAGTGCAGACAAATCCAGATTTCACTCACAAAAAACGGACTGTCACCAGGAAAATATCTACATTGTGTTGTCAGATAAGGGCAGCATTTTCTCACTTGGGATGATGGGCATACGAACACACAAATAGGCAGCAAAAATAGGCCATTCGGTCTCTTGAGTCTGCTCTGCTATTCATAAAATCATGGTGATCTACTTGTGTTTCAAATTACACATTTATATCTACCCCAAAAAAGCCTTTGTTCTCCTTGCCTAACAAGAGGTTAACTTTCTTCACATTAAAGATATTCAATGACCCTGCCTCCACCATCTCCTGATGGAAGACAGAGATTGTTGTTTTTGCATATCTCCTTAGAAATTTGATGCAAACAGTTGTAAATGAGCAAGTTCCCTCCATTGAGATAAATCTGCCTTTACCAAATACATCTTCCCTGGATATATTGACAAATTCACCTGCATCTCAAAGATCAAAGTCTAATGTTTTGAGGATTTCAGTGGTTGGCTTATACAGTTATAAGTCTTTAAAACAGTGAATATTTTATGTCTAACTCATTGCCCTGAACTTTAGCCCAGACTTTCAGGCCCTGGCGTCAGAATGAAAGTGGGTCATGAGACAGCACTTGACACCAATGGCACTGGATCGATCATTTTACTTCAGGCAGCCTTCTAACTGTTCACATGCAGGTCTAGCATCTAATTTAGCTCCTGCTTCTTAAGTAAGGGGGCTGGTGGTTCTGAAACGCTAAACATACTGCAGGAAGTAAAGGGCACTGTTGCTTCTGAGGGAAGGGAGATCCAGGTAAATACATTAACTACAAGAAAAATCAGGGCGAGGAAGACCACATGGGAGACAACTCAATGAAGTTCAATGGAGCTGCAGGTGCTTTTGCCCTGCCCATGTCCTCTGTCTGGACTTTGAAGGCTAACACCAGCTCTTGACCGCCAAAAAGAGGTAGCCTTTCCACACTCCAGGGGATCACTACCTCTTCAGCAAAATGCCAGTTGTCCATAATTAGACACTCAGTTTGGCTTTTAGCTGTGCACATCAGGGCAGCACCGTGGCTCACAGCACCAGGGACCCACGTTCGATTCCACCCTCGGACAAATGTCTGTGTGGAGTTTGCACATTCTCCCTGTGTCTGCATGGGTTTCTACCGGGTGCTTGAGTTTCCTTCCCCAGTCCAAAGATGTGCAAGTTAGGTGGATTGGCCATGCTAAATTGCTCATAGTGTTCAGGGATGTGTAGATTAGGCGTGTTAGCCATGGGAAATGCAGGGTTACAGGGAAAGGGTAGGGGGATGCTCCTCAGAGGGTCGGTGTGGATTCGTTGGGTTGAAGGGCCTGTTTCCACACTGTAGGGGATTCAATGATCTACCCACCTCTTCAAAGCGACTATCCAACCAGGCTTGTGAGCTGTCTCTTTGCCTCAGCTGGGAATAGCCTCAGCAGCAGCAGAATCTACAGTGGGGATCAGTCGCTTATAGTTCTCCAATGTACTACCAATCCCCAATATCCCAGTCTGTCAAAATTCTGTAAATTGTACATAAATTCTTCAATGAATGCATCAAGGAGATCGGAACTGAAAAAGTGCTGGAGAAACTTAGCAGGTCCGACTGCATCTGTGGAGAGAGAAACAGAGTTAACTTTTTGAGTCCAATATGACTCTTCTTCAGAGTTCTGAAGTTGAAGAGTTAATGTTTTCTTAATTAGAATAGATAATTTACTTTTTACTTCATTTGGAGAGATAGAGAAATCATTTACCATGTTTATTTATAGGGACATGAGACAATATCAACAGGGTGGTTAAAAATGCACTTGGCACACTTGCCTTCATTGCTCAGTCCTTTGAGTACAGGATATTAGTGAAGCCTCTTCTGGAATATTGTGTCCAGTTCTGGTAGCCCAGTTATAAGAAGAATATTATTAAGCTGGAAAGGGTTCAGAAGAGATTTACCAGGATGTTGCTGAGTATGGAAGGTTTGAGATGTAAAGAAAGGCTGGATAGGCTGGGACTTTTTTCACTGCAGAGTAGGAGGTTGAGAGGCGACCTTATAGAAGTTCATAAAATAATGAGAGGTATAGATAGAGTTAATGGTAGTTGTCTTTTCCTTAGGATTGGGGATTTCAAGACTAAGGGACATATTTTTAATGGATGAGAAGAGTGATTTTAAAAAGACGAGGGGCAATTTTTTTACACAGCAGGTGGTTAACATGTGGAACGAACTTCCTGAGGATAGAGTGGAAGCAGGTAAAATTACCATGTTTAGAAAAGATTTGGATTAGTACATGAATAGGAAAGATTTAGAGGGATATGGGCCAGGAGCAGGCAGGTGGGACTAGTTTAGTTTGGGATTATGTTCACATGGACTGGTTGGACCAAAGGGCCTATTTCCATGTTGTATGACTCTATGACTCTATAAGTGATATGATGATGCCATTTAACATGAATGATGTAATTTCATTGTATGTTCAAAACAAAACAAAAAAGCTGCACAAGAGTCTGCCACCTTTTGGTGATCGATGGATCCTGACTGATGTTGCTAGCACTTGAACCAATCTCAGGAGTCAGATTCCATGGGTTAACTGTATGGGATTGGGTCTCAAGTGAATAATATCAGCAAGCTAGCAACATTAACAGAAATCACCAGTTGGAACGTGAGAGCAGAATACCCAATGGTTCCTATCAGCTCTGCAAAAAATATTGGATACAGACGTTTAATCTAAAATTAAGTGATAATGCTTATTTAGAGAGCTGGAGCAGAAATGATGGGCTGAACAGCCTCCTTTTGCACTGTAATAATTCTGTAATGTGTTAATACCATCTCCAAAATAGTCGAGAGAGGAATTTCAGAATAACTTGCTAAGCATTTGTACATTAATACCGTTTATTGTAGCAGCCTATCTGCCCAGTAGAATCATACAATTACATTGGGATCCTAACTATAAAGCAGATTTAAATATGTTAATATGACTCCACCATTTTTTGGAAGCTTTGGGTGGGAGGTAGAGTGAGGTCATCTATCTTGAGGAGTGTTTGAAAATCAAGTCAACAGGATATTAGGAAGGAAAGGTGCACAATTTATTTTAATACAATATTTTAAAAGTACTTAAATCTGTCTAACACATTATTGATGTAGAAAGTAAGAAAGATAGTGAAAATTGCTTTCCATAATTTTGGAATTAATGAATAAAGAAAATCTGGTTAGTTGATTTCTGACTTTCGCCTTTACTCATTCATGAACCGAAATTCAACGCTTTTTTTGATCTTAATATCTTTTGTGCATCAAAGTTGGTTTTATCATCTTATGATGGCAGTACTTGACTTCAATGAAATGTGAAGAGAAATATTTGCAATTCCACCAGAAACAAATAGAATAAAATTGGTCTCAGCAAAACACATGGCATGACCCTGAAAAGATGCAATGTGATATTAATGTGCAAATGCTTAGCATGTTATTCTGAAGTTCTTTCCTCCACTACTTTATAGATGGTATTAACCCATTTAAAATTAATGGAAAACACCTCAACTAAAATAGCCATAGAGAAATCTCACGCTGCAGTTTCAGGGCTATATATATGTGTGTGCTATAAAAAGGAGCAGACCAGATTGATTTCAAGGCTGGTATTTTATTTCAGGATCTTGGTGATCTTTGAAAACTGCTTAAACTTTACTACCATGGTTTATAATACCAATTGAAACTTTATCCTCCTGTTCCTACTTAAATAATATTAAGCACTTTGACAACAAAATCAGAAACTGGTGAAGCCAGGTCAGTCTCATGCTTTTTTTGTGATTAAAGATTAAAGATTTATTGTCCTCAGGAAAAGCAGAAAGTTGAAAGTGATTGGAAACCACCTTCTAGTAAAAATGCATTCATATACAGCATAAACACCCTGCCCCAGACCTACCTAAAGTTAACACTGCTTCACCTTTCTAGTTAGGCAACACTCTTGGGCTCTAATCCTCCACATGCCTCTGAAATAGATCATGGATGAGAATATTGTAAGTTATGAACTCAGCTGATGATAGTATTGGACAAGTCAGATCCTAGACGGCTTGATGAATCATGAGCTTTATTTTTGTAATTTGGTTACTGTGCTGGTCAATTACTGAATATATTCGTTAGAGACACAATTTATTTCTTTAAAAACAAATCACTGTATAACACAGAACAAAACATGGAAAGCAGTATAATTTGGAAAGATCTTTTCATAAACAGCAAAAAGATTGAATCACTTTCCCTAGCAATATCAACCTCAGTGAAGTGTTCACTTCTCCTGTTTAAAGTTTCTTTTTCAACTAATGAGATTGTAAACATTTTCTTTGCTGAATTTTTGTACTTTCACCAGATGTGATTTTCTCCATTGCTATGTAACAGATACAGACTAAATTACTGACTTTTCTCACGGAACTCTAAGTAAAACAACCATTTTTTTCAGTTTACTTGATTATTTTTATTCTGCTAAACGTCACATCGACTGGTATGGATCGTTTCTTCAAAAAACAGGGTCTACCACTGTCTTCTGCTCACTGCAGCTGGGTCATAAAATCTCAACTAGGTTAAACATCAGCAATTATCTCCAGTTAATTTGTCTAGTCATTCAGCTTAAGTCATATGATCTCTTGGAAAAGTTGTTTTGACCCTTTGCTAAAACAAATGAATTCTAACCCTCAAGTAAACCAGTTCACCTTCACAGAACTGAAAACCGAACACCCCTTCATCTCAATTTTATAACCCAAGTTTGCAAATAATTGTAACATACAATGAGCCTTCATCACAATATACTGTATGATTTCACATTTTGGGAATAAGGCTACACTCATTCAAAAATTAAGGCAATGTTTCTATTCCATGCCAGATTTTGTGGGTAACCGAAACTCTTGGTGGTTGAGCATTTGACAATCTATCAGTTATAGTAATCTTCACAACTTTGCATAACATTTTACTACTTTTATCAGACAAAGTGGAATAAGGATTTGGTATTGACAGATCCATTCATGCTACTGTATTTCGAGATTAAATGGTTCTTCTCTCCTAGATCCATGAATAGTGATCAGGAAAAGACACAACTCTACACCATGATAGAATACTCTCCATTTGTCTGGATGAGTGCAGCTCAACAAAACTCAAGAAGTTTGACACCATCCAGGTCAAAGCAACCTACTTGACTGGCACCCCTCAACCACCTGAAATGTTCAATCCCTCCATCACCAATGTATGGTGGCAGCAGTGTGTACCATCTACAAAATACACTGCACCAAGAATCCTTTAACAGCCAAATCCAAAATCTCTAACACTTAAAAGGACCAGGGCAGCAGTTCATTGGGAATACCACCACTTGCAAGTCCTCCTCCAAGCCACATACTATCCTGACTTGGAACTATACCGTGATTACCTCACTGCTGCTGGGTCAAAATCCTGGAATTCCCTTCTGAAAAGCACTGTCGTATATTTACACTGTATTGACTGCAGCAGATCAAGGCAGCAACTGAAGTTCAATTGGGGGTAGGCAATAATGCTGACCTTGTTATTTATGCCCACATGTCGTGAAATGATGAAGAAAAAGATTATCTGGAGATAGAATCTGGCTCTGCAACTATGCCGACTTTAATTGAATTGCCTGCTGAGAATTGCTGTGTAAGTTACTTGTATTAAATGGCTATCTGGCCAAAGTACTTGACAGCTGAGGGAGCCCAAAGAATTCTACCTCAGTTGGGTCATCCAGAATTGGATAGAAAATAAAACTTGAACATAAGTACTGCAGAATCTTAAAAACTGAACAATAGATGGCATGTGACATGGTATAATACCACTATTCTGTAATGAGACTACATACCACAAGATTTCCTGTAAGCAACGCCACAAACTATCATTTTGTTCCTTGAAAAATGTTTTTCTAATATTAACCTCAGTTTATAGAAATCTTTATTGTGTAGTATGTAATGGAATGAGGGGAGTAACTATTTAACATCTGCAAGGTTTTATGCTAAGCCTCATCTCTCTATTGCAAGAACGTCATGTATCAAAACAACTATTTATTGAAACCATTAGAAATTTGCTGCCCTGCTATTTTACTGAAAGAAACCACCTTTTACTGTGAATTACAGTGCATTACAATGATAATGAAGAAAAATCAAGATTCACTCTTTCAATACAGAATGTTCTTGTTGGCTTACGGCAATTCATCAACTGCTAACCTGCGCATATCAGAAAATAAGCAAAAAGGAAACAAAAGTGCATTAGTCCAACAAGAAATATATGCAGACACTTCAAAAGAATAATACTGACACAGAAGTAGTTGCTATTTTTTGCTTGACAGACAGCAAGGAAATCAAAAGGTTCAAGGTTTATTATCCTTGGTAAAAGAATAATGATTGGAAATCACCTTATTGTAAAAATACTTTGATGTACCAACATGATCAAATAAAAATTGAAACAGATAAGTGTTGGAAAGCTATTGCCTATCAATCAACTAAGCAATCCTGTGTTGTACATCAAGACTTTAATAAAGCAATGGAAAATATTTATGCAAGGAAATATTTAAATATGTTGTAAGAATTTTCTGTGAACTTACACCTGTTAATGCTGAAGCTTTTGATGATAGTGCAGCATTGTCAGTCTAATAGCTTTATATCTCAAGATATATTTGTTCCACAAAAAAAAATTAACCATTCATTTCTCCTGAATCCAGGTCAATTACTGAACATAGGAAACTGGTTCAAAAATTAGAAATTTCTAGAAAATCTCAGCAAACCTGGCAGTATCCGGGTCCAGTGTTCTGGCGAAAAGGGTAAATAGGATGGTTAATAGGACTTTAAACTAGTAAGTAGCGGGGAAGGGAGAAGTGAGCGTAGAGGGAGAATAACAATTAATGTAAGGCAAAGCAGCAGGTTAGCAGGTGACGAGGAAGCTTCAACTCCATTGAAAATTAGGAAAAAAGTCAAAGGGAAGGAGAACTCAAGAGTTGTTAGTAATGGAGGTAATAGGACCCAAAAAGGTGCAAAAACTGGCATAAGGGCACTTTATCTGACTGCTCGGAGCATTCGAAACAAGGTGGATGAGTTGACGGTGCAAATCATGGCAAAAGGGTATGATTTAGTGGCTATTACAGAGACATGGTTACAGGATGGTCATGACTGGGAGTTAAATATCCAGGGGTCTCAAACTGTTCGGAAGGACAGACAGGAAGGTAAGGGAGGTGGTGTTGCTCTGATTTTTAAGGATGATATCAGGGCAGTAGTGAGAGATGATATAGGTTCTACTGAACAAAACGTTGAATCCATTTGGGTGAAAATTAGGAATAGCAGGGAGAAGAAGTCACTGATAGGTGTGGTCTATAGGCCACCAAATAATGACATCGTGGTGGGGCGGGCAATAAACATAGAAATAGCTAATGCATGTAAAAATGGTACAGCAATTACATGGGGGATTTTAATCTACATATCGATTGGTCAAACCAGGTCGGTCATGGCAGCCTTGAGGAGGGGTTCATAGAATGCATCCGCAATAATTTTCTTGAACAATATGTAATGGAACCTACGAGGGAGCAAGCTATCCTAGACCTAGTCCTGTGTGATGAGACAGGAATAATTAATGATCTCACAGTTAGGGATCCTCTCGGAAGGAGCGATCACAGTATGGTCGAATTTAAAATACAGATGGAGCGTGAGAAGGTTAAATCCAGTACCTATGTCCTGTGCTTAAACAAAGGAGACTATGAAGGAATGAGGAAGGAGTTAGCTAAGGTAGAATGGGAGAAAAAACTTTATGGTGGGTCAATTGAGGAACAGTGGAGGACTTTCAAAACAATTTTTCACAGTGCTCGGCAGAAGTATATTCCAGTGATAAAGAAGAACTGTAGGAAAACAGAGACCCAGTCATGGATGTCTAAGGAAATAAAGGAAAGTATCAGATTGAAAAAAAACACATACAAAAAAGCAAAGAGTAGTGGGAAACTAGTAGACTGGGAAATCTTTAAAGGCCAACAGAAAGGCACAAAAAAAGTTATAAAGAAAAGTAAGATAGATAATGAGAGTAAACTAGCTCAGAATATAAAAACAGGCAGCAAAAGTTTCTATAAATATGTAAATCGTAAAAGAGTGGCGAAGGTAAACATTGGTCCTTTAGAGGATGAGAAGGCTAATTTAATAACTGGGAATGAGGAAATAGCTGAGACATTAAACAGTTATTTTGTGTCAGTCTTCACAGTGGAAGACACAAATAACATGTCGAAAACTAATGGCAAGAAATTATAGCAGGCGTGGACCTAGAAACTATCATTATCACTAAGGAGGCAGTGCTGGGGCAAGCTAATGGGGCTAAAGGTAGACAAGTCTCCTGGTCCTGATGAAATGCATCCCAGGGTACTAAAAGAGGTGATGGGGGAAATAGCAAATGCACTAGTAATTATTTACCAAAATTCACTGGACTCTGGGGTGGTTCCCGCAGATTGGAAAACAGCCAACATCACGCCACTGTTTAAAAAAGGAAGTAGACAAAAAGCAGGTAACTATAGGCCAGTTAGCTTAACTTCAGTAGTGGGGAAAATGCTTGAATCTATCATTAAGAAAGAAATAGCAAGACATCTGGATATAAATTGTCCCATTGGGAACACCCAGCATGGGTTCATGAAGGGTAGGTCATGTTTAACTAATTTGGAGGAATTCTTTCAGGACATTACTTGCATGGTGGACAATGGGGAACCTGTGGATATGGTGTATCTGGATTTCCAGAAGGCATTTGACAAGGTGCCACACCAAAGGCTGCTACATAAGATAAAGTTGCACGGTATTACAGGTAATGTATTGGCATGGATAGAGGATTGGTTGACCAGTAGAAAGCAAAGAGTAGTGGTAAATGGGTGTTTTTCTAGTTGGCGTTCAGTGGCTAGTGGTGTGCCTCAGGGATCAGTGTTTACAATTTACATAGATGATTTGGAGTTGGGGACTAAGTGTGGTGCGTCAAAATTTGCAGATGACACTAAGGTGAGTGGTAGAGCAAAGTGTGCAGAAGACACTGAAAATCTGCAGAGGGATATAGATAGTCTAAGTGAGTGGGCAAAGGTCTGGCAGATGGAGTACAATGTTGATAAGTGTGAGGTCATCCATTTTGGTAGGAATAACAGCAAAATGGACTATGTTTTAAATGGTAAAAAATTGCAGCACGCTGCTGTGCAAAGGGTGTCCTTGTACATGAATCGCTGAAGATGGGATTGCAGGTGCAGCAGGTGATTAAAAAGGCAAATGGAATTTTGTCTGCCATTGCTCGAGGGATGGAGTTTAAAAACAGGGAGGCCATGCTGCAGCTGTATAGGGTCCTGGTGAGGCCACACCTGGAGTACTGTCTGCAGTTTTGGTCTCCTTACTTGAGAAGAGATATACTAGCACTGGAGGGGGTGCAGAGGAGATTCACTCGGTTGATTCCAGAGTTGAGAGGGTTAGTTTATGAGGAGAGACTGAGTAGACTGGGATTATACTCATTGGAATCCAGAAGAATGAGGGGAGATCTTATAGAAACATATAAGATTATGAAGGGAATAGATAAGGTGGAGGCAGGGAGGTTGTTTCTGCTAGAAGATGAAACTAGGACTAGAGGGCATCGCCTCAAAATAAAGGGAAGCAGATGTAGGACTGAGGTCAGGAGGAACTTCTTCACCCAAAGGGTTGTGAATCTGTGGAATTCCCTGCCCAGTGAAGCGGTTGAAGCTACCTTGCTGAATGTTTTTAAGGCAAGGCTAGATAAATTTTTGAACAGTAAAGGAATTAAGGGTTATGGTGAGTGGGTGGGTAAGTGGAGCTGAGTCTCAAAAAGATCAGCCATGATCTTATTAAATGGCGGGGCAGGCTCGAGGGGCTGGATGGCCTACTCCTGCTCCTAGTTCTTATGTATCTGTGGGCAGAAAGCAGAATTAACATCTTGGGTCCTGTGACCATTCTTCAGAATGTTTTGTTTCTGATTTCCAGCATCCGCATTTCTTTGGCTTTTTGTGTAGGGAACAGGTTATTGTATTTAATTTTTACCACCCAATTCCTGTTCTGAAGACTTAATAGCTTACTAGTGTATCTAGTTTCATATCCTTCTGTCTTCCAGTCAAGTTGGTTTACTTCCTAATTTGAGGCCAGAAGGGGCAGCAGTGCTCCTTTACACTTCACAAGGAAAGTTTAGGCCTCCTCTTGTTTTCCATCTGAAGTGGTGAAATAACTTTGGCAGTCTCCATTTGTGTGATTTCATAGTCAAATGTTGGTTCCAATTTGATTGTGAGGGGATAACGCAGTTCAACACTATCTTACTGTTCACTGATGTTCATGTATGTGATACACTTAATGGTCATATCTCCTAACTTCTCATGATTGAAAGGACATTGAGCTAATTATGTAATATTTATTCTCACTTTGGCTAAGTTCAGAAAGTTGGATTTTCAAGTTAACACTCAGCAGTATCACAAAAAACAGGGAAGGCGTGGTTTTTAAAATGATAATAAACAAGAAAATGAGTTGCTGAAGGCAATTGTGCTTTTCTAAGTATGTTCAATGCAAAAACTGCCGTTGAAAATGGGTACTGACACTTCATGAAGAAAGAAAGGAATGCAGATTTCCCTTAAAGATACACATTGCAGTTTGACAAGCAAATAAGTTTATACAAGCTTTCATTTGTTTCCTTTTCAGCAAGCTGATTTTCAATGTTTAAGCAAGAGGTTCTCCACAGGAACCTGTTTTGAAAGTTACAAAATGGACTTCATTTTTAGCAAATGTAAGCCAATTTTAAAATTAGCCATTTGCACAATGTTGCCACTTGATGGCACTCCTAGTACAGCAGTGCCTTTTCTTTTGATTTTGGTGCAAGTACCCTGCTATACTTTTTTGTATATTCTTTTGCTTACAAACCTCATTCTGTGACTTTTAACAATTGTACCTTTATGCCCTCCAGCAACCTGTTGCCTACATTCTGGATATGTTAAAAGTGACATATCCACTGGTAGTCACTAAAGTGTGTTTTTTCTTATTCACTCATGGGACGTGGACATCGCTGGCTGGGCCAGCATTTATTAAAAAATCCCTGACTGCCCTTATGAAAGTGGTGGTGCGCTGTGGTGTAGGTAACCCACCATGCCAACGGGAAGGTATTCCAGGATTTTGACCCAGCAACAGTGAGGGAACGGTGATGTATTTCCAAGTCAGGATCATGAGTGGCTTGGAGGGGAACTTGGAAATGGTGGTGTTTTCACGTATATGCTGTCCTTGTCCTTCTAGATGGATGCATTCAGGAGTTTGGAAGGTAATGTCCAAGGATCATTGGTGAATTTCTGCAATACATCTTGTTGATAGTACATAAATAAAAACCAAAAGAACTGCGGATGCTGGAAAACAGAAACAAAAACAGAAATTTCTTGAGAAGTACAGCAGGTCTAGCAGCATCTGCGGAGAGAAATTAGAGTTAACGTTTCAGGTCCAGGCACCCTTCTTCAGAACTGATGGTAACTAGGAAAAGGTTGGTTTTTATGCTGAAGAGAGGCTGGGGGGAGGGTATAAGGAGTAAACGAGATAGAACCCGAAGAGAGAGATGAGAAGTTGGATAGACAAAGGAGTGGATAACAATCAGCCTAGGAGAGTGAACGGATGCTAATGGGGATTGTGTGTAATAGCAGACCATGTGATAACAAGGCCTGGTGTGCGAGGTTTGGGGTAAGGACAAGGGAGGAGATGCGTCAAGCCCTAAAGTTGTTGAACTTGATATTGAGTTATTGTTATCGATAGGATACACTACTGCTACTGAGCATGTGGCACATACGTGGACAGTGAGTGTACTGTCATAATCATTGACATCTTTTTAGTTCTTAGTGTGTGAGTTTGACAGCAAACCTCCCAATGTTTTGATATTTTGCTTCAAACGGAAAAAGTCACTAAATTCAGCACGGTGGCTCAGTGGTTTGCACTGCTGCCTCACAGCACCAGGGACCCGGGTTCAATTGCAGCCTTGGTTGACTGTCTGTGTGGGGCTTGCACATTCTCTCCGTGTCTGCGTGGGTTTCCTCCGAGTGCTCCGGTTTCCTCCCACAGTCCAAAGATGTGCAGGCTAGGTGGATTGGACATGCTAAGTTGCCCGTAGTGTTCAGGGATGTGCAGATTGGGTGGGTTGTAGGGGATGGGTCTGGGTGGGATGCTCTGAGGATCAGTGTGGACTTGTTGGGCCGAAGGGTCTGTTTCCACATTGTAGGGATTCTATGATGATTCAATAAACTAGCACAGCCATTTATCATTCACCAAATGATCTGGATCAAACAAATCACCTTTCTTTCTGATGTTTTATTTGTATAAAACTTCTTTTTGTTTTAAAGTATTTTCCCCTTCGACGTTTTGTGGGCTTATACATATCACATCTGCTTTCAGGACATGGAAGCAGCTTCTTTCAACTCTCTTGCTGTATTCTCCTTTCTGCTCATTGGGAAATGTATAGCTCCTGGCCATTTTTCCATTGCCTTCTCACAATGGCAGAGACTCAGGGTGTGTACAGTTATACGTGTTAGCAATTATCTACACACTCCATGTCGTGCCACCCGATATGGTTTTAGAAGCAGATGTCGAACGGATTATCTTAACATAACATTCCATTGCAATGCAAATCCTTAATGCCTTTTTTTTGTATCAAAGGGGTTCAGAAAGTAAAATTACCTTCCACCACCACCCCCTTTTGTATAAAAATCCAGAGAACTGACTGAGTTAAGCTTCGCCATAACAATATTCTCCCTAAAATTCAACATGAGAATGAGAAACATTATGCCAGCTCTGTCAGTTGAACATAAAGAATCCTTTCATTCAAATGTGGACTCATTCGCTTCTTTGAAAACTTTCTGTAAATTCTTTCCTTTGTGCATCTAGATCAATTGCCTTTCATGACATATATTTCCAAGGATTCAGCATCTTGGGAACTATTGCACATTGCATTAATTAATCAATTCATACTTATCCTTGTAAACTTTAGTCCTAGTCCTAGTTCTAGTCAGGTATTGATCCAGTTCTGATTCAAAGGATTTGCTTCACACCGCAATTAGTTATTTGAATGGATATCTCAACAACATATTCACAAATTCCCTGAGAATAAAAAAGGACTAGTTGTCTCTAATTTTGCTAGTGCCTTGTTAATTATTTAGACATGTTGGATAACTTTGCAGTTTTAAACGCTATGAGATAGTCTTGCATACTGTCAACATATTGGAAATGTAGCACGTTACACATTTTTTTACCATTGATATTGAGTTCTTTGCTCATGTAAGTCTAATGTAAATATACACTTCAGTAAACCTTTCAGTGAAAGAAAGTAACAATCTTCAGCCAAGAGGATGATCCATCTCGGCTTCCTCCTGTAGTCCACAGCATCTCAGATGCCAGTCTTTAGCCATTTTGATTCACTCCACGTGGTCAAGAAGCAGTTGGAGACACTGGATGCTGTAAAGGCTATTGGCCCTGACAACATTCCAGCAACAGTACTGAGGACTTGCGTCCAGCCAGCGACACACACATCCCACAAATGAATTAAAAAAAGTTAAAGCCATTATATTCTTTATAACATATATTCCTGTATGATCATCAAAAAGAAAACACTGCATTGAAGTTTTTATACGGTTTACATCTTAGTCAATATTACCAAATTCTTTCTTGACAAATGTCCTTCTTTAAATTTGCTACCATCACCTCTCCTCACCCCTAGACCTTATTGTCCTTGAAAACTACCATCCATTTCAAACCTCCTTTTCCTGTCCAAGGTCCTTGAAAGCTTTGTTGCCTCCCAAATGCATCCATATAATTCCCAGGACTCTCTGGGCTGGACTTTATGGTCCGTGTTCAGACTACCTTCAGTGCTGAAAGGTACACAAAATATGATGGATAGCTAGTCCACTGCTTTCCTGCCCACCCCAACCCATTCCCCATAAAATAGTAAGGGAGCCTGGCTCCAAAATCCCAATGTGCCTGAGATTTATAAAAAAAAATTTAACCAGCAATTAAGCTAGTAAACAGATAAATTGACCCATACATTTTGCTATCCTTGCCATATAAAATTGGCATGGGCAGGCAGGCAGATGTGGGAAGGCCAATTTGTTCAACTAAAACCTGCACCTCCACCCTCCTTCAACTCCTCCCCAACAGTCACTGTTCAGTCTGTCTAATACCATGATTTACATCTTGCCCGAATCCATGCTATCTTCACTTTGACACGTAATTGCAGTCTCGGCAGCATTCCTACTGAGTTCTGATGGTGGTGTGTCTGTTAGGGCTGCCAGCAAATCAGACTAAGGCCACCCGGCACGTCATTGCTGCAGGGCTATTGCTGTTGCTCAGTTCAGAACTGGGGAGGGTGCGGTCTGAGGGGGTGAGCAGTATGACCTCCCCCTTGCCCCATCACCATAAAATTCAGCTGTAAGTTTGGATCTCTCTTGTCAAATTTCTCTTCCTGCTGCAATACCAAAACCACTCTTTCTAACTCACAAATTAGGTCCTGTATACAGTGACAGAAGCAAACTATCCCTTTTCTGTTTTCCCAATCTTCGCAGCCTTTGTGCATTTGACCACGCCACCCTCACCAATGCTCCAATGGTCAGCCAACAAGGTGGGACTGCTCTTACCTGGTTTTACTCTTAACTATCTAATTGTAACCAGAGTATCACAGGCAATGGCTTTTCCTCCCCAAACCATTACATCTGGTGGTCCCCAAGGCTCTTCCCTTGGCTCCATCCATTTCTCATCTATATGCTGTTCCTTTATGACATGTCAGCACTGTGACTAATTATGGCACCATTTTTCTCTACATAAGTACTGAGCAAACTTTCACTGATATCCATACAATGATCAATGCAAAATAATGTGTACTGATTCACGAAAGAGAAAATCTTACACTACCTTTGAGAACCATTCAAGATACAGATAGTGAAATACAATACAACACAATAAAGCACAGGAACAGGCCCTACGGCCCACTAAGCCGGCGCTGATTCCTATTCTTTATTTTGACTGGCAACTTATTGCCCATACGGGGTTTCTATCCCTCTGTTTGCCTCCCATTCATGTGTCTATCAAGATATGCCTTCCATGTTGCTAACATGCCTGCCTCCACCACCTCCTCTGCCAGTGTATTCCAGGCATCCACCACCCTCTGTGTGAAATATTTTCTCTGCACTTCTCCCCTAAACCTTCCCTCTCTCACCTAGAACCCGTGCCCTCTTGTAGCTGACCTTTTCACCCTGGGAAAAAAGCTTCTGACTATCCACCCTAACTGTGCCTCTCATACTTTTGTAGATCTCTATCAGGTCACTGCTCAGCCTCCACTTTTTCATTCAAAACAATTCTGAGTTCATCCAACCTGCCTTTGTAACTAAAACCCTCCAAATCAGGCAACATCATGGTAAACCTTCTCTGCACGCTCTCCAAAGCATCCACATCCTTCTAGTAGTTTAGCGACCAGAACTGCACCCAATATTCAAGATGTGGCCCAACCAAAGTTTTATACAAATGTAACATGCCAACTTTTATATGAGATGCCCTGGCCAATGAAGACAAGCATGCCGTATGTCTTCTTGACCACCTAACCTTACGTTGCCACTTTCAGTCATCTGTGGATCTGTGCGTCCAGATGCCTCTGTATGTCAATGCTCCTAAGGGTTCAGCCATTTATTGTATAATGTGCACCTAAATTTGATCTTCCAATATGCATCACCTCACATTTGTCCAGATTAAACTTCATCTGAAACTTCTTTGCCCAAATCTGCAATCTATCTATATCCCGCTGTATCCTTTGACAATCCTCCTCACTATCTGCGTTTCCGCAAATTTTGGTATTATCCGCAAACTTACTAATCACACCACCTACATTTATTCCAGATCATTTATATATATAATAAACAAGAAAGGTCCAAGCATTGATCCCTGCAGAACACCACTAGTTACTGATCTCCATCCAAAAAGCACCCTTCACTCCTCGCTGTCTTCTATGACCAAGCCAGTTTTATATTAAAAACATTAGCTGCTGGAAAAGCTCAGTAGGTCTGGCAGCATTTATGTAGACAAATCAGAATTAACATTTCAGGTCCAGTGACCCTTCCTCAGAACCAGTTTTGTATCCATCTAGCCCAGCTCACCCTGGATCGCATGAGACTCTAACTTTTGTACCAGCCTCCCATGAGGTACCTTATCATATGCCTTACTAAAGTCCATGTAGACAACATTCACTGCCATTCCCTTATTAATCATTATTGTCACCTCCTCAAAAAACTCAATCAAGTTGGTGAGATATGCCCTTCCCTGCACAAACCCGTGCTGCCTGTCATTAACAAGTCCATTTGCTTCCAAATGTGAACAAATCCTGTCTCTCCAAAGTATCTTCTCCAACAGCTTGCCACCCACTGACATCAGGCTCACCAGCTTGTAATTACCTGGATTATTTCTGTTTCCCTTCTTAAACATTAGCCATTCTCCAGTCGTCTGGAATCTCACCTGAAGCCAAACAGAATGCAGAGATATCATTTAAGGCCCGACCTATTTCCTCCTTTGCCTCCCACAGTACCCTGGGATAGATACCACCTAGCCCTGGCGACAAGGAGATAGCAAGAACTGCAGATACTGGATGTCAGAGTCAATACAGTGCGGAGCTGGAGGAACACAGCAGGTCAGGCAGCATCAGAGGAGCAGGAAAGTCGGTGTTTCAGTCGGGACCTGTCTACCTTAATACTTTCAAAACACCCAACACTTCCTCCTTCATTATGTGGACCTGCTCAAGAGTATTCATCCTTCTCTTTGGTGAAAACTGATGTAAAGTCCTCATTAAAGATATCACCCATTTCCTCTGGCTCCACACATAACTTCCCGCCTTTACCGCTGAGTGGGCCTACTCTTTCCCTAGCTACTAATATATGCACAAAATGCCTTGGGATTCTCCTTTACCCTGCTGGCCAAGGACATTTCATCACCCCATTTAGCCCTCCCTGTTTCTCATTTGAGCTCCGTCCTACTTTCCCTATATTCTTCAAGGACTTTGTTTTTAATTGCCTAGATCTTAAGTATGCTACCTTTTTTTTGACTAAACTGATAATTTCCCCATTATCCAAGGTTCCCGAATCCTGCCATCTGTGTTGTTCATTTTCACATGAACATGCCTATCCTGCATTCTAATCAACTGGTCTTTGAAACATTCCCACGTGTCAGACTCCCTGAGACCGCTGCTCCCACTCCACATTCTCTAATTCTTGCCTAATTCGGTTATAGTTGGCCTTCCCCAAGTTTAACACATTCATCCGGAGTCTAATCTGAAAATTTGCAGAATTATGTTCACTATATTGGATAGTGTGACAGATCCAAGCCAATAAATTATCCAGCAAGCTGAAGATGATGATGCCAATGACACTAACACTGCCATCATATATACAGTAATGCACTACCTAGAAGAATTCCTGAGATGGTTGGAAGCCTAAACAAAATTAACAGCTGCAAGTGGGACACAATTACAGCATGTCCTACAATTAGCAAGGAGAAAGATTTGCAAAACTGGTTAACTGGGGAGGTGGTAGTGCAGTGGTAATGTCACTGGACTTATAATCCAAATTCTTAGGCTAATTGTTTGGGGACATCAGTTCAAATCCCACCCTGGCAATTGGTGGAATTAAATTAATTAAAGCCGTAAATAAAAACTTGTGTCAGGGTAATGGTAACCATGAAGTTATCGATTGTTGTAAAAACCCCAGCTGGTTCACTAATGCCTTTTTAGGGAAGGAAATCTTCTGTCCCTCCTTGGTATGGCCTACATGTGATGCCAGGCTCATAGCAATGTTGTTGACTTTGAACTGCCCTCTGAAATGGCCTAACAAGCTGATCAGTTCAAGGGCAAATAGGGATGAACAACAAATGCCCAGTTACATCTACATCCCATGAAAAATAAAACTACGAATGGTTAAAAGTTACTGATCATTTTCCAACACATCCATTTATTCATTGATGATAACCTGCTGATTTAAGTAGTCCATACACAAGTATTCAGTAGAAGAAGCAACATTTGAATTGATTGTTTCAATTTGTTCGTTTACATCAAATCAGATGGCTTTTCTCTTTGAGGTCATTTTCACTGGTATATCTGTGGTTCGACATTATTCTGTTCTAACGCTTGGCAATTTTAAATGGACATTGCAATGACAGTGGTTTGCCCATAGTGCAGTCTTAACATATATAGGGTGTGGAACATTTTAGAGTGGAGTTCTGGTGTATGGTGTATTTCTTTACAACTGGGGTCTTCTGATGATATCATAGATGAGTCAATCATCAAGTAAACTAAGTATCTAATTAATCGGTTTGCTTTCCCAGTTCTCCTTCTTACTTACTTCCACATGATTTAGAATAAGTGGATGATATTCTCTAGCAGATTACCTTCTGAATTGGGAAGGCTACAATTTTGTCCAGTTCCTTTGGGTTTTTATGTTAAAAGCTCTCATTTAGTTCCATATGGCTGGCCATTCAGTAACTGGTTCTTACATCCCTGTAATCATTAACTTTGGTAGGTGGATGAATTTACACTCATTAGACTGCGGTTCAGGCTATAAATCCACAGACAGACTTATTTAATATTAATCAGGTAAATGAAAGAGTACATAGTTTTGGTAAGTACAAACTATAAATTTAGTAATCCTCAAATGGCAAAACTAAATTACTTCTCCTATGATAATATTCAATGCAGAGTTGAGTCTTAAAGTATAGTCTGATACCACAGACGTTCTGATTAACTTTATACCCCGATCACCTCTGACTGACTGCCCACTGAGGCTGACATTCTCCCAGATATAGTATACACTCTCTTTTGAAGATACACAAAACCAAACAACATTGTATGCGAAACTTTCATAACCATAAAATAAAAATTCAAATTTGTGTACACCAATTGGGAGGCATAGTTAATGCAAGCAAAGACTGTAGCAACAGACAAGAAGATGCTGATAAACCCTCAGAATGTTCATGTAATGGCAAATAACTTGCGATGTAGAAAACAGTGCAGCAGTGCATTTTGGTAGTAATAATGAGACGTTGTTGGCAGGGCGTGATTGATAAATTAGTGAGACATGCTTACCAGTGCCTTCCTGCCCACCCCAAGCTATCATCAATTTTACAGGGAGGGGTTGAGGCCTAAGGCATGTGAAAGGGGAATCCCAGCTTGTTACCCTGCTCAACTGCAGGTGGAAAAGGAAGATACCTCCCTCAAGGGCCCTCTTTCATATCTTTCCCTTTCCACCTCACAGCAGTTGCTATTTCTCCCTCGGTCTCTCCATCAAGATCCCTTAAAATCCTTTTCCCATCCCTCAGAGCCTCACCTCCACTCACTGGCATGCGAACACTCCCTCCCCAACCATTCACCAACACTTACCTAGTCCCATTATGGCTGCTCTCTGATATGAGACTTCTGCCCTCTCCCCAAAACAGAGGCAGAAGCCTCACATTCAGTCTGTTCATGCTCCACGAAGCATAAAATGGCTAAGGGACAGCCAGCATTAGAGGCAATTGGGAAACACCACCACCCATTAAACACAGTCCAAGAATTCTGAGGGGTGACCTAGTAGAGGTTTGTCAATAGCAGATGTAGAAAATTGCTTCCACTTGTGAGGGTGTCCAAAACCAGAAGACAGAATATAAGAGATCCACTAAAAGTCCAACAGGAAATTCGAAAGAAACATCTTTACCCAAAGAGAAGAAGGTATGTAGAATGCACAACCAGATGGGATAGCTGAGGCAAATAACATAAATGCATTTTATAAAGCAGCTAGATGAGCAGATGAGGAGGAGAGGATTAGAAAGATGTTCCGATGGGATTTGATGAAACAGGGTGGAGGGAGGCTTGATTGGTGTAGCATGTGAAGGTGTTAGGTTCCAATCCAATCAATCAAGTTGATCGGAACAGCACTAAGCTCTTAGGTAGCAGGAAATACTGGTTCTGAAGTGACCTTGTTACAATCAAACCATAAAGCATATTTTTTTTGCAGCCCAGGAAATCAGCAACAGTAACCAAATTAATCTTGCATGTTCTGTAATCAAATGAATAAAATCATTTATGCTCTATTGTTGCCATTACCATTCATAAATCTCAGAAAATTTTGTTTGATGAGGGAGAAATGGACAGTTACGGCAGCCAGCTAAACAAAAGAAAAGAAAATTTTGCATGTATAAATCATCTTTCACAATCTCAGGCGGCTCCAAAACACGGTACAGCTGTTGAAGTATGTATGAAGTGTAGTCACTGTTGTATGCAGGAAATGCAACAGCCAATTT
Source organism: Rhincodon typus (assembly GCF_021869965.1). Lineage (NCBI taxonomy): Eukaryota > Metazoa > Chordata > Chondrichthyes > Orectolobiformes > Rhincodontidae > Rhincodon > Rhincodon typus. The sequence goes on along the minus strand of NC_063343.1, from coordinate 45,483,245 downwards.
GCACATGGCAAGTTTGCACAAAAAAGCAACATGATCACATCACCTGTTTTTAACTGATGTTGACTGGGAGATTAACATTGGACAGGAAACTGGGGTGAAGTCCCCAGCATGTCGTTCTGCTAGTGTCATTATAATCTTTTGTGTTCATCTGATAGGTCAGACAGACAAACGAACATTAGATCTCTCCAATGGTGTAGTATTCCACCAGTAATGTATAAGAGTGTCAAACTCATCTTTTGTTTTTAAGTCTCTAAACTGGGCCATGAATTCACAATTCTCTGATTCAAAAATAAAATTGCAATTAGCACAGCTGAATCACAGCTATCACAGTTATAACCTGGCTACTGTTTTAATAACATATCGCAAAGTCAAATGCTTAAAAGATTTTACAATGTAACTCATTACTAACCTTGTTCATCTATTCATACTGCCTTCCTACTTTTATGTAAGTTTGGCAGATCATTCAATCAATCACAGCATGAGCTGTCAAATGGTTGTTTTGTGAATAATTGGCAGTCATAAATAAGCGTGAAACCTCTACCAAGCTCATCAAAATACAACTGCTTAAATTATTTCAGTAATTGTATTGATTTCAACTTGTGCACATTAGGTTGAATTTTCCTGAGCTTGTCATCAAGGCATCTGCTGGTTGCAGTTAGAGATGAGGTGGGCTCTGATATGGCCAAGTCTAGTCCCAGATTTGGGAAACCCAATGATCTACAGGACAGGCTGGCCAGCAGCTCACAGAGTCCAGTGCTGTTGAGGTAGAAAGGTAAATGTAAGGGTGCTTCAAAATGGAAGCATTCTTCAAAACTTGCTCAAAATTTAAAATTGAAAGAAAGACCCTGATTGTTAGGACCAACAGCAGGGAAGGAAAACCCACTCACAGGAAGGGTTTTGGCTGCAGTTGGCTCCTTTTCACACTTATGGTGCAGTGGGAAGTGACTCCAATGTCCCTATAGACTGCCACCAGAAGGTCCCCTCTACATTGCTGTCAACCTCTGGACTCAGCAGCAGATCATTCTGTCGCCAGAAAATACTGTCAACATCAGAAAGTAGTCCCTATGCGGCTTTAATTGTTCTAATTAACTGGTCTTAATTACAATTTTCAGCCAATCCATTTGGGCTTTGAATGAACAGTTGGCAGTTATGAATAATTTATAGGTCTGAAAAGAGTTCCTCCTTTCAAAATAAATAACCCTTTTAATGCATTTTTGTGAACAGATTCTTAAGACAGCTTCCCCACATAATCATATATCCCATGTGTGGTGGTTTCAAATTTTCTGTTATTGTGGAGGTACAGACAGTTGTCCCACAATTATAAATGTGGCCTTTCCCTGCTCAGTCAAGAATGCATGTTGTGAGTCCTATGGTATCACAGACTAGAGTAGATCAGTGCTGGACTGCACCCATAAATTATCGCCCTTTACTCAGATGCTCTGAATGGAAACCTAAAACCAAAACACACAATAATCACATATGAAGAAAATTATATATATTCAAAATGTCAAACATATTTTCAAACATTCTTCCATGTCATACAATAGTCCTAATTTATTGCCGAGATTACACATAATGAGCTTAAAAGCAAAATCATTTAATTCAGAAAAGGACAAGATTACTCAGAAAGCAAATGTTTACAATTCTAGAACTGGTTACACTGGAGCATACACAACAGACCTTAATGACATTAACCTATGACACAGAATGGACATGTGTCTTTTTGTTTGTATAAATCAAGATTGGAATTTGGATAATGGGATGTACAAGATACAAGACACTCAACTTTTGTATATGCTGCAGAGTTTGGTTTCAGTTTTGTAACTGAGGCAGGGCTCTGCTTGTGTTGCTCAAATAAAATGATCATAACCTGTTCTCAGTCTCTAGCGATTGATTGACATCATCCAAACAGACACCACCATCTAAAACTGGTTACTTACACATAAAAAAATGTCCTACTTCATATCTTTATCAAAAAACAAAGAAAAGGATACATGATATCCAGTGCTAAAATTAACCATATAACCAGAATTCAATTTTGAATGGTCCTTTCCCCATTCAATCTCATGAAACAGAAGGAGTGATAAAGTCATGACATATTAGATTATATTGATCTGAAAATACAAATACAATTCCTTAATTACTTGTATTTTTGTGAAATCCACTGAATAGATGTGTCACCCTTTGTACTATGTCACTAATTGGAAGTACATTAATTTTGCATTTGCATTTTCACCTCTTCTTACCTCTATAAGGAAGAACATGTGCTGCAGTCTTCATTGGCAGCCAATCTAAAGGCTTCATCCTTTGCATGTATACCCATACTATGAATATTAGAAGGGGAAGGCTAGTTGACCACTGAGGGCATTACTAGAGAACCAGACTCTCACTTCACTTGATGGCAAATAAATGTTTTCTAACCAGAATTCCTAGACAACAATCAGCAGTAGTAATGGCTCAATAGTCTTCAATATATTCCCTCAATAAGGCTTCCCTATCACACAATTAGGAGTTTTCTTTTACTATTCTATGGTGTCTGTTTCTATTAACAAAATGTTTTGATCATTGAAGATCCAATGACAACAGACACCAGGATCTGAATAAACTCCAGTCTATGGCTTCCAAGACACAGGTAATACTCATATCATATAAATGTTGGTCATAAACGTTGTCAATGAGTCATTATTTATTGCCCTAGGAGATTCATTTCCACTTTATGTTAAACAATGAAAAAATTGACAGCTCCCATACTTATTTTAATATTTTATGATACAAAGAACTGCAGATGCTGGAGATCTGAAACAAAAACAGATATTGCTGGAGAAACTCAGCAGATATCACAGCATTTGTGGGAAGAAAGCAATGGCTCTTCATTAGAACAGCTCTGGTGAGGAGTCACCAGACTCGAAACATTAACTCTGTTTTATTTCCGCAGATACTGCCAGACCTGCTGAGTTTCTCCAGCAATGTCTGTTTTAGTTTCATCTTTTACTCTGTTAACCATTAATGGTATCATGCTCAGCAAATGGTTGTGGAGCAATTTTTTAATGTACTAATTGGGCCGTAAGAATGATCTAAAAGAGAATTTTGTGCATGTCGAATTATTTAATGATATCAAACTAATCGAATGAAATGGAAGAATTCTGAACTTGAACGTGCATTCATGCATTTTAGTGCATTCATGTTTTCCTTAACTATATAGAAAACATTTTAAAAAACCCAATACTTATTTGCAATGAGGAATAATCTTCTTTAAGTTATCATTCTTTGGCATAAACAGATTTCAAGAATTCATTATTGTTCCCGAATTAAGAGATTAGAAGCTTCTGCACAGAATTTCCTGGATTTACTGAGCAAATGATGAGACAATGATTTTTCTACTTGTCGGTGTGATTCTGCTGAAACTCAACAAGAATTTTCTTTTGCAGGGAGCTGGAGTAATTTAGACCTGCTTTCTGACTGGTTCACCACTACTGGAAAAGAGAAACTGAAATTAGCTGCAATTTTTTAAAACATTTATTCATGGGATGTGGGTGTCACTGGCTGGACCAGCATTTATTGCCCATCCCTAATTGCCCACAGGGCGGTTAACAGTCAACCACATCACTGTGGGTCTGGAGTCACATGTAGCCCAGATCAAGAAGGATGGTAGATTTTCTTGCCCATAGATGTTAGTGAACCAGATGGTTTTTCCTGACAATCAGCAATGGTTTCATGGTCATCATTAGCCTCTTATTTCCAGATTATTGTTGAACTCAAATTCTACCATCTGCCATGAAGAAATTTGAACCCAGGTCCCCAGAGCCTTACCTAGACCTTTGGATTAATAATCTAGCGATAAGGAGGGGAGGCGATGGCCTAGCGGTATTATTGCTGGACTGTTAATCCAGAGACCCAGATAATGTTCTAGGGACACGGGTTTGAATCCCGCCATGGCAGAAGATGGAATTTGAATTCAATAAACATCTGGAATAAAAAATCTAACAATGACTGTGAATCCATTGCAAATTGTCAGAAAAACGCATCTGGTTCACTAATGTCCTTTAGGGAAGGAAACTGCCATCCTTACCTGGTCTGGTCTACATGTGACTCCAGAACCACAGCAATCAGGTTGACTCTTAACTGCCCTGTGGGAAATTAGGGATGGGCAATAAATGCTGCCTAGCCAGAGACGCCCTCATCCCGTGAATGAATAAAGAAAAAAATAAGACCACTAAGCCATGAGAGACCAGAAGCGCAAGAGAGAAAAACAGCTAGGGCCAGAGTTTAAGAAACAATTCCAGTGACAAAAGGAGGAGAAATTTAAAGAAGATTATAACACAGAAAACCCTGAGATTTTATCAAACTGTGATTGACATTGCACTAATGGAGATAAAGGCAAGAGAGAAAGGCTCTTTGACAGCCAGTGAAGGAAATGGAAGAAAAGGGCTATTCACGATTTTGTCAGAGGGTGAGCATGCACTCAACACCATAGAATTGTCCCTCAAATGCCTGTTCAGTATTATAAATGTTTTAGAGCCCCACCATTCTGGCTGATTAAAGTTAAGGTAGGGCATTCATGCAGATACTGGAAGCATTACTCACAATCACAATACAGAATAAAGAGGAAACCATTGGTAAATGATAGGTGAACTGGACACAAGAACATGTAATTGAACTGCATGGCCTAAAAATTGGTATCTTTAACTTTATTATTATTCTGTGTCAAACTAACTGGTTTTATTTAAATGCGTGATAACAAGGTGTAGAGCTGGATGAACACAGCAGGCCAAGCAGCATCAGAGGAGCAGGAAAGCTGACATTTCGGGTCTAGACCCTTCTTCAGAAATGGGGGAGGGGAAGGGGATTCTGAAATAAATAGGGAGAGAGGGGGAGACGGATAGAAGATGGATAAAGGAGAAGATAGGTAGAGAGGAGACAAGATAGGTCAAAGAGGCGGGGTTGGAGCCAGTAAAGGTGAGTGTAGGTGGGGAGTTAGGGAGGGGATAGGTCAGTCCAAGGAGGACAGACAGGTCAAGGAGGTGGGATGAGGCCAGTAGGTAGGAGATGGGGGTGGGGCTTGAGGTGGGAGGAGTGGATAGGTGGGAGGAAGGACAGGTTGGGATGTGGTCAGGGGAGGGGAGATTTTGAAGCTTGTGAAGTCCACATTGATACCATTGGGCTGCAGGGTTCCCAAGCGAAATATGAGATGCTGTTCCTGCAATCTTCAGGTGGTATCGTTGTGGCTAATTATGAATTGAATTAAATTAGCTTTATTGTCACGTACTCAAATGAGTTTATAAGTCGCTGCTTACAGCACCATCTTAGGTACAAAGGTACCTAAGTAGAGGTTCATCAGTTACAAGATTAGTTACACTGTAACAATGTCATCAACACACCTAGGTAGAATCCTTAGTTATAGATTAGAGAAATGAAGAAAAAAAGTTACATTACAGCTGTACACAGTATAAACATAGGTCAGAAAAACAAGAAGCAAAATTAAAAGGACAAACATCACAGTCTCTCTCCAAGGGCTCTCCGCAGCAGACCAGCACAGGGGATCTCCATGTAATCAATTTGCTGCACTTTATGATTTCAGATAATTATTTTAACAAAACACATCGCTTTGCTGTAAATAAACCTATTCAAGTGGTGAACGCTTATGGTTTGAGGAATAGAGTTTATGGCCATGACCACTTTTGTTCCAGATAGAGCTGAGATGGTAAACTATTATGAGCATGCTATTTGAAGCTTTTTTTTAAAACAATGAGAATCAACAACTGAAATAGTTGTCTTAGCTCTGCATAACTTTAAAATGATTTTAAAGATAATTTTACTGACAAAATTATAATAAAAATTCCATTCATTTCAAAATCTGTTATAAAAACAAAGACAAAAACAATCTTTTAGTTTTATATATAGATTTCAATTACTTATTTAATCAAATTAGACTGATTTGCATTCTTACATTTTCTTTTCAAACATAATTATACTTAATTCCTGCAAACTGAACATAAAACCAGAACATGCAAATACTGGGAAGTTGAAGAAAAACATCAAAAATTATGGAAAATATGTCAAAAAATATGAAAGCTCATAATTAAATAATTTAAATCTTTTACATAAGTTTGATATATATTTTTTGAATTATATATTGAAATTATTCCTTTACTAGATATTTGACAGTATGACTTATATTGACTTAGGGAAAGGGATGGCATAATGATATATCAGTGGACTAGTAAGGACTAATATTCTCATTAATGACTGATGGGATTTGAATTCCACCATGGTAAATGATGAAATTCCAATCTTAATAAAATTCGGAATTAAAAACTAACTTAACAGCAACCGTGTTGATTATTGTAAAACCACATCTGTTCCACTAGTACCCTTTAAGGTAAGAAATCTGCCATCCTTACCTGATCTGGCCTACATGTGACTCCCATACATCTCAGCAATGTTGTTGACTCTTAAATGTCCTCAAAATGGTATAGCAAGCCACTCAGTTACACTAAACTTCTATAAAGGCAGAAGAAAGCATCAAAACTGAATAAACTACCTTTTGGCCCATTCTACCACTATCACCAACTTTGTTCTGTGAAGAGAGTAGCACAAAGCAAATCTAAAAATGAGGTATCAACTTAGTGAACCTACACACAGGACCACTTGCATTCCAAACAGTGGATGCAACCTGCAATAGATAGGGTTAAACAATCTCACAATCAGTGGATCAGATCTATGTTCTGAGTCCTACCAATCTAGTTGTGAATGGTGTGGACATTTGAAAAACTCACAAACTTTCCCATTCTCAACTAATGGGGACCCCAGCACAATAATGCAAAAGATAAGGCTGAAGCATTTGCAACAATTCTCAGTCAGAATTAATTCATCTCAGCTCCCCTAAGGATCCCTCAGCTACTGAAGCAAAACAAGTGCTAGTCTTCAGTTGATTTGATTCCTCTATGTGATATTAAGAAACAGCTGAAGGTATTGAATACTGCGAAAGCTATGACCACATTCAGACTATAGTACTGTTGACTTGTGCTCTGGAACTAGCCATATTCCTTGCCAAGTTGTTTCAGTACAGTTAAAAACTTGGTATCAACCTGACAATGTGGAAATTTGCCAAGGTATATCCTGTACACAAAAAGGATATTGACCCAGCAACACTGCAGTAATGATAATTTATTTCCACATGGTTTGGAGGGGAACTTGGAGGTGGTTGTATTGTGTCTGTGTTGTCTCTATCCTTCTGAATGGAAGTGATCATGGGTTTGAAAGCGCTGTCTTAGGACCCTTGGAGAATTTCTGATGTGCACACTAGTTTTGGTATACACTGCTGCTACTGAGCATTGGTGGTGGAAGAAGTGAATATTGACCAGCTGTTGTAGCCACAGCATATACATAGATAATCCAGTTTAGTTTCTGATCAACGATAAGGCCCCCAGGATACTGATTGTGGTGGATTCAGTGATGATAATGCCACCGAATGCCGCCGTTGTTCAAGGGATAATGATCAGATTTTCTCTTGTTGGAGACGATCAATGCCTGGCACTATGTGGCACTTGTCAGTCCAAGCATCGAGCCTGAATTTTTATTCATTTATTCATGAGATGTGGACATCATTGGCTGGTCCAACATTTATTTCCCTTCCCTGGCTGCCCTTGGGAAGGTGGTGGTGAGCTGCCTTCTTGAACCGCTGCAGTCCATATGCTGTAAGTACACTCACAATGCCATTACGGAGGGAATTTTGTTCCAGTGACATTGAAGAAATGGTGATATATTTCCAAGTAAGGATGGTGAGTGGCTTGGAGGGGAACCTGCAGGTGATGGTGCTCCCATGTAACTGCTGCCTTTGTCCTTCTCGATGGAAATAGTCATGGATTTGGAAGACGTATCCTGGGTGTAATTTTGACAGACTAAGTTTTAATTTATTTTATTATTATTTTGGTTTATATAACTGGGACTTGTATTTATTGGAACAGCCTACCATTAGAATTTTGTTTTATTCAGACCAGTCAGTAGTTAAGAGGGAATTGTTCGATTTGTTAGTAGTTCTGTTAATTTGTTCACCGTTAGAGTTAGATAAATAAATTGTTACTTGTTGAATATAAAGTGAGTGAAAGGGTTTCATTTTATTTAACCACCCCTTTATAACAGATTGGGAGGGAGAGGCAAGTTATGCCACTTTTCACTTCTTTTAACAGATTATGAGGCGAAGCGATCCTCTCTGGGTGTTTCGGTTTTAGTTATCAGAGGAGGGGTCGACCTTCGCTTCATAACTTGGTAGAATACAGACAGGAAGTATTGCGGGTAGCATACAAATTACCTGTAGGATGTCATCTAGGAGTGAGGGAGATTCAGGCTAAGATACAGAAGTATTTCTATTGGCCTGGATTACATAAACATGTGGTTGAATTTTGCCGCACCTGTCTTATGTGTCAGATGGTAGGAAAGCCACAGGCAGTAATAAAACCAGCGCCTTTGATGCTAATTCCCGCATTTGAAGAATCTTTTATGCAGATTACAATTGATTATGTGGGTCCCCTCCCTAAAACCAAAAGTGGGAACCAGTATTTGGTAACCATAATGGATGTGTCTACCAGGTTTCCGGAGGCAATTCCATTATGGAATGTCAAAGCTAAAAAAGTGGTGGAGGAGTTGCTTGCTTTCCTTACCCATTATGTACTGGATTCACTCAGACAAAAAGTCCAATTTTACTGCCAAATTATTTAAGGCAGTCATGGATAGTTTAGGCATCAAACACTTTAAATCAAGTGCGTACCGTCCTAAATCCCAAGGAGCATTGGAAAGGTGGCATCAGACCCTAAAGACAATGCTGAGGGCTTATTGCCCAAATGATTGGGATAAAGGTATCCCACTTATATTATTTGCTATTAGAGATGCTCCAAATGAATCAACTCAGTTTTCTCCATTTGAATTAATATTCAGATGCGAAGCAAGAGGGCCTTTAAAACTGATTAAGGAAAAGTTGATAGGTCCGAATTCAGAGATCTCACAATTGGATTATGTATCTGAGATGAGAGAAAGATTAAACAGAGTAGGTGAATTAGCTAGACAACATTTGAAGGTGGCACAGCACCTAATGAAGCAAGAATCAGATAAGAAATCTAAAATTTGTACGTTTACCCGTGCTGTTACCAGTGGTAGGAGATCCCTTCAAAGCATGGTTTAGTGGTCCCTATCAGATTGAGAAGGAGTTAGGTCAGGTGAATTACCTGGAAAAGATGCCAGATAGGAAAAAAAATGTATCAAGTATGTGAATATGCTGAAACCTTACTACGACAAGAAAGGGGAACTGAAGAGACAGGTATTAGTTACTGCCACTCAGAGTGAGGAATCAACTCCAGATGATTTGCATTTTGATGTGTTTCAGAATAAATTGAATAATGAGACAGTTCTTGAGGAATGGGATAGGGTAGTGAGCTATCTGTCCCAGGAACAGAGAACTGAATTGAAAGATCTGTTACAGTGCTGTGAGGACCTATGTAGCTTTAGAATGGGTAGGACTAAGTACATGAGGTTGACATAGAAAATGCTGTTCTGATAAAACAACACCCCTACAGGCTTAATCCTCTCAAACAGCTCAGGTTCAGAAGGAAGTGGAAGCAATGCTCCAAAAGGACATCATAGAGACGAGTTAAAGCAAGTGGAGTTTGCCAATTGTGTTGGTTCCCAAACTTGATGGCACTCAATGATACTGCGTAGGTTATGGAATGTCAATGCCATGACCAAATCTGACTCATACACTACTCCAAGGCTGGAGGATTGTGTGTAAAAAGTAGGACAAGCCACTTACATCACAAAGTTGGGCTTACTTCGCGGTTACAGGCAAGTACCTTTGTTGGAGAGAGCGAAAGAGGTTTCTGCTTTTATAACCCCAAATGGGCTATATCAATGTAAAGTAATGCCCTTTGGAATGAAAAATGCACCAGTCACTTTTCAAAGGCTTATGAACAGAGTTGTTGCAGGACTGACTAATTGTGCCTCTACATAGATGACTTAGTGATTTTTAGGCATCCATGGAAAGATCACATGGAGCATTTGGCAGAGCTCTTTGAGAGACTACAGAGGACGAAGTTGGTCATAAGCTTGGCAAAAACAGAATTTGCAAAGGCAGAAGTGACATTCTTAGGGCACAACATCGGATATGGACAGATGACACAGAAGAACATGAACACGAAGGCCATGGAGGAATTTCCAAGACTATCCTCGAACAAGGATGTGCTACGATTTTTAGCACTGAGCGAGTTCTGCGGGAAATTTGCACCAAACTTTTGTAGCGTAGTGGCACCGTTGACGGATTTGTTAAAAAAGAACATGAAATTTCAGTGGACAGAACAATGGCAGGAGACATTTGAGAATTTAAAAGCAGTGTTAACCACCGCACCAGTTTTAGCCACGTCAAATTTTTTGAAACCCTTTAAAGTCAACATTGACACAAACAATATAGGTCTTGGAGCTGTGTCGTTACAGGAGGATGATTGTGGAATTGAAAGGCCAATCATTTATTTTTCAAAAAACCTCAATATCCACCAGAGAAAATATTCAACCATTGAAAAAGAGTTATTGAGTTTGGTAATGGCCTTACAACATCTTAGCGTTTACTTTGCAAACAGTGCATCAGAGACAATTTAGTATACCGATCACAATCCTTTCACACTTCTGGAAAGATTTGAGGACAAGAACATCAGATTATTTCATTGGAGTCTCATGTTACAAGCATTTAATTTACAGATTGTACATATTGCAGGTCGTGAAAATATTATCGTGGATGCTTTATCGTGAGCTTAAAACAAAAATGTTTATATAAGTTAGAAATGGTAGTGTTCAATACAGAATTAGTATAAAATATGTAACACTAGGTTAATGAGCTATGGATTTAGTAATATAATAGAGTTGAGGTTTTAAAAGAAAAAAACGAAGCCATCTTTTCACAGTGATAATTCATTTCTTTTCTTAAGGGAGGTGTTCTGACTTTGGGAAGAGTACTTGCGGATCGGGAGGCAGGAAGTTAGAATTTGGTGTTTGTAAAATGTTAAGGGGGAAAGCATTGTGTGATCCCTTTAAGAGATGATGTGCTTATTCTATGCTTAGAGGTGTAAAATAGATGTCTGTGAGCTGCAGCTTGAAAGTTTGCAAATACACAGACAGCACCCGAATTGAAACATTTGTATCAAAAGGCCGTACAGTTAGCAGGCCAAGCAGCAATTTTTACCATGATTTTGAATTTGCCAATCAATTTGAACCAGGCACTTAGATACCAAAAACCAATTAAATTTAAATCTGATGGCCAACAACATCAGACCAAACCTATGTAAGAAACTGATATGTCATTGAGGGTATAAAAGAAGAGGGTTATTGGACAAAGACAGGAGACCTAACTGCCATCTGCCAGAATTAACAGCTCACAGCTCTCACAGTCTCCACTACGTCTTACAGAAAACACTATCTAAAGAATAAAGGTACCCACGGCACAACTAGTGAATATCCCTGACAGAAGAATCGACAGAGAATGCTTTCCTGACAGAAGAATCAATGGAAAAGGCAAAGAGCATTCTGAAAGACACATAACCTAGCTGTAATTTCGAGAGGCTAAATTCTATTTTTGTTTTATAGAAGTGGGATTAGTATTTATTGGAACAGCATACCATTAGAAACATGCTTTATTCGGGAATAGTTAGTAATTAGACGGGATTTATTCCGTTTGTTAATAGTTTTGTTAATTTGTTCACTGTTAGAGTTCGGTAAATAAATTGTTACTTGTTGAAAGTTTTCAAGAATACCCAAAACTAGCAAAACCGGTGTAATATACAAAATACCATGCAAGGACTGTGAGAAACACTATATCAAGAAAACTGACAATAAGGATATATGAACACCAACTAGCCACCAAGAGACATGACCAATTTTCACTTGTCTCACTACACACGGACAACAAGGGACACAAATTCGACTGGGACAACATAGTGATAATCACACAAGCCAAAGACAGACACACCAGGGAATTCCTGGAGGCCTGGTGTTCCAACCAGAACTCCATCAACAAACACATTGAATTAGGCCCCATGTACAAACCACTGAGAAACAAAACCGGAAGCAATACCAACCACCCCAGCAAACCGAGGCATATAAATAACAAGCGGGACAGAACACCGATGCTTCACCGGAGGTGCACTGATGATGTTACCTAGCAGGTGATGAACTGTTTTTGCAACCAAAGCCCGTGGCCTGGCGAGAAAGTCTACAACCTGTTACTTGTTGAATTTAAAGTAAGTGTCAGGGAATTGTTTTATTTGACCACTAGAAGTTGCTAAAAGGCAGGTTACACCACTTTTCACACTCTTTTTACAGATTATAGGGCAAGGTGCTCCTCTTTGGGTGTTTTGGTTTTAGTTCTCAGAGGGGCGGGGGGGTCAACCTCTGCTGTATAAGAATGGGAACACCAACGCTTGTTAAGCTCTTTTCCAAGTCACTCAGAGATATCTTGACAGAACTCATCCATACCCTTAACAATTTCTCCTTTATCTCCTCCCACTTCCTACAGACTAAGGGGATGGCCACGGGCACCTGCATGGGCCCAAGCTATACTTGCCTCTTCGTAGGATACGTGGAACAGTCCCTTTTCCATTGTTACACTGGCACTATCCCCCACCTGTTCCTCCGCTACATTGATGACTGTATCGGTGCTGCCACATGCTCTCATGAGGAGCTTGAACAGTTCATCAACTTTACTAACATCTTTTACCCAACCTCAAGTTCACCTGGACCATCTTCCATACCTCCCTCTCCTTCTTGGACCTCTCTGTCTCCATCTCTGGTGACCGCCTCAAAACCGACATCTATTTCAAGCTCACCGACTTCCACAGCTACCTCGACTTCACCTCCTCTCACTCACCCTCCTGCAAGAATGCGATCCCCTACTCCCAATTCCTCCGCCTCCACCACATCTGCTCCCATGATGGAGCATTCCACTCCCAACTATCCCAGACGTCCTCCAATTTCAAGGACCGTAACTTCCCCATCCAGTGATTGAAAATGCCCTTAACCACATCTCTTGCATTTCCTGCACTTCTGCCCTCAATCCCATCCCCCCAACAAAAATAAAACAGAATCCCCTTGTCCTCACATATTACCCAACCAAACTCTGCATCCAACGCATCACTCTACGTCACTTCTGCCACCAACAATCTGACCCCACAACCAAAGAGATATTTCGCTCCCCACCCCTATCTGCCTTTCATTGGAACCGCTCTCTCCACAATTCCCTCGTCCGCTCCTCACTCCCCACTAACCCCACACCCCCGGCACCTCTCCCTGCAACTGCAGGAAGTGCTACCCCTGCCCCTACAACTCCCCCCAATCTCCATTCAAGGCACAAATCAAACCATCCATATCAGACAGGGGTTCACCTAAACATCCGTCAACTTGGTCTACAGTATCCACTGCTCTCGGTGTGGCCTCCTCTACATTGGTGAGACCAAGCATAGACTCGGAGACCATTTCATAGAGCATCTGCGCTCTGTACGCAACAAACGACAACACCTTCCGGTCACCAACCATTTTAACTCCCCTCCCACACCCTGGGTGACATGTCCATCCTGGGCCTCCTCCAGTGTCACAATGACACCAACCACAAACTGGAGGAGCAACACTTCATATTCCACCTTGGCAGCCTACAGTCCATGGCCTAAACATTGAATTCACCAGTTTTAAAATCTTCCTACCCCCCGGCCTCATCCCATGTCCAAGCCTCCCTCTCATCCCCACCTCCTTGACTTGACACAACCTGTCCATCTCCTCTCCCACCTATCTGCCCCACCCATCCTACTGACCAATCACCACCACTCCCTACCTGCACTCACCTAACACCATCTCACCTACATTCCCCAGCCCCACCCCTACTCTCTCTATTTATATCCCAACTCCTTTGCCCCTCTCCATTTCTGAAGAAGGGTCCCGAGCCTAAATGTCAACTTTCCTGCTCCTCTGATGCTGCCTGACCTGCTGTGTTCCTCCAGCTCCATCATGTGTTACCTCTTTTCCATGTCACACTGCGTCCTGACATGGAACTATACTGCCAGTACTTCACTATTGCTATGTCAAAATCCTGGAACTCCCTAGCAGCATTATGGGCGTCCCTACATCCAACAGCTAGAATTGTTCAAGAAGGCAGTTCACCACCATCTTCTCCAGGGTAATTAGGAATATGTAATAAATGCTGGGCTGGGCTAGGCAATGCGCACATCCCAACAACAAATGAAAGGAAACAATATGGTTTAGAAATGTCCAAATTTTGACTTGTGGACCCCAATAGCTTTCTTTTAGATGAAATATTAAAACATGTCTCTTTAGATAGAAAAAGGTTGCCAACACTTCACTAATTGAAAGTGGGACAGATCAGGATCAGAGATAGTAGGAACTGCAGATGCTGGAGAATCCGAGACAACAAGGTGCAGGGCTGGATGAACACAGCAGGCCAAGCAGCATCATAGGAGCAGAGAGGCTGACGTTTCGGGCCTAGACCCTTCATCAGAAAAGGGGGAGGGGAAGGGGGTT
>NC_063343.1:45401630-45468283 GCF_021869965.1 Rhincodon typus | reverse complement strand
GAAACGTCAGCCTCTCTGCTCCTATGATGCTGCTTGGCCTGCTGTGTTCATCCAGCTCTGCACCTTGTTGTCTCAGATCAGGATCCACCGGCTTTCATGTTATGGCGTCAATATTTATCCTCAGTTACTGCGTATGACAATTGTCCAGAGAGGACATTCCTTTTTGCAAATCCTGTGGCACAGATATGAGTTGTCCTTTTCATTGGAAGAATAGTAGAACGGCAAGATAATTCTGCAACTTATCTGAACAAAATCTTCTTTAAATCTATAAGCTAGGAAGTCGCTGTGTGAAACAAGTTCTTTCTCACATATTTGTTTCATTTGCACCATTTTAAATCTATGACCCCTCACTTTTGTTTGTTTTCTAAGCTGTAATAGATTCACCCTATCTACTCTGTTCAGCCTGCTCATGACTTCTAAAACTCAATCATATCTCCTTTCAAAGGAGCAGGAAAGTTAATGTTTCAGGTCAGGACCCTTCTTCAGGAAAAGGTCTGACCGGTCCCCGCACAATGACCGGCTTCAGGACGCAGACCCACCGCCATTTTGTCCCCGTCACTTGGCAGGGATTGTCACTTTGGCTGAAAAATGGGAATCATGATTAAAGGTCAAAGACCCATTTCTGAAGAAGAGTCCCGACCTGAAACGTCAGTTTCCTGCTCCTCTGATGCTGGTTGGCCTGCTGTGTTCATCCAGCTCTACACCTTGTTTATCTCAGATTCTCCAGCATCTGCAGTTCCTACTATTTCTGGACTCCCTTACAGATGTAATCCGGCTTATTTTACTTTGGCGAATGTTAATTGTTTTGTAGATTAGTTCTTTGACCGTTAATCATGATCCCATTTTTTTCTGTCACAGTGACAATCCCTGTTCAGGCTGAGGGAGAAAAAGACATGTTTTGCTCTTTGACCTCAGCCTATCTGACGTCACGGCCCCTGCCAAGCGACGGGAACAAAATGGCGGCCGGTCCGTATCCTGAAGCCGGTCAGACCGCGGAGACCGGTCAGACTGCCGGGGCCGGTCAGTACATGACGCCCATCTTCCTGGGATTTGCTGTTCTCTTGCTGAGCCGCTACCTCCTGAAGCGCAGGGCCCGGGAGCAGTGCAGGTTACCCCCCGGGCCACCGTGCTGGCCCCTCACCGGCTTGCTGCTGTCTTTGGTCTGGAGGCCTGGCTCCGGGACCCAGCTCCCGCCGCATCTGTACCTCACCGCCCTCGGCAAGACCTATGGAGAAATCTGCAGACTGTACCTGGGCAGACGGCTCATGATAATCCTCAATGGATTCCAGATAGTCAGAGATGCGCTGCAGCATCACGCCGAGGTGTTCTCCGACAGACCCACCATCCCTCTGATCACCATCATAACCAAGCGTAAAGGTTAGAGATACAGAGGGCACTGGTCAAGCGGTGGAATAGAAGTAAATGTAACTGGATTAGTAAACCAGATATTTGGGTCTAGGAATATGAATTCAAATCCTACCCATGATGAAATTTGAATTGAATATATTTGGAATTTTTAAAAAAAAGACTAGTTGGAAAATATCCTACCCGCCAGGAAATTTGATGTGATTCAAGTCTCCATCGTCTTAGCAGACCATAGGGCTGCCCTCTGAGTAGAGAGAGATGACTGGTGGTGACTTAACCTGAAGACCACCACACCTTGGGTGAGGGGAGAGGTTGAGGAGGAGAGTCCTTCATTGATAACCTCAGCTGATGAGGGAATTGTACACGTGCTGTCGTCATCACAACACTTTGCAAACCAACTGTCCAGCCAACTGAGCTAAACTGATGCAGTTACAGTGGTTTGGCTAACCTATGACACCTGACACATGGTGATGTGACTTACATGATTGAGAGGGCAACCAAGGAACTCCACCTGTTTGAGGAGAGACAAGACAGTTGGTTATGGTAGAGAGCAGCAACTGGTTGACAAGAGTGGGAGCACTCATTGATTTAAATATTAAAATATGCATTAAGTGCAGAAAAAGCTGGAAATAAGTCCAGAAACATTTGTGAAGAGAAAAGCAAAGTCTACTTTTTAGAACTGGAAAAAAGAGCTGTAATGTATTGAAAGAAATAGAGACAGGAAAGGGGGGGGGAAAGGAGGAAGAACAATGCAGAAAGATCAAAAGGACAAAGACAAGGAGATTAACTGATATGTGGGTGACAGTGCAGGGTAGAGATCATGCTATGTGATAAGTAAAACAAAAAATGGGTATAAAGGAGCTGTTAATGGCAGAATTATTTACAACAGCTGCTGTGCAAAACTCATAGCGGCATAGAAAATAAACTGAAATTGCTGAACAGAAATGCATGAAAATTTAAGCACCAATCAAGGTATTTGCATAGTGTGGTGATGCTGCCCCTAATAAGGATATATTGAACACTTGATGTCGCTTGTGAATAAAGTAAATATAATGGAATCTTATGAAATATTTTTCAACGGGCATGATATGAAGAGATAAAATTTCTTGAAGCAGACAATAGTCCATTTTCCTCTAATGACTTGCCAACAAGTTACATTTTGATAAAATCATGCAGATTTTAAAAATGCCATTTTGTTATTTGCTGTGTAGTTAGCTTTAAATAAAACAAGAATTACACCCCATAGCCAGTTGTGTAATTTTAATAGGTCCTACAATATTGTTCCAGACAACACATTAATGTTTCATGAATTGACATATTCATTGCCACCTGACATCTGACTTCCCCAGATGAATGTGCAATTATTTTTATGCTGCGTGCTTTTTGATTATTGACTCTTAAGGGCAGCATGATGGCTCAGCGGTTAGCACTGCTCCCTCACAGCGCCAGGGACCCGTGTCGAATTCCACCCTTGGGCGACTGTTTGTGTGGAGTTTGCACATTCTCCCCGTGTCTGTGTGGGTTTCTTCCGGGTGCTCCGGTTTCCTCCCACAGTCCAAAGATGTGCAGGCTAGGTGGATTGGCCATGCTAAATTGCCCATAATGTTCAGGGATGTGTAGATTAGCTGGGTAATAAGGGGATGGGTCTGGGTGGGATGCTCTGAGGGTTGGTGTGGACTTGTTGGGCTGAAGGGCCTGTTTCCACACTGTAGGGATTCTATTGAAAAAAAGGGAATCTTAAAGTAAGAAAGTGAAGCAAGACTGAAATGCAAAATGACTTAAAAACAACAAAGGAAACTGAAGGAGAAATATTCAATGGCATGTTGCAAGACTTGATCATCTCTGCAAGATGAGATTTTTATTTGGTTTTGCAACCATAGGGCGGTACTCAGTGAAATGTCCAGGGCTTCCTAACTAGGAAAGGCAGAAATTGGAAAGAAGAAAGACTGCTAGTGGCATTCATTTACCTATATTTGTATAACACAAGAAGTCTGAAATGAAAATAGAAATTCCAAAATGATCATAAGATAATTGGAACATAAAGCACTACATAGTTTGTACAGGTGAAGAGACAACAACAGCAAGGTTCTCCATGGGATAAAAAGGATAGCAAAAGCACCTTCATCTAACCAAAAAACCCAAAGTGTAGAAAAAGAAAATAAAATTCCATCGCCTTACAGACTTGATGAGGAAAGCATTTGCCCTCACCCACCACCTGCTGCAAACATTTTGATGGTTTTCTGAACATTCAAAATTGATAAAGTAGCATTGTACAAAATCACAAGGTAGTTTACAGAGCAGATTAGAATCAATTTCTTGTGAAACTAAATTCTGTGATGACTTGGTGTAATAATCGTTTGAAGAGAGTACTGTGGGGACAGATGTTAGTCATATCTGGAATTATTGCTTCATATATAGACATAGCAGTCACAAGTCTTGTTACTGCTCAGCCTGGTTGCTGAGCATGGCTTCTGTCAAAGGCTAACTCTCCTTCCATGGTTAGGTTAAAGGGTGGAAGGTGCCTTGTTTCACTCTGTTGTAATTTAGATCAAATGAACATTTGGGAGAGGGTGAAGGGAAAGAAATAGTGCAAAGGTGTATTACAATTGAGTAAAGGTAACTGCAAAGATATGAGGGAGAAGCTGGCAGAGTTGATTGGTAGGGGAGCAGGGAAAAGAATAGAATGGTGGAGCAGTAATGGCAGGAGTGATTGGGAATAATTTGGAAGGTATAGCAGGAAGAAGAAATGTACTAAGGGGAAGATGAGGCAACCAAGGCTGACAACGGAAGTCAGGGACAGCATAAATGCAAAAGAAAAATCATAGTGTAGTGAAGATCAGCGGGAAGCCAGAGGATTGGAAAGCCTTTAACCAGCAGAAGGGAACAAAAAAATAATTAAGTGGGGGGTGGGGGAGAAATAAATGGGCAAGCTGGCTAGTAATATAAAAAGATATATTACAGGCAAGAGTGGACATTGAACTGCTGAAAAATGAGGTTGGAGAAGTAGCAGTGGGGAGCAAAGAAATGGCAGAGGAACTGAAAAATACTTTGCATCAGTCTTCACGATGGAAGATACCAGTAGCATACCAGAACTTTGAGAGAGTCAGGAAGGCAGAGGTGAGAGTAGTGGCCATCACTAATGAAAAGGTGGATAAATCACCTGGACTACACCTTAAGGCTCTGAAGACAGTAGATGAGGAGATTGTAGAGGCATTGGCCATGACCTTTTAGGAATGACCGGAGGCAGGGAGGGTCCCAGAGCACTGGAAAATGATTAGTGTATCACCCCTGTTTAAGAAGGGAGAGAGGCAGAGATGGGAAATTATAGTCTGGTTAGTCCAAACTTGATCGTTGCTAAGATTTTAGAGTCCATTATTAAGGATGAGATTGTGGAGCACTCGGAAGCACATGATAAAATAGGGCTGAGTCAACTTGGCTTCATCAAGGGAAGGTCATTCCTGACAAATCTGTTTGAATTCTTTGAAGAGATAATGAGCAAGTTAGAGAAAGGAGAGCCAGGAGATGTGATCGGTTTGGATTTCCAGGAGGCCTTTGACAAAGTACTACACAGGATGTTAATAGCTCTGATAAGAGTCCACAGTGTTAAGGGCAAGTTACTGGCATAGAAAGAGGATTGGTTGACTGGCAGAAGGCAGATATTGGGGTTAAAGGGGTCTCTTTCTGAATGGCAACCGGTGACTAGTAGACTTCTGCAGAGGTCAGTGTTGGAACCTCAAATATTCATGTTATACATTAATAATCTGGACAAAGGAACTGATGGCATTATTGCTAAGTTTGCAGATGATACAAAGATTAGTGGAGGAAACAGTGCTGAGGAGGTAGGAGGCTGCAGAAGGACCAGGACAGGCTAAATGGCAGATGGAAGACAACATGAGAAAGTCTGAGGTTATGCTGGGAGGAAGAATAGAAGTGTAGATTATTTTCTAAGTGTGGAAAGGCTTCAGAAATCTGAAGTACAAAATAGACTTAGTCCTAGTTCAGGATTCACTTCAGGTTAAGATACAGGTTCAATTGGTGGTTACGTAGGCAAATGCAAAGTCAGCATTCACTTTGAGAGGGCTAGAATGCAACAGCAGGGATGTATTTCTCAGGCATTTGGAATATCATGAACAGTTTTGCATGCCATATCTAAGGAAGGATGTGCTGGCCTTGGAGGAGGTCCTCTGGGAGTTTGCAAGAATGATCCTGGGGATGAAGAGCTTTTCATACGAAGAGTGGTTGAGGACTCTGGATATGTACACAGTAGAGTATAGAAGGATGACGGGGGCGGGGTTGTGCAGGAAAACCTCATTGAAACTTGCAGAATAGTGAGAGGCCTGGATAGAGTGGAAGTGGAGATGTTTTCACTAGTGGAGGCAAGGACTCGAGGGCACAGTCTTAGATTGAAGGAATGACCCTTTGGAACTGAAATGAAGAGAAATTTCTTCAGCCAAAGGGTGAAGGGTGGTGAATCTGTAGAACTATTAAGACAGAATAGGTTCTTGATTAGTAGGGGGATCAAGGCATATGGGGAGAAGGCAGGAGGATGGGCCTGAGAAGCATGTCAGCCATGACCGTATGGCAGAGCAGACTCATGTTTGAAATAATGTAATATTGTGTTGTTTGTAGAATTGTTTTGTCCTGTAGTGGTACATCTTAAATGTACTGTGCTACACAATGAGGTATTAAATTCATAATTATAGTCCAGCTATGTTCTAATTTGAAATCCTAACACACAGTCTATTTCCTTCAGCAGATTGAGACTCCTGCAAATCCTAGAAGTACCTGGATAGCCTGCATGGGACTTGATAATGTAATTTTCGTTGACACTTTGGGTCAGTAATTTGAGGGTGCTGAATAATTG
The DNA here is from genome assembly GCF_021869965.1 of Rhincodon typus. Taxonomy (NCBI): domain Eukaryota; kingdom Metazoa; phylum Chordata; class Chondrichthyes; order Orectolobiformes; family Rhincodontidae; genus Rhincodon; species Rhincodon typus. The sequence goes on along the minus strand of NC_063343.1, from coordinate 45,462,054 downwards.
GAGTTGTCATCTATTGTTCGAGCATAACAGCCTTTTTGTATTCATTAGTAGAGATTGCATAGAGCACTATGACAACAGAGAGCAGAAGATCTCTACTTTATATTCAGGACTATACTTCTTTAGCATACAGTAAACGTTGGCACTCAAACATAAATGGAAAATTATGGAAATAGATCAGGCAACTTCTATAGAGAGAAAAATAAACTTATTATTTCAGCCTGGTGACCTTTTTGTTCAATATATATTTCAGCATAGGCTAGTAGTGTATATGTAGAGTTGGGAGGAATTGTTCCTTGTTGCACAACAGAAGAAAAAAAGATGTAGGCAGCCTCCAGCAGTTCCTTTTTGGAATTGTTCATAACATTGCTGCAGACCCTAAAAACCTGGCTGATACTCTGCCCAGTTTTTTTTATTCGTTTGTGGGATGTGAGCATCACTGGCTGGCCAACATTTATTGCCCATCCCTAGTTACCTTTGAGAAGGTGGTGGTGAGCTGCCTTCTTGAACAGCTGCAGTCCACCTGCTGTGGGTTGACTCACAATGCTGTTAGGGAGGGAACTGTAGGATTTTGACCCAGCCACAGTGAAGGAACGGCGATATGTTTCCACGTCAGGATGGTGAGTGGCTTGGAGGGGAACTTCAAGGTGGTGGTTTTCCCATATATCTGCTGCCCTTGTCCTTCTGGATGGAAGTGGTCATGGGTTTGGAAGGTGCTGCCTGAGGATGTTTAGTGAATTTCTGCAGTGCATCTTGTAGATAGTACACACTGCTGCTACTGAGCATCGCTGATGAGGGAGTGGATGCTTGTGGATGTCGTGCCAATCAAGCAAGCTGCTTTGTCCTGGATGGCGTCAAGCTTCTTAAGTGTGTTTGGGGCTGCATTCGTCCAGGCAAGTGGGGAGTATTTCATCATACTCTTGACTTGTGCCTTGTAGATGGTGGACAGATTTTGAGGAGTCAGGGGCTGAGTTACTTGCCGCAGTATTCCTAATCTCTGACTTGTTCTTGTAACCACTGTGTTTATGTGATGAGTGCAGTTCAGTTTCTGATCAATGATAACCCCCAGGATGTTGATAGTGGGGGATTCAGTGATGGTAACACTGTTGAATGGCAAGGGTTGGTGTGGTTAGATTGTCTCTTATTGGTGATGGTCATAGCCTGGCATTTGTGTGGCACAAATGTTACTTGCCACTTATCAGCCCAAGCTTGGATATTGTCCACATCTTGTTGCATTTGAACATGGACTGCTTCAGTATCTGAGGTGTCATGAACGGTGCTAAACATTTTACAATCATCGGCAAACATCCGCACTTCTGACCTTAGGATGAAGGGAAGGTCATTGATGAAGCAGCTGAAGATGGTTGGGCCTAGGACATTACCCTGAGGAACTTCCTGTAGAGATTTCCTGGAGCTGAGATGACTGACATCCAACAGCCATGACCATTTCCTAAGGAATGACTCCCAACTACCAGCGAGTTTGCCCCCTGTACCCATTGATTCCAGTTTTGCTAGGGCTCCTTGATGCCACATTTGGTCGAATGCAGCCTTGATATCAAGGACTTTCACTCCACTTCTGGAATGGGCTCTTTTCTCCATGTTTGAACCAAGGCTGTAATGAGGTCAGGAGCTGAGTGGCCCTGGCGGAACCCAAACTGGGTGTCACTGAGCAGGTTATTGCTGAGCAGGTACTGCTTGATAGCACTGTTAGATACCTTCCATCACTTTACTGATGATTGAGAGTAGACTGATGGGGCCGTAATTGGCCTTTTTGGATTTTTCCTGCTTCTTATGTACAGGACATACCTGGGCAATTTTCCACATTGTTGGGTAGATACCAATGTTGTAACTATACTGAAACAGCTTGGCTACAGGAGTGGCAAGTTCTGGCGCAAAACTCTTTAGTACTGTTGCCGCAGCGATATCAGAGCCCGTAGCCTATGCCGTATCCAGTGTCTCCAACAGTTTCCTGATACCACATGGAGTGAATTGAATTGGCTGAAGACTGGTATTTTTAAGGCTGGGGACCACTGGAGGAGTGGATCATCCATTCGGCACTTCTGGCTGAAGATTGCTGCTAAAGTTTCAGCCTTCTCGTTTGTGCTGATGTGCTGGACTCTTCCATCATTGAGGATGGGGATATTTGTGCAGCCTCCTCTTCCAGTGAGTTGTTTAATCGTCCTTCAGCATTCACAATTGGATGCGGCAGGACTGCAGAACTATTATCTGATTCATTGGTTGTGGGATCACTTAGCTCTGTCTATCACTTGCTGCTTATGCTTTTTGATAATGTTCTTTAAGTGTGGTCTTAAGACGGGTATTAGGACCTTCATTTTCATATTTACGGTGTGTATTTTAGGTAGGTGCACTGAACAATTGGAAGTTGCTGGCTTCCAAGTTTCAAAGTTTCCATTGGATTGTAGACACAAGAAATGTTTTGTTTGAAAAAACATGAAAAGGGGAACGATTTCAGCCCACTGTTTCCCTACATATTTTTTGCAATGATATTGGGAATAATGTCCATGAATACTCTTATACAAATAATCAGAGTGTAAAAGTTTGGCAACAATCAACTCTGATGTCATGTGCAGTCTTTAATAAATGTCAGCACTGTGCTGAATGTAAGTTCATTTGTCGGAATACCTTCCACTTCTGCCCATCAATGTGTTATTCACTTGTATCTGAACTCACATTGCATAGTGTAAAGTGAGTTCACCTTGTATCTGGCCCCTTGATCAGAAGCAAAATATTGCAGATGCCAGAAATTTGAAATTTGAAATTTAAAAACACAAGTGCTCAAACTATTCAGCATTTCAGGTAGCATCTGTGAGGATAAGTTGCCACACAAGATGTTATTACATAAAATTCAGACTCATGGGATTGGGGGTGATATATCAACATGGATTGCCGATTGGTTTAATTGACAGAAAATTAGTAGGAATCAAAGGAAGTTTTCAGAATGCCAAGCTCTAATTGGTCACATACTGCAAGGATCACTACTTGGGCCTCAGCTATTTGCAGTTTACATTTTTGGTTAATTAATCCTTGTTGATATTGGTTGTGGACGATTGCAACTCCTTTCTGGTTATTTGAAAAATCTGCTGTGTTCTTGGTTGCAATTCAGCCCTACACTCCTGATCTTTGGCATCTGGTGTGGAGGGATGTAGGCAGATCAGAGAACCTCCTCATGGGTTTGCTGCTGGACCCGGCCAGGCTGGCTGTTAAAAGGTCCGGCCAGGCTGGCTGTTAAAAGGTCCAGCCAGTTGGCTGCAGAGGGGGTCATGTTGCTGATTGCCCCATGTTTCACAGTTACATTGACGCCCAGACGTCATTGGAGAAGGAGCATGCAGTGTCCACCAATGCTCTTGATGCTTTTAGAGATGTAGGCATCATGGGAAATGCAGTGCTTTGTTTCCCCCTCCAATGCCATCTTGATTTAATCCCTTCCTGCTCTCCCTAACCACCCGCTCCCCCCCATCTCTCTTGATAGTTTGCATTGCCTATAATGGGCTTTGCAGGTAAAATTCAAATTGACTGCGTGGGTGATTACTGATGGTGGTCAGTAGTTAAAAACAAAGAAAGGTCATGGTAATTTGATGGTGGGAAAGCCATTAGTTTATGTGATAACGTTTCCAGATATTAAGAAAAATTAAACTTTGTCGTAAATATTCATTTCATGGCTGTTGTGTGGCTAAATTTTATTTGCCATTTAATTAGCCTAAGCCTGAATATTATCCAGCTCTTGATGCTTACGGACACTGACAGCTTCTTTGTGAAAAGTTGTAATAGAATAGAATGCTGGGCCCTGAGGAACCCATTTAACAGCAGTTTTGGGACTTAGATGGTCAGCTCCCTACAAGAATCTCCTTTTTGTGCTCCTTAATGCCAAGTATGATTCTAGCTGGAAGAGAATTTTACAAGGACTCTTTGATACCACACTTGGGCAGATATTACTTGATGTCAAGGGCAGCCACAGTTACCTCTGACATTCAGGACTCAAGTTTGATCCAAGGCTGTAATGAGGTTTGGACTTGTTGTTCCGGCAGATCCTGCTGGATAGTAAATGCAATTAATGTGACCCTTTCCTTCACTTTGCTTGATAATTCTCTTTAAATTAATGAAATATAGATGTCGTTCCTAATTGCTCCCAAGAAGGAGTTAGTGAGCCACCTTCTTTAATTGTTGAATCCATCTGATGTAATTTACCCACATGCTGTTAGGAAGGGAATTGCAGGCTTTTGACAATGTCAGGAAAGAAATAGCGATGTGGTTCCCAGTGAGGATGGTATCTGGTTTGGAAGGGAACCTGTTTGGAAGGGAAGTTGGAAGTGGTGGTGTTCCAATGTATCTGCCCCCTTGTTATCCTAAGGGAGAAGTTTAGGGTTTTGAAAGGTGCTGTCAAGGGATCCTAAGTGAGTTGCTGCAGTGCATCTTTGTTTATGGGATGTGTTAGGCCAGTGATTAATGTTAGATTGATAAGCTGGTAGTTTGCTGGAGTGTATTTATTGTGCTTTTTGTGGTCACAACTAGGGATGTAAGATAGTAAATGGTTAATCAATAAGTGTTGGTCTTGCCATTAATATATTGTAATTAATGTTTAAAACAGATTAGAAAAATGCAGCAGCAGAGTTCATTTTATTTTTAAAAAAAGGCGTCAGTAATGTTTGAGGATATTACGTGAAACATTACTACAATTACTGATTCATCCTGTAGATTTAATCCAAAGCTATTTTTCATCTTTAAGTACAAAACCTGCTAATGTTTAAAACATTAATTGAAATAATTTTCATAGTTTAAATTGATGTTTTTAAAATGATATTTACATCCTTAGACATTGCATAGCTGGGTAATTTTGCACCTTGTCGGCTAATGCTCATGTAACTGTGCTGCAACTGCAAGAGGCACAGCTAGTTCTGAAGCAAAACTGCTCAACATTAGCCAAGAGGTTGTTCGGTCTGATGACCTGTGTTGTATCTGGTAAACTCGTCATTTTGTGGTATTACATGGATGGAACTGAATTAGCTGAGGACCAGCTTCTGTTAACTGTTGCATTGCTTAATCATAGAAATCACTTCATGATTCACTATGTTGGGAAGGTTATAAATCACCTATCTTTCCAGCTTGTGAACTGGCTCTTCCTAAATCATTAGTTAACGTTTTCTGAAGCCCTGCTGGTAAACAATTTAAATATTAAAGACAAAGTATATTCAATGGTAATGTTTTGTAATCAAATATTATTATAAAGGAGTGATGCAAGCATTCTTAATGGACCCAGTCAGCCCTTATGCTTGTTTTTAAAGCTTAGTTTTACTATTTTGGGTAGGACATTCCTGCTTTAATGTAAAGTGTAACTCAAGTATTAATTACCAATTGCTGGGAATAATCTCATTCATAATGTTGCTAAGGAAGAGTTCTTCACAAAACATCTGCTCCCATTTCATTGTAGTAAAGTTTTAGAGCAACATGAAATGTCACAGGGATAGCGAGCAGCGGACAAGCATCTAGGTTCAAAATATTTTGGATGATATAACCACTTAGATTGCAAATGCTATTTAAAGTAAGAAATAAGTACTTGTTTGATTATTTTCAGGAATAGTCTTTGCTCCATACGGCTTGGTCTGGAAGCAGCAAAGAAAATTTTCCCTCTCGACCCTGAGATACTTTGGTTTCGGGAAGCTTGACCTAGAGCCGAAGATCATAGAGGAACTACAATTTGTGAAGTCAGAGTTTTCCAGTGCTGTTGGGATGGCCTTCTGTCCTTCTCATGTCATTCACAATGCTGTGTCTAATATCATTTGCTCCATGTGCTTTGGGAAACGGTTTGAGTACGATGATGAAGAGTTCAGGACTATGCTGAATCTAATTGTCCAAGGAATGAAATTAGCATCAAACAGCCCGGCAATGCTCATCAATGTAATTCCTTTATTTCAGTATTTACCCTTTGGACCTTTCAAGGAAGTTGTCAAGACAGTAAGAGATGTAACTGCATTCCTGAAAAATATCATTGATCAGCACCGAAAGACTATGGACCCTGAAAACCCGCGTGATTTTGTTGATTTTTATCTGAAAGAAATAGACTATCAAAGACATAAAAAGCAAAATACAAGCTTTAGTGAAGATTATTTATTTTATATAATTGGGGATCTCTTTGTAGCAGGGACAGACACGACATCCAATACGCTGTTGTGGGCTATTCTCTTTATGGCTGCTCATCCGGAAGTTCAAGGTAATAATTGACTCAATATGTGTATGCAAGGGATCATTAGGAAGGGGTTTATCAATATCGCTGTGAGTCAGATGATCTTGTATCTGACATGCAAGTAACAAAATGATTATAATATGTGAAACTTGCCCACTTCCTCCATCATCCTCCCCCAGGATGATGATGCTGTTTGAAGGATATAAGTGTCCAAAGGTGGTACAATGCATTGACACTGCTCTGTCTTGTGTTACATGATTATCTTCCTAATTGCCCCACACAATGTCTTCAAACTCTGAAGCAGATATCTTAAAATGGAAGTTTGGTATTTCTTCATGACAAGAAAGGAACAGTGAGAGAATGAACCAAAGACTAACTGCTCAATATTTATTATTGGCTTATTTTCAAAAGTGCCAAAATGGCATTAGCATCCATTGATGAGGAACTAGTGTTTGGAGGGAAGCTTTATACAGGAGAAGAAAAGTATATTTTTCAAAGACACAAATTATTAGGATATTCTAGGAATCCCAGTTTAGATGTACCTAACCCATTAAAGGAAAGCTTGAACAATATATAGCTCTCACCTAAACAATACACTTAAAGAATGCAACAAAGTTAATATTCTTCATCCAAATAAAACAAATTCTTTTGTCTATTGGTGCAGAGGGTAATCCCTGTCTTTGAGCCAAAAGCTGGGGTTGATTCCCAACCCAGGACTTGATGATCACAGAACTGGTTTAATAGCATAGTCAAACAGGTTCATTGTCTTTCTAACCTGCAAATGACTCTCAAGGTATAGATTCTGGCTTCTGGCGAGCAACCTAGTAAAACCAAGCTACTTGCCTCATGTCCCTAGATACAGGAAGTCTTCTAAGTCTAAGAAACCAGAGTGCAAGACTTGTAAAGCCCAGTTTTTTTTTAAATAGAATATTTGAGGTCGAATCTTGCAGACTGATAAGAGACCAGAGACAGCTGACAAGTTTTGAAAACCTGTGATTGGATAGGATAGAATAGAATAATAATTTATTGTCACTTGTATTCTGTACAAAAAAAAGTGAAAAGTATTTAAGTCGCCATACCATGGCACCTACATTAAAAACAAGGCATAGATAAGAAAACAATTTTTAAAAATTAAGTGGAAAGCCATCTTAGTTCAATTCACAGCTCCTGGGTTCTGGAAAAGACAGCACTGCTGCAGAAAGCCGACGAAGCTACCATCAAAAAAGGCTGCCATGCCGGGCTGCTACAATGCCAGGCTGCAAGACTCCGCAGAATCCTGAAGCAGCCCTGAGGACACACCTCGTTGCTGATGCCAGGCCAGAAGACATCGCAGAAGCAGCTGAAAGGAGTGTAGGGCTGCTGGATGCTGGGCCGAAACCACCTCATCCCGAAGCTGTTGCCAACCCGGATGGACGGGGTCCCGCCGCCGAAGATACCGAAGCAGACCAAGGATGCGGGCACAGTGGCAGTGAGGAACTGCCATTGTGGCATGACAGCAGAACTGCAGTGATTTGTCAAGCAATTTTACCCAACAGTATTTATTTATGTGCACAGTTTCAGAAGCTTACATTTTTAAACGGCAAACATAACTCCCTCAATTTTAATATAATCCCAAATGTTATGCCCAAAGATAAGATGAAGAAAAACAACCTTTGTTGTCGTTATTTAAATTAGAGTTGTTTGTCAAGCTATTTTAGTTGTCAAAAGAAGAAATGTTTTGTCGAATGTACTCTTAAATCATCATGACATTCTGCTGCGGCAAGATTATAAATTATAATATTGGTATCAATCTACATACTAACCACAACAGAATTTTATGATATCACATATAGAAAACATCTTCCAGACTCTCTGTAGCCATCTATTATAGGAACCGGAGTGTGCCATTCAGCCTATAGAGCCTAATCCTCCATTTATTGTGATCCTAGCTGATTGAACTCTTCAGTGTTCTTTGTGCACATGATTTCCATAATCCTTTACATAATCAATGATCAAAAATCTACCAACCTCTATTTTAAATATGCTCAAACCCCCTGCCCTATGGGGTAGAGAATTCTGAAGATTCACAAACCTCTGAGCAAAAAAGAATTATCCTCATCCTAAATGGCAACTCCTTATTTTTAAATTTTGTCCCCTTGGTTCTGGACTCCCCAATCAGGGGAAATGTCTTGCCTATCACGTTAGGTAAATTGTAGGTTTCAAACTGATCACCTCTCATTCTTCTAAACTCTCGAGAAGACAGGCCCCAGCTCTCTTTATTGGATCGTCCTACCATCCCAGGAACAGGCCAATGCAAGATGCCCAACCAAATCATTTTTATTCAAGTGTCTGTTTATCACGTTCTTTATGATAGATTAGTAGCATGGAAAATGGTAGAATCATAGAGGTCTGTAATTCTGTTTCTCTCCTACTTGTTTCTTAAATAGTGGTGTGGAATTTGCTAGTTTCCTATCTGCAAAAATCATCTCAGAATGTGTAAAACTTTGGAAGATGACCACCCAATGCATTGACTACCTCTGTAGGCACCTTGTTCAACATAATGGTGGTGTTGAAGATCTCACAATGCAAGCTGGCCTGTAAAGATGTATTTCCTCTTTTCGTAGAAAGGGTTCACAAAGAGATCAGCGCAGTTATTGGTGAGTCAAGACCTCCTTCCCTCAAAGACAAACTTCACATGCCTTTCACAGAAGCAACAATAATGGAAATTCTGCGTATGACCACAGTGGTCCCACTTGCCATTCCACATATGGCATCAGAAACTATTGGTAAGGTTACAGCTGAGCTAACAATTATTAAATAGGAAGGTTTAGTCATGTGCTGTTAGAGGAAAAACCTTGTCAGACTTCATTTTGAATAGGGACAATATTAAACAATTATGTTTACGCTATTCTTGTACGTTATAAATTTGACAGAAATTGACGAGATACACAAAATTATCACGATTGACCATCACAGTGTCGGATCCAGATTCTAAATCCCATCTCCAGTAACAGAAATAGGTGGATGAGCAGGTTAAATTAGAGCAGTGACTTGACCTCTGTAGCCCTGCTGCCTTATTGCTGTGTCCCCATTTTACGGTGCTTCTTCGAGCTGGTGAGCAGGACCATCCTGCTGGAATGTAGCAGTGTTCTTTATTAGATCTAACGTGCATACTTAATATCACTGCTAGTTTAGCTGGAGGCCAGATGATATACTGAGAGAGGAAATAGGGCCCCACAAGATAGGTTTTAAAATGGTTTCCTTTGGATTTGGAGAAGCCTTCGGTCTCCAAAAAGATAGTGTTGCTCGTTCCAACACACTGTCGGAACCAGAGACCCTCAACAAACACTTGTGACTGATGGAACTGTTTATTGGCTGTGGCCTACTGGTGTCAAATTGTCCCTCCCACCTACCAGGCATGTAGCAGATCTGTCCACTTAGGCTGGTGAAAATGGGAACAGGATGTTTAAAATTGTTTAGAAATTACAGCAGTTTCTGTTTGGAGGTAAATGATTAGCAGTAGGCCTCAGGTGCATCACTTTCTAGTCATTACATTATTACGTAAAATGATATTGTATGGTTCCTGTGTGTAGTACATCAACATGGAATGTTGTTGGATCTCTTTAGCTGATTCCACCCCCACAACCCGTTACATTGTGCATTGTGTTGCACAATATGCTTTCCTACCTCTTCATTATTTACACAAGAGAAGTGAGTAATCACCTTCTCTGAAGTCCTCAAATATTCTTCAAAGTTGTAAAAACAAATGCACTATTATCACATTGCATGCTTTGAACTATTTGAATCCCCTTACAAATCAGCCCAAGCACTCTAACTGCTATTTTAGCCAATGGTACAAAATCAAAGTTCTCTAGATCACGTTCTCTTACAATCTTAAAAATTCTGTGTACATCAGGTGTAAACCAAAGGTGGCAAACAGATTTTAGCCTCTACATTTTCTTTGCCAGCCAACAGTTTAGGTTTTGCTTATATGTAGTTAGTATTAGACTCCAAAGATAAATGTGACTTTGTTGCTTATTTGCAGTGCCATTAATGAGAGTCATACATTAAATGGTTTGGGCCAGTACCTTTACACCCAGCAAGCTGCAGCATTCATTAAACTGTTGGGAACCACATCAATTTGCATGCAGCCATCTCCTAACCAATATTACAGGAACAGCCAATGAGGGTAGCAAAGGATAAAATGGGAGTAGGGAAAAAGAATAAAATTTAAAAACCCTGTAAAATATTGTGGAAAATATATATGCATTGAAACCAGAAATTACCAATTTTAATTCATAAGTATATGAAATGTTAAACAGACGTGGAGGTGGGGCTAAATATAAGATGCAGATTGAATTCAAGTTTTGATACTAATCCCTCCCTCTCATGTATGATGTCAATTTGAATTTTTTTTTCAGACTTTAAAGGCTATACTATACCCAAGGGAAGTATGGTGGTTGCAAATCTGTGGTCTGTTCATAGAGATCCAAGCATGTGGGAACATCCTGATGAATTTAATCCTTCTCGATTCTTGAGTCCAGATGGAAATATTGTGAAAAATGAAGCATTTATGCCATTTGGAATAGGTAGTTTTTTAATGAAATATTTCTCTTTAACCACCTTTCTGATTTCTGCAATTTGAATTCACCACCACTTGTCAGCTAAGGAGGCAAGTGGGCAATCCATTTGTAATTACCTATCAGCATTCACTGCTCAGTTGACTTAAGAAGAGGTCCAGGGAAAAAAAAAAGACCAGTGAATCTTGCACCTTTGTTTTCATCTGCAGTTCATACTGCCATACACAGTGAGACTCCAGAGCCACACCATGTGATGTTTAACACAGACTTCGCCACTAAGTCATAGACCGTTGCCTCATGAGGCAGAAGTCTGTCATGGCTCCTTGATTAAATTTCCATACTTTTTGTCAACTGCAAACTTTGAAATTATGTCACCCAGACTCATGTCCAAGGTATTGATCAAAAAGAGCAGCAATGCTAATATTGTCTCCTGAGAAACACTACTGCCTGTTTCCCCACAGTCTTGGAGTAAAATGTACTGCTGTCTGTGTTTTTTGTCTCTCAGCCGAATGAGTAAGTTAAAAGTTGCATTTTGAGGTGTTTGATGACTTGTGGGTAATAATTGATTCTCCTGGGATGAAATGTTTTTCTTGTACATTGGCTTTTATTAACAAATAATGACAATATAAGTTGAGACTATTTTATACACTTAACAGTAATACCACTTTAAGATGTGAATTCAAGATCCCCTTAATAGAATACAATATAAAACAATTCAACATAGAGGAATAAAGGGACTTGTTAACCCAATGGAACATTCTAACATTGTTGTACTCCTTTTGGTTTCAGCAAATGAACAGCTGTGTGTCTTCAAGATGTATTGGGTTTCATTTAATCATCAAGGAAAAATGTGCAACCAGGCTGTACAGAATATTGGCAATTTATTAATTCAGTACAGAACTCTATTCATAACCAGTTATATAACTACTCTTGTTTCCATTGCTGTGCCTTTCTACAGTGAGAAAGGAAATTTTATGTATTGCCATGGTTTCAAACCTCCTTTGTTCCTAAATGTTAGAGATGAGAGGCTTTTTTTATTTTCCATTGAACAAAGGAGAACAAGGATACAACAGGGTGTGGGACTGTCCCAGCTTTCCATACATTAGCTTGAGTACTATAGGAGGAAACAAAGTAATGACCATGAGATAATAAGGTATAAAGCTGGATGAACAGAGCAGGCCAAGCAGCATCAGAGGAGCAGGAAGGCTGACTTTTCGGGCCTGGACGCTTCTTCAGAAATGGGGGATTCCGGAGGGAGGAGGGTAACTTCTTCAGGGTAGGCATCCTTAGAAGAGGCTTCACAGTGGGGTTAAAATTGTTTCAGAGATAGAAGGAACTGCAGATGCTGGAGAATCTGAGATAACAAGGTGTAAAGCTGGATGAACACAGCAGGCCAAGCAGCATCAGAGGAGCAGGAAGGCTGATGTTTCGGGCCTAGACCCTTCTTCAGAAATGGGTTCCATCCACATTAACCCCCTTTCACTGCCCTTGGCCCATATCCTTCTAAACCTTTCCTATCCATGTATTCATCCAAATGCCTTTTAAATGTTGTTAATGTACCTGCCTCAACAACATCAGCTGGTAGCTCATTCCATATGCATGCCACCCTCTGTGTTTAAAAATAAAATTCCCCTCAGGTTCCCATGTATTCTTCCCCCTCCTACATTAAACTGATGCCCTCTAGTCCTTGATTCCCCAACCCTGGGAGAAAGACTGAGTGCATTCACCCTATCCATGCCTCTCATGATCTTAAACACTTCTATAAGATCCCCCCTCAGTCTCCTAATCTGTAAAGCAAAAAGTCCTAGCTTGTCCAACCTCTCCCTGTAACTCAGTATCTTGAGCCCTGGCAACATCCTTGTAAATTTCTTCTGCATTCTTTCCAGTTTAATAACATTGTTCCTATATTAAGATGATCAAGACTGAGCACAATACTCCAAGTGTGGCCTCACCAACGTCCTGTACAGCTGCAACATAACTTCCCAACTTCTATACTCAGTGCCCTGACTGACGAAGGCCAGTCTGCCAAATGCCTTCACTGCCTTGTCTACCTGTGACTTCACTTTCAGAGAACCGTGCACCTGCACTCCAAGGTCCCTCTGTTCCACTACACTCCGAAAGCCCCTACCAATTACCATAAAACTCCTACCTTGATTTGCCTTTCCAAAATGCAACACCTCTTTTTTTTTATATATATTAAACTCATTTGCCATTTCTCGACCCACTTCCCCAGCTGATCAAGATACTGGTGTAATTTCTGAGAACCTTCCTTGCTGTCCACAATACTGCCTATTTTCGTGTCATCCGCAAACTTACTAATCATGCCTGTACATTCTCATCCAAATCATTGATATAGATTACAAGCAGCAATGGACCCAGCACTGACCCCTGAGGCACACCACTAGTCTCAGGCCTCCAGTCCGACAGGCATCCTTCCACTATTACTCTCTGCTTCCTACTGTCAAGCCAATTGTATTTCCAATTTGCCAACTCTCCCTGGATTCCATGCAATCTTACCTTACTGAGCAGTCTAACATGTGGAACCTTATCAAAGGGCTTACTGAAATCCTAAGACTGTATCTACTGCCCTGTCCTCATCAACCTTCCTGGTCACTTCATTAAAGACTTCTAACAAATTTGTGAGGCATAATCTCCCACGCACAAAGCCATGTTGACTACTCCTAATCAAACCCTGTCTTTCTGAATGCTTGGATATCTTATTCCTCAGAATCTTCTCAAGTAACTTACCTGCCACAAATGTTAAGATTACTGGTCTGTCATTCCCAGGTTTTTCTTTGCAGCCCTTCTTGAAAAAGGGCACAACATTCGCTACTCTCCAGTCATCTGGGACCTTACCCATGGCTAACAATGATGCAAAGATATCAACCAGGGCCCTGCAATTTCTTCTCCAGCCTCTTGCAGGATTCTTGGATATATCTGATCAGGACCAGGAGATTTATCCATCTTCATACATTTTAATACTTCCAATACCTCCTCTACTGTCCCCAAGATATCGCCGCTAACTTCCCCAAGTTCCCAAGTCTTCATGTCTTTCTCCATGGTAAACACAGAGGAGATATATTCATTGAGGACCCCGCCCATCTCCTGCTGTTCTACACATATGTCCGCTTTGGTCCATGAGCGCTCCTATTTTCTCTCTGGTTATTCTTTTTCCTCTAATATACTTAAAGAATCTCTTTGGATTTCTAGGGAATATATTTGTCTATAGGTTATTTGCAATATTATTTTATGATCAAAGTTCATTTCATTTTAGTGGAGCTGAGACAGTCCTCCCGCCACTAGCGTCTTCATTCTAATTGATAACCGAACAACCAGAAACTTGTGATAAAGTATCTTTGACAACATATTAGGCTTGATTTGTAGGCACCAACAAAGAAACATTCTTTACCATTGCATCAACCCAAAGACTTCATGAACTTTTGCACTGGAGCATGCTGTTATTTGAGAGCCAACACGACATGCTGCATTCTATGGGAGATATGGGACCTATGACAGCAAGGCAAATTACAAGCAGATTGTTGAATCATAACTGTGACATACAGAGCTAAATTAATAAGTGCATTTAGAATATTTAACCAGTGCCAGATCATGTACAGAAAGTGATACGGTGGGTTAGAAAGAAAGATAGTTCTGAGAAAAATGAGAGACAGAAAAATCTTCAACAATAATTAAAATGTGTTACACCTTTAAAAATTCACTTGCACTTGAATGGTCAAGAACACTTTTAATATTTTAGGGGGTGTCTACACTTGAAAAAGGGCAATGCTTTTAGTCAAAATTCAACATAGAGATTGGCATGGAGCCATATTATAATGCAAATGTGACCAGGAATGATGCTGTGCTGTTTTAATACCAATAAGTTTTACATGGATCTGTTTTATTGATTAGGGAAACGGATCTGTATGGGAGAGCAGATGGCGAAGATGGAACTGTTCCTGATCTTTAGTACCCTCCTACAATCGTTCTGCTTCAAACTTCCTGAAGGCAGTGATGCACCAAATATGGCTGGCCAGTTTGGTCTGACATTGTCTCCACATCCTTTTAAAATCATTCCTGTCATGCGATAAACTACTTGATGAAACAAGTCACAGTCTTCAAGGCTTAGAAGCTGCAATACAAACTAAAGAAGGCACTCTCTCTTACTGTGTCTCTGTATTATGGTCATTGTAACTCACTGACAGTTCAGTGTTGACAGTTTGGTTTGCATAATATCCCAGTTTCTAACTTGATGCCTTTATTTGTGATGTTGGGTGTCACTAATGGCATTATGTTGCTGCTTCCTCTAACAGAACGGTTACAGTCCACTCCAAAACACATTCAATCTCACTCCATAATTGTATGTTTTTGTCCCTGTACAGAATATAATCCAATACTTGAAAATGTGTAATTTTCTGCCACCTTGGATCTGATATTTCGACTTGAAACACTCATGATTATTTTATTTTGTGCTTCACCCTTAAAGAATGCCTACCATTAAAAACGAGCACACAACTAACAGTGAAACAACTGAATTGAAATACAGCTTTTACATCTTTATGAACATGATTGCCTTTCATCATTTTTTTTAAGGAAAGATGTAAGTTCATGGAAATGATGATCATGTTGCTGAAGGATTAAGTGTATTCTTATCATGTTTACTGCTTTGGACTTCTCCAAAGGAAAGAAATGCTAATTATCTATAGGAAAAAAAACTGCAGCAGGTGGTTCACTTAGAAAATGCTTTCTTCCTGACTAAGTCACTTATTGTCATGGCTGAAGAACCTGTATATTCTGGAAAAGGTATACAATATGCACATCATTGGAGTAAAATTAGGCTCAGTGATACCATCTTCAAAAAGTTCCTCAAAGTTTCATATGGCATCTACAGTATTTTGCACACTGATGCACTAGATGCCAATCTGTCAATGAATTAGCACCTGCATTCATGTCGATAAGAAGTATGCAGAGCTCACAGGTCATGATACTGATCAAAGTATGATGCTGGTTTGGTATCAGCACTGGCACTTTAAAGCTCTCCACCAGCCTACACTGTCTTGACATTTTACAACAAAGGGCTCCATTCCTTCTCATGCCATACTATTTAAAAGGGTGATTGAATCCTTCAGTCTTAGTTGCGTGGTTAGATTTTCTAGCTGTTGCAATTCTACATACACATTTTCCACACATTTGAAGTTTCTGTATAAAGAACAAAGAACAGTACAACACAGAAACTGGCTCTTCAGCCCATCAAATTTGTGCTGACATGTGACACCTTTCCAGACTAAAAACCTTTTCCTGTATGTGGAAGAGAGTCATACAGCGTGGAAACAGGCCCTTTGGCCCAACTCATCCATTCCGACCTGGTTTCCTAAACTGAAATAATCCGATTTCCCTGCATTTGGCCCATATCTCTCAACGTTTCCTATTAGGTACCTATCCAAATATCTTTTAAATGTCGTAATTGTACCTGCCTGTATACTTCCTCTGGAAACTCATTCTGTATACACATCACACGCTGTGAAAAAGCTGCCTCATAGGTACCTTTCAAATCTTTCATGACTCACTGTTAACCTATGCCCTCCAATTTTGGGCTTCCCTACCCTGGGGAAAAGACCTTGATTATTCACACTATCTATACCCCTCATTCCTTAGGCATGTAAAAAGGAAAAGATTAGCTCAATAAATTTTGGTCCATTGCAGGTGGAGACAAGAGAATTTATAGTGGAGAACAAAGGAATGTGTCTTGTCTTCATAGAGGAAGTTACAGAAAATCTCCCAGAAAATTCCTTGAAAGTACAGTCACAGATAGACAGGGTGTTGAAGAAGTGGGATGGGAGAGGGAGGATTAAATCCACAGAAAAATTTGTCATCTAGATCTTCAGCCCCAGATGGCTAAGTTGCCAGCAATTATCTCATCATTGCTAATATGACCTCTTCCCAGGAGGCTAGGACATGCAGTTTTGCTTTTCCCCTTTGAGTTAGTTCCTGCTGCCTCAGGTTGTGTGTCACTTGCAAGAGAGAAGGCAGGATATCAGTGAGTATCATCAAATAATATGGAGTGGCTTACTTTGTTGACAAGCTGCCAATGTTTGCAAGCTTTGAAATGCAATTTTGTGGTTTGTATCATTAAGTGAGGGGGTGAATTGTACAATATACACGTTATACCCAAGTCCTGGTGGACATTGTTGAAAACTGAGTGGTAAAGGTGTGGTGATCCTGAGCAATAGTTGAAGCTGGGGTACTATGTTGCTTGCTTTGGCTGTACGTCTAACTTTGACTTGCATAACTAGTTTATTTTCCAATGCCACCGGCACTGATGACCTTGGATAACTCCACTTCTCCAGCAAGATCTCCACCACAACATCCAACACTTGGTGGTTCATTCTTTCCTGTAGTCAGCCATTAGTCAGAGACAGCTGCAGAATGTCTCAAGCACCTGCTGAGATCACAATGCATTTCCATTTAAGGTTCCACATGCTAACTTTAAGCAGAGCAAGTTACAGATAATATTCGACGTCATGCTGCCCGTGTTCCACTCAACACGCCTGAGTTATTTCTGTGTTGTAATCTTTGCAACCATTTTGGGGGCGTAATCACTTTATAGCTCCATGCTTTATATTTGGTGCCAACATTAAATCCATTAATGCCCAAAATTATAAAATTGTGTGGCAATGCTCATCAACCACCTTTGAGTCTGCTGCAAATGTAATGTAAGTATCTTTAAACATTAAGTTAAAAGGGATTATTATTTAGAAAAAAAAAGGTAATATTTCAGGTGAGAAAGCTCTGCCCCACCTTCATATAGGTTTAATTCAGGCCTCTTGTGATGCAATGCTATCCATGGACCAGGTGGCCTGGTTTCAAGTCCCACCTACTCCAGAGGTGTGCATTTTCACTTCTCAACAGGTTGATTAGAAAATACCAACAGGTGTAATTAAGAGCTTTTGTGGTGCAATGGTAGTGTCCCTACCTCTAGACCAGGAGGTCTGGATTCATATCCCACTTGCTCCAGTGGTGTGTAATAACAGCACTGAACAGGTTGATTAGCAATAAAGTATTTAGGTACAATTAAATTTTGAGAAGTGTCTTTCTGCTTGGAAGTAACTTAATCTTGGGGTATTTTATTAAATTTTCCACCATTACATTTTAATGAGTTGTTGGAGTTTTGTGCAAGCCATTGAATATTGAAATATTTCCTCTGTGCACAATTAATGATCCTTGTCATTTTTGGAGTGTATGTATTATTTTTGATCTAGATATGCAGATTTTTCTGAAGAATATTTTAATAAATCATATAGTGTAAACCGATTTCTTTGCTTCCTTTCAAAATCGATGTTATTTAATTATTTAGAGGCATACAATGTAGTGAAGGTTAGTGGGAAGGTAGAAGATTAGGAAGCCTTTAAAAACCAGTGAAAGATAACTAAAAAAAAATGCAATGGTGGGGGGGAGGGCAGTGGTGGGCATTGAGAGAAGATGAAAGATGAGGGTAAGCTAGCTAGTAATATAAAAGAAGACTGTAAGAATGTTTTTTAAATATATAAAAGATAGGAGAGAGACAAGAGTGGGCATTAGACTGATGGAAAATGAGGATGGAGTAGTGATGGGGAACAAAGAAACGGTGGGGGAACGGAATAGGTACTTTGCATCAATTTTCATGGTGGAAGTCACCAGCAGCATATCAGAACTTCAAGAGAGTTGGGGACAGAGGTGTGTCGTGGCTGTCACTAAGGACAAATGGTGAGGAAGGTGATAAGTTGAAAGGAGGGTAAATCTCCTGGACCAGATGGACTACACCCTAGGATTCTGAATAAGACAGCTGAGGAGATTGTAAAGGTATTGGTGATGACCTTTCAGGAATCACTCTTGTCAGTGAGGGTTCATAAGGCAGGAAAATGAATAATATAACAGCCCTGTTTAAGAAAGCAGGGAGGCAGAATACAGGAAACTATAGGTGAACTAGCCTGACCTGTTGTTGGTAAGATTTGAGAGTCCACTATTAAGGGTGAGATCACGGAGGATTTGGAAGTGAATGGTAAATAGGGCTGAGTAAATACGACTTCATCAAGGGGAGATCATGCCTGACAAGTCTGTTAGAATTTGTTCAGATGTAACAAGCAAACTAGACAAAGGAGAGCCAATGAATGTGATCTATTTGGATTTCCAGAAGGCTGTATAGGAGGCTCTTAAGTAAGATAAGAACCCATGGTGTTAGGGGCAAGGTACTGCCATGGATAGAAGATTGGCTGACTGGAAGATGGCAGAGAGAGGGGAATGGCAGCTGCTCACTAGTGGACTTTCACAGGGGTCAGTGTTAGGGCCACAACTATTCATGTTAAACATGAATGATCTGGACGAAGAAACTGAGGGTATTGTTACTAAGTTTGCAGATGACACAAAGGTAGGTGGAGGTACAAGCAGTGTTCAGGAAGTGGAAGGCTGCAGAAGGACTTGGAGAGACTAAGAGAGTGGGCAAAGAAGTAGCTGATGGAATACAATGTGGGAAAGTGTCAGGTCATGCACTTTGGTAGGAAGAAAGGTATTTGAAATCTTAAGCACAAAGGCACTCAGGAGTTCAAGTTCAGGATTCTCTTAAGGTCAATATGTGGGTTCAGTTAGCAGTCAGGAATGTAAATGCAATGTTAGCATTCATTTTGACAGGGCTAGAACAAATCTGTATTGTTGAGGCTGTATAAGGCTCTGGCCAGGCTGCATTTGCAATATTGTGAGCAGTTTGTAGCCTTTTATCTAAGGAAGGATGTGCTGGCTTTGGAAAGGGTCAGAAGAAGATTATAAGAATGATCCTGGGGATGAAGGGCATGTCCTATGAGGTGCGGTTGAGAACTCTGGGTCTGTACTCAATGGGATTTAGAAGGATGAGGCGGTATCTCATTGAAACATAGAGAATAATGAGAACCCTGGATAGAGTGGATATGGAGAAGATGTTTTCACTAGTTGGAGAGGCTAGGACCCCAGGGCACAGTCTCAAATTGAAGGGCAGACCGTTTCAACTGAGATGTGGGAAAATTTTTCAGCCAGGCAATGATGAATTGTGGAATTCATTGCCGCAGAAGGCTATGGAGGCTGTTATTGAGTGTGTTTAAAACAAAGATAGTTATGTTCTTGAACGGTAAGAAAATCAAGGATTATCAGGAGAAGGCAGGAGAATGGAGTTGAGAAATATATCAGCCATGATCAAATGGTGGAGCAGACTTGATGGGTCAAATGGCCTAATTCTGTTCCTATATCTTATGGTTTTTTAGAACTGTTACCTCCAATTTTGATGCACCTTTCCTTTGAACAACATAACTCAGGGATATAAATATCTAGTTAGCGATTGATCATTGTCACCTTATGGAAGCCAAATTTAATTCTCAGTAAAATCTGGTATACGTCTCTGTAAGAAATAATTTCACCTGTTGGATCCTGCATGTTGTTTTCCATCACTCTCTCAGAAACAAATTTTTAAAAGGGATTTTATTTGGGCTTGACTTTTTTTTTAGCAAGGCCATTTTCAGAGAAAATAATCATGACCATGATTAATTCTAGAAGGAGAAAAACAGATCTTGATTTGTTTTAAATTGTGGTGTTTGAGCATCATTGCCTTTTAAACAGATATTATCAAAGATAATGAGCTTATAGCCTCATATTTTCAGTTTAAGGAATTTCTAGCCTATTAGAAAGGAGTTGGGAGCTAAACAATCATTCTCAAAATAAAACTCACTAGGGCTGTTCTACACATCCTGATATTTTCCTGAATTGGTTTTGTACCCAACATCTGCTAGTTTGCAGAGAATAGTGAAATCTTTATGCGTTACTATTAATTCAAATAAATTGGTTTGATTGGCCATCAAAATTTCTTTCTCTTAGAAGGCACACGGCTCACCAATTTAAAATAAACATTAGAAGACTGTCAGGAAGGATCTTATGAAGCTGCTAGATAAAGAGACAAAGATTTAGCTCCACTTGCCTTATTGTGGAATTGGGAAGAACAAGAGTTTAAGGCAGTCTAACTTTTTCCCTGTTGTAACCAATGAGCTGCGTATGGGCAGACCAGGACCTGCAGTTCATCAGTAATAAAACAAAGGAGGCCTACAGACAATTTGCCATAGTTCTGCCTCTTTTAGGTGTGCTGGTTGAGATCATAGAATCCTTACAGTGTGGAAACAGGCCATTCAGCCCACATCAACCCACCAAAGAGCATCCTACCCAGACCCACCTCCCATATCCTATCCCTGCATGTCCCATGGCTAATCCACCTAATCTACACAATCACTGGACACTGTGGGCAATTTGGCATAGTCAATCCACTTAACCTGCACAGCTTTGGACTGTGGGAGAAACCCGAGCACCCAGAGGAAACCCACACAATGTGCAAATTCCACACAGACAGTCACCCAAGAGTGGAATCAAACCCAGGTCCCTAGCCCTGTGAGGTAGCAGTGCCAACCACTCAGCCACTGTGCCACTGCATGATCTATTGCAGAAACATGTCCAGGCCTTAGACTGGACACAAATAAATAGGTCAAACATGAAACAAGCTGAATTCACCTATCTTGGAAAATTTAGATTTATTACTTTATAATGCATTTTAACAAAACAAATGAAGGCAATTAAACAAAAATGTTCACTTAAGCATTTATACATTCAACACTTCAAACCAATAACATAGGGACAAGTCAATATTTGGGGTACTGGACTACTATGTCGTGAACAAAGACCCAAGGAAAACTTAAAACTTTTAACAGGTCAAGCTTATGATTTAAATTCCTGTATGACATGTTCCTATATATTCTAAGACTAAGTGTCAGTAACTGGAAATTGAACTTATTACCAATTAAATAAGCATATTGACTCATATTATGGAAACGTTCTATGCCTGAGATAACATAACAATTTCAATATTAATTAATGATTTGCAACTGTCGCAGAATCAACATGTTCAATATCATTGACCATTTTGATGCAATAACCACAAGGTTTCATTTCACTGCTATTCACCAAAACCCATCTTTCATTAGCAGTCTTTTCAGCAAAAGAGGTACAAATCTCATTATCATGCTAATTATCTCTCCCAGAAGTTGCACCCTGAAACTCAATTTCAAGACAAATGAATTTGTACAATCCTGTTATGAACTGTCTATGGTTGTCTCACACCTCTTAACAAGCACAACTCTGCAATATATTGCACTGAAATCCTGTACAAGTTCTACATTTAAGTAATATTAAGGTGACTGATATCCAACAAGAGTAAAACTTCAAAAGGTGGGCCTCTTGTGGTTTAGGGTTAGTGTTCTTACTTCTGGGCCAGAAGGGTTTGGTTTAAGTCCCATCTGCTTCTGAGGTGTTTGAAAAATAAAGCTTTAAAAGACAATTATTCAATTTACTGTTTGCCATTGAGCAAGTTATCATTCGCATTACTGTCAATTTTCTGAATGTATCATATCTCTTTACACATATTTCCCTCAATCTCTATTTTTCACATATCTTATCTCCTCATCCTATAGTACACAGGGTTGTGCAGGTATCAATAATCTACACTGGATTGTTGAACACATACATCAGTTGTTCAAACTCAAACTGCATTCCAATCAAGGCACTACTTAGCCTGTTTTGGTGCATGATATGTATTGCATAGATCAATGCCACTGAATATAGCAAATGATAGTTGTCTAGTTGTGTGAGATAGGTGCCTTTATAAATTGGGAGGATAGAATACCATGTACGTTCTTAGTATGTTGTGTGGTTATTTTCATACATGTGCTTTTCCGAAAGCTAGTCAATCTAGGTTCCACAACAGTATGGGAGGTTGATCATATTGTGTATCAGGTATGAGAAAGATAAATATCATCTATTTTAGAGGAAGGTTCTGAGGAAGGGTCACCGGACCCGAAACATTAACTCTGTTTATTCCCTTCACAGATGCTGCCAGACCTGCTGAGCTTTTCTGGCAACTTTGTTTTTGTTCCTGATTTACAGCATCTGCAGTTCTTTTGGTTTTCATTTATTTTAGAGTTTGGATTTTGAACCAATGCTACATAGGTATTGGTGTGTGTGTGTGCAGGGATTTGACGATTACCCTGTCAGAATTTCTAGAGCTGTGATTTTATTTACTGAGTATGAGAGAGGGAATTGCTGAGGTGACAAGAATTTGTTCGCACTTGGAGAGTTTTATGAGAAGTTTTAAGACCATATTATCTTATTTTCTGTACTTTTGATTGTGACTAAAGTGAAAAAAACAGATTGTTTCAAAATGAAGGAATATGAAAGGAATTGCTGCAGTTTACAAAAAAGTTATTGTGTGTGGTGCTGTTTTGTTCAAACATCTCTGTAGATGGCATGGCATATATACAGGGTGAAATTTGGTCAGCAACAATTAGATGTTTAGTTTGTGCAGTTGTGACCAATCATTGATGCCAAAAGTCAGCATCCTGGTGACACTTCTCTGTTTCGTTCCTTGACAGCTGAACAGCTCGTGGGTGTAAATGATCCAGGAAGAAGCCTTCAGATTGTGGAAAGGCATGTTGGGTAAAATGTCTCTATAGTAAAATACCTGAAGCTGGAAAAAGCCAGTTTGTGTCTGTATATATGGGTAAGGGTTTTAAAAGGGGGCTAAATGTTTTAATTAGTAGAGCCATATGATTGAATAAAATATAGTTATTTGTTGTAAGTGATAATTCTTGTTAAGTACAGGAACCTGGTCAGTGTTTTGTGTTAATTTAACTCCAAGAGACACATAAATTGGGGACTTTGAATGCTTTGCTTAAATTGTTAACTTTTGTTATTTGAAATTCAGTGCACTTTCCCAAGTGGGTAGTAATAGAGTAAACATCAAGGGACTTAGCTTGCTTTCTGGTTAGAAGAATCACAATTTTGTTTTGCTTAAGGGAATATCCCATATTTTTGAAAGCTTTTGTTTTTCAGTTTGCAGAAGTTGTGGTTGAAGTTAAGTGTAAGAAATAGTTTCTCTTAGATGAAGGAGTTAGTTCAGGAAAGTTAGGAAGCAAGTTACCTCAGGGTAAGGATTTTAATTTAAATTTCCATACCAGAAAAGTTTGGTTAGAACTCTTAAGGAGTTAATTAAAGCTCAGAAAATCTAAGCTCAGTTATATAACTAATCAAAGAAGAGGCTACCAAATTCTCAAGACCAGGAATTAAAAGAAAATGCTAGTTAAATCTTTAGACGTGATAAAGAAACAAACTCAAACTGCTGTTTGAGTATTGTAAAGTAATGGTGTTGAAAAAGATAGCATTGTGCTTTTACCATCTGTTTTAAAATCTTCCAAATTGTGTTATTTGTACACAGCTTGGTTTACTCAATGTTACCTTCTTTTCTTTTGAGTAATAAACTTCTGTTTTATTGTTAAAACTAAATTTGCAACCTTGTGTGATTGTGCTTCAATGAAAGACCACTTTGTTAAAGCCGGATTTCAGTCTGAAATGTGTATAAGATCAACAATGATCATAACAATATGAAAAAGATTGTTTTTAGCTCAGATTTTTGGCTCAGTTGCTATAACTTTCCTCTTCGCTTCAGAAGGTTGTGGATTTAGAATTTGGTATCACCCAATCGAATCATAATCTGATGCTCAATACATTTTTTAAAAATGCTACACTTTACAGGTGGCATCTTTTGAGTGACATATTGCATTAGTTGCTTTCCAAATTGTGACTTTTTTTTTAAATGAAAGGTTGTGCTGTAGAAACCAGCACTTGCCAAAAATCGTAGCCTTTAGGGAACAGACAATTTGAAGGGATTGTTAATATTGACCGTTTCAAACTATTAGTCGCATTCAATTTTGCATTGGAAGAAGTTGCAAAGTTTTCAATAGGTCACTCAATACAGATATCACTGAAGAGCATTTATGGTATCCCAATTAGTTGGAGAAGAAGACAGAGGCAAGGAAGAACTGTTAAGTCCTACTGCAAAGGAGGCAACTTAGAGCCACTGGGTCTGTGCAATCAGAACTCAAAGAAATTAATAAGTGGATAATTAATACTATAGCTGGGGTTCAATGAGAAGTCAAGAGCAGTTAGTTAGCTCTATGTAGTCAACTAAGTGTTGAAGCTAATGCTCAGGAAAGATCATGCAAGCTGAGGGGGCTTAAAAGATGCATTGACCATTAATAATTCAGTGTTGCTGTTAGTAAGGCTGAGGGAAGCCCATACACAGCAGTTGCTTGGTGCAACTGTGTGAGATTAGTGCTCATGAAACAAATCCAGGGGCAGTACTGGCTTGGTGAAACTTGCTGTTGTGAAAAGCTGGAATTTTGCCGGTGAGTAGTGCTGGAGTGTAGTTTCCAGGAACAGTATAGATCCAGGAAAAGAGGATGAAACACTAAAACATGAGAAGTCATCGAGGCAGTCCAACATAAAAAGTTTTTGATGGAGTTCCAAATCCAGATGATCAAAAGTGAAAAATTAGAATCCACGTTGATGTTTTAAATGAGATTTGCTGGCCCACAGTATCATCTAATGTCAGGGAGGTATGGGGTGAGGGGTGTGGAATTGTTGAGATATCCCTGGGATCTGTTTTGATCACATTTGTTGTTTGATGTGTTCTGTTGAGTTTTTGATCATAGGTTGGCCATTCAGGAGTGAACTCTGAAAGCACTTTGTCGTAAAAAGGGGAGCAGAAAGGTCAAACCTTATCCCTCCAAAAGTTGTGGGCAATTAATAATCATAAATTTTTGTTAGATAATGGTTCAAGATGATAGGAAACAAAGAAGAAGAAATAAAGTTCAGGCATTCATCATCAATGATATATCTGAGGAAGGGTCACCAGACCCAAAACGTTAACTCTGATTTTTTCTTCACAGATGCTGCCAGACCTGCTGAGCTTTTCCAGCAACTTCTGCTTTTGTATCTGAGTGATGGAGTAGGCTTGAATGGCTAAAATATTTATAAAGGGCAGTTATGACAAACCAGCAGCCATAAAATGTACTGTACAGATTGGAGTGTGACATGAATAAACTTATTTGCTCTCACCTCTCCTCTAGAGAATATACTCATTCATTGCCAGGCACAAAGTACTTGAACTAAATGGTCATTCTTCAAATGTAAACTTGGACAGTAAATGTCAGCAGGATATCATGCCATTGGTTGTTTCTCAGATTAGTCCAGTCACTGCATCACCTTGTGTACAGTTACTTGTATATGGACCTTTCAGAAGGGTTTACTGAATAGTGATTAGTGTTGCTTTTTGGATGATTTTTTCTCACAATAATCCAGGGCATAACTGTGGATAAAAACCGAAAGAACTGCAGATGCTGTAAATCAGGAACAAAAACAGAAGTCGCTGGAAAAGCTCAGCAGGTCTGGCAGCATCTATGAAGAAAAATATCAGAGTTAACGTTTCAGGTCCGGTGACCCTTCCTCAGGAACCCTCAAGATCCCTGTTGAGGAAGGGTCACCGGACCCGAAACGGTAACTCAGATTTTTTCTTCACAGATGTTACCAGACCTCCTGAGCATTTCCAGCAACTTATAATTGTGGCCCCACCAGAGCTAATCTTGTGCAAATGAACCACTTCAGCCACACATACACCAAACAGAGAATCAAATCCATCACTTATTGTAAAAATCTCAAATTTAAGCATCGTGAACACTAACTGGGAGGAACTCTGAATGGAATCTTATAGCAGCAAGTTGCCTGTTAAGGGGGCTATTGCTTGCTAACAACTTTGTTAACTGCACATTTTGCCTCATTATTATGCAGCTTCTTATCCTACCATCTGCCATGAACAAATTAAACTCTGAGAATTCCCAATATGGAAACCAGAGTGGGTACCTGGTAATTTTAGCTCACTGCTTGCTCTAAAGGACCTCCATGTTAGACACCAGGCATCAATATTTCAGGGCATTTTCCACGGGAACCAGCCACACATGCCCCATACCTATGGACACTGGCATTTGACAATGTGCCAGCCTCTAAGAATCCTCATGGTACAGAGATAAGGAGAAACTTCTTCAGCCAGAGAGTGGTGAATCTATGGAATTCACTGCCACAGAAGGCTGTGGAGGCCAGGTCATTGAGTACATATAAGACTGAGATAGATAGGTTCATGATTATCAAGGGGATCAAGGGTTACGAGGAGAAAGCAGGAGAATGGGGTTGAGCAACTTATCAGCCATGATTGAATGACGGAGCAGACTCGATGGGCTGAATGGCCTAATTTCTGCCCCTATGTCTTATGGTCTTATGGTCTTATCTCTGATCAATGTTCGCTCTAAGCTGTGTGGCTGTGTGCAATGTCCAGTTGCAGAAGTCGCTGCTGCACATGGGCCTAAGAGGTCCACACAGCCGGCAAGAAAATTGAGGGAAATGCTTTCTCTGATCCACTTACAGTATGCTTGTGCACCTTAGTGCTGCACCTAGCGTTGCAATGGTAACTATCATTATAATGTTGCAGCAAAGATATTTAGCACTCAGGAATGCTCAGGGCCCAGCTCATGGGTTGGACCAGGCTGATCTCTGGGCTCTTTGCTTGCTTTGCAAGCATTTGCTCATTCTGAGCCTACTCACAGCATCCCTGCCTTGCCCTTTTGCACCTTGCCCCTCAGTCAAAGATACCAGGTTCACAGATTTCTGTATTGCCTTATTGTTTAATGCAAAGGAAGGAGACTTGTCATGTTTGTCAGCAGTCCTCGGTCAAGACAAGGGAGATAGACTTTGGTCAGGGCATCCAAGCACCAGCTTGAGGGCTTGGAAATGGTCAGTTAGCCACTCGAGGCAATCAGTGTCAGAATCCTCTCAGGGGTGAGAAGTCAAATGTTGGGCAGGCCACTCCCCATCTTGACTCTTTCTGCCCTTCTGTAGGCTGAGAGTGCAGCAGGTATTAAGGGAGATGAAAATGGTTGTCATAGTTGTTATGTTGGTGCAGGTGGGAGATACCTGAGTAAGTGATTAAGCAGCACAGAGTGCATTGATCGTTAGTGGTGTCAGGGTTGGGGGGTGGCTGTGAGAAAGTGAGGGAAGATTTTGTAGCTAATAGTGAAAGTGGTAGAGCATGAGCTGTGTTGGAAGGGGGGCACAGTAGCAGAGATAGAGTGAGTATGAGGTATCGGAGAGAAAATGGTGGAATTTATGCTGGCAGAGAGGAGAAGGTCATTGACCTTATTTGCTATGTTAATTGCTGTGCATTCCTCCAATTGGCTGTGACTACACTGACGTAGGTGGCAACCTCAGAGCAAGTTCGCATGGTCTAGTGTTGTAGCTTCAACTAGTGGTCGTGGGATAGTGGTTGTCGCACCTCTGCATGCTCTATCCCCGTGGGTCTCCAGATGCCTGCCCACAAAGTGGTATGCCAATTTTCCCTTATCTGCCATGATTGGGGCAAATACCAGTTTTTGTGTAGGGCAGCTCTGGACTAACAGTACTTGCCCAGGCACACAATAGCCTTTTAATGATGGCTCTGACACCAGCGATGCAGGTCCGTTCCAGGATATCCTGGCAGTGGGGAGTTGTTATAGACATGACGGGTGATAGAGTGGGCTAGAATAGAGCTGGAGGGGCATCCTAAGGGTGGGGTAGGTGCTTTATGAGGTGGCTTTGGTACAACACAGTGAGGGATCTCACTTGGCCTTGTGGAGAGAAGACCTCCTTGAAACTTGACGAAAATGACAATTAGCCAAAAAAAGTAAGATTCAGCCTTCCATCTCTGATGTGGACAGCTTACTGTTAATACCATGTCTCTGTATTATTTACAACCAGGGCAATTTTGAACATGTTATCAAAATAAAATCCACTCTTCTGCTAAACAGTGCCTTCAAATCTGTATTCGTGCAGATTCATTTCTAACAGACTAAACTCCGCAGCGCACATCCAGGCATTTGTCACTGTCTGCAGAAACATTTTGTGATTAGCTTAATTTCATCTCCCCAAATTTTGCTTCCTGTGAAGGTGACCTTACAACAATAAGACAGGAAATGGTGTAAACAAAAGGGGGAATCTGCAAAGTTGCTTAAGTTCAAGCCAATGACAAGAGGAAGGACAAATGAAGCAACAATGAAATTTTAGGACGAAGCAAGAAAATTCTCAATATAATCTCAATTTTTGAGGGGATTTTTTTCTTCTATTCATTGTTAGGATGTGGGTGTAACTGGCAAGGCTGACATTTATTGACCATCTTCCCTCCTGAGAAAGTTATAATAAGCCTTGCTCCCCAATTACTGCAATTTTTCATGCTACTGAAAGGCTTCTCATACCACTACAATTTGCTGTTATAAGTCAGCAACATCAGCAAGAGCTGAGGTCACATATTATCCAGATGTGTCATTTACCTTCCCTAAAGAATGGCAGGAAGCCAATTAAATTTAATACAACAATCTGACAGTTTCTTGGTCACAGCTAGGGCAGCTAAGATGAAAAACAATAATTTTAAAGAAAGTTAAACAGTATACTGGATGTCTCTCATGAGAAGAATTAATAGCTCTCTTTGATAGGATTTACTTAAGTGAACTTTTATGCGAAGTCTAATTTTGTTTTTCAAATTTCTGCTTACATTCTACTAGAATAAAATGTAGCAGTCGTTAGTAAAAGTAATGGATTTTTCTTAGTTTAGGATCTTTGCTTCTTTGTTTGTTTTCTGCCAATGATTTTCCCAGAAAGATTGGCCATTGGAGGCCAATCTCATGAACCCCCTCACTTCATTCAACCCAACATCCTTGGATTATGCCTATAGATAACCAATCACTGATCCTTTCTGCATGACTCACTAGATGCCTGCTCACTCAGAACTAAACCTTTGGTATCCCTGACCTAATTGTGGATGATTACTTTCCCATGCTAGGTTTAATTGAAACTTGGCTTAGAACTGGTAGCAGCTTGCCCCTGAATTCTCCCCACCTGTTCTATCTATGGCTGCTACAGTGGAGAGTGAGCCTTAACTGGTCATTTGGTACCTTTTATGTCTTCAAGCACCTCAACTCATCCATTTCTCTCGCCTCCATGTTTAAACATTCATTGTCTGCT
The DNA here is from genome assembly GCF_021869965.1 of Rhincodon typus. Classification (NCBI taxonomy): domain Eukaryota; kingdom Metazoa; phylum Chordata; class Chondrichthyes; order Orectolobiformes; family Rhincodontidae; genus Rhincodon; species Rhincodon typus. The sequence continues at coordinate 45,432,327 of NC_063343.1, read as the reverse complement.
TTAGTCTGAATTTCATCTGAATCTATCCTACCTGTACTTTCACTTAGACAGAGGCTGAACTGATATCACTCTGAATGAGACTGTTTGCATTTGTGCTTTCTTCATCCATGCCCTTGTTACTGGACACCCACTTATCATGTTAAAGGGGCAACAGAACCTTTAAAGTGCTGAGGAGTGGTTTACAAATGGCTTTTCCATGATAAATATGAATATGCAATTTTGTAGTTGAAATCGTGGACACTTAAGTACGGAAATTTCATAAAGAAAAATATTTACTTTTTTCTAAGTAATCTTTTTATGTGTCACCTGCTTCAGAGATAGCTAACCTCTTCTTGACATTTTATTCTAATAATTGAATATATATGAATTAAATTTGCCTTTCAGGTATTTTTGTGCAAGTTAATAATGAACACATAGCTTAATGAGTGACGCAGTGAAGTCTCAATCAAGTTATTATACTTAATGAAATATTGGATTTCATTTTACTGAGTTTAAGTTTCTTCGTTGACTGCATTAGGGAAGCTGCCAAAATTGACAACTTCATTGTCATAAGAGGTTTGTAATTAATTTTCTTCAATGTAATTCTGCCACATAAAACTATGATTGGACTGTAAACAGCAACAAGCATGTAATATGTCTTAGCCCGCTCAGAAGAGGAAAGAATGAATGAAAATAATTTCAGAAATAGTGTATTTAACAACAGTGAATGCTTGGTTTGTATTGGTTAGATTAAGTAATTGTTTTAATATTAACATGCTGAATTTAGAACAGATTTAGAACTTAAGTGTCACAATTAAAATGCTTTGTTTAACATTTTTAATTCTGACATTATTTAAAATTTAATATTCTTGATTCTTTTGTGCCTTCCCAGTTAACTGTTAAAATACACAGGTTTGCAAGGCAAACAAGACAATAAAAAAGCTTAAAACCTCTTCTGCAAGATATAGTTTTATTGTCCCTAGAATCCTTCTATATGGAATTGCACAATCATTGTCTATTGATAATTCAGACAGTGATTATCAGCGTTCAGTACAACTATTGAATAAATCCCAGTTGAACCTCATCTCATCTTAACTAGATATCTACACGTGGGGTGTTGAATTTTAATATTTTCTTCTTTCTGGCCAAGAGACTCTAAGGCCATTTATTGTAGTCTGTGACAGCTGCAGTTAAGATTTAGTTGTAACTACAGGCTGGTTTTAGTATTCCCAAGTGCCAGACCCATTGGTGCATTTACCCAGAGGCAGTAGGGAAGCCTTCACAAATGCAATGGAAATGCTAGACCAACAGTATGAAGAAAATGTTAATAATGCAATTTATTTTTTTCTAAAACATCCATTAAATCATTGCTTCTGTGTTCCTTATTTGACAGCCTTCCTGGAGAATATTGAATGTACCAGATAGACACTAAACAAACATTTCGTGTCACTAGGGTCGGTGAAATTTATGACAAAATCAGAAATTGCTGGAAAATCTCAGCGGGTCTGTGGAAAGACAGCAGAGTTAACATTTTGGGTCCGGTGACAACTCTTCAGTTTTTCAGAGCTGAAGAAAACTCTTCAGTTTTTCAGAGCTGAAGAAGGGTCACTAGACCAAAACCTAAGATTTTCCAGCAATTTCTGATTTTGTTTCTAATTTCTGGCATCCACAGTTGTCTGGTTTATTATTTGGTGAAATTTATGATTTGTTCATAGATCATATAATAAATTCCAACAACCATACCTAATTTTTGTCGGAACAATGTTACTACAAACTGATGAGACAAATTGATTTGATGAAATACTTGCTATATAGCATCTTGCAAAGCAACAATTCATCAAGCACTTTTCTCATGAAATAAGAACATGTTTAATATCTAATTAACACATTATTAGTTATCCACACTCCATATTCCTATAAATTTTATCTTAACTTTTGGAAATCCCAGCCTTGATGCATGTTTGCAAGTAGATGGAGAAAGCCATGATTCAAAATATATTTGAGCAAAAGATGAGCTGAACAACTTCAGACATCAAACACAAGCAACATAAAAGGAACTGTATTGATATCTAATTTTAACATGTAATCTTTCTAATAAGTATATGTCTTCCACATGACTCTTCAAAGAAGAAATATAACCATTTAAATTAGTTATGTGGTAATTATAACCCACATTTTATGTTTATATATGCTTTGTAGGTTAAAACATCTTTAATGTGAAAAATACTATGATCAGTCTAGTGCAGCAAATAGATACTAGGGATGAAAGTTGGTTGATTTTATTTAATTACTTAATGAAGTATAGTTTCTTGAGTTCTAAAGCTTTCATTCCCCCTCAGGAGACAGACTCAAACTGTCAACAGCTATTTGATAATGATATTCAATAAAGTAAGGCACTCGAGTCCCATCAGAGTTTGCATAAAACTTTAGGGATGTAATAAAATATCACCTAAAAAATTGCCGAATCATCTGACTTCTTTCCTGTAGAAAATATGTAATATGCAACAAATAAACAAGATGTAAATCACCCATATTCGCTCACTTTTTTTTGAGGCTCACGTTAATCTAACCTTTTTCCGGAAGAGGGTGCTGTTTACAGCTATCCTTGACGATCACGTTTTGTTTGATCTACTTTGAAAGGACAGTATGTCTGCATTCAAACCATCAAAGGAAATAACATATTTGCAGCAGGTTTTTTTTCTCTAGATTCCCTAGCCCACTCGGTATGATTGCACGGTATAGCCCAATATCACATTTCCACTCCTGCATTATCTCTGGAGGATCATTGAGCAACCCTAAAAGCAAGCAGTCCATGAAAAGGAGAAAACAGTGACATGAAATTCTGATTCACCATAATATATTGTTCTGCTGATCCCACCAAATAAAACAACCAAAAACACAAAAAAAAAGTGACTCGACAGGCAATGATTATGCACACTCAGTGCAGGTTATAAAAACCTGTAGGAAGAAGTAATAAATAAGGGAGAAATGAACGCACCTGTTAATTTCACTGCCTAGGTGGTAATATGATGGCGTGGATCACGTGTCTGAGACTAATCTAAATTTCATCTCATATCGATGGTATAATAATTTGCAAGATTCAGACAATCTGCCCTACCATATTAATGCCCGTGTAGAGATATTGGAGATTGACCTGAAAATTAACTCAAAGACGACCCACAGCCAGTCTAATATCGATCAGAGGGCAATTATAGAATCCAATATGAAGAAGGCTATAACAGGATACTTAAATTTTTTTAATGTGATCAACCAGAGTTAACATGACTTTGTGAAGAGGAAATTATGTTTAACAAGTTTATTTGAGTCTTTCAAATAAATAACAAGCAAGTAGGACAGAAAGGAACCTATAGATTTTGGGTACCTGAATTTCCAATTTGCATCTAATAATGATGTCACATCATAGGATACTAAATAAGACAAGAGCACATAGAATCCCTACAGTGTGGAAACAGGCCATTTGGCCCATCAAGTCCATACCAACTCTCCAAAGAGCATCCCATCCATACTCACACAGTACACCCCCCCAACCCAACTCTTACCTGTAACCCTACATTTCCTGTGTCTAATCCACCTAACCTGCACATCCCTGGACATTATGGCAATTTAGCATAGCCAGTCCACCTAATCTGCAGATATTTTGGCTGTGGGGAGAAGCCAGAGCACTCGGAGAAAGCCCACGCAGACATGGGGAGAATGTGCAGATTCCACACAGACAGTCAACCAAGGCTAGAATTAAACCAGGGTCCCTGGCACTGTGAGGCAGCAGTGCTAACTTTGAGACAGCATGCCACCCATGATATAGATCGTAACATATTAGCATAGACATAGATTGGAGTCGGATTAGTAGTCTTTTTCAAGTTTGAGTGTTACAGAGATAATGTTGGGGCCTCAACTATTTACACTTTGTATCAATGATTCGGATGAAGGGACCAAATGCAAGTTAGGTAACTTTATCAATGACACCAAACTAGATAAGAAAATAAGTTATCAAGAGTGGGTAGAATGCCTGCAAGGGGATGTAGCCAAGCTAGTTGAATGAATACAAATGTGGAAGATGGAGTTTAGTGTGGTAAAAATTGAACTTGTCTACATTGAAAAGACAAATAGAACAGCAGACCCCTATTTGTATAGAGATTGTAGAACTCAGTGGTAAAGAGAGATCTGTCTACACAAGTCACAAAAAAATAGTGTGAAGATATAGTTTTTGATTAGGAAGGCAAATGGTATGTTGGCATTTATTGCAGAGAGATCAGATTTAAAAGCAGGAATGGTTTACTGCAGCTGTTCAGAACTCAGGTGAGATCATACTTGGAGTACACTTTTTTGAAAAATGATATCATTGCATGAGAGGCTCTTCAGAGAAGATTCGCTAATCTCATTACTGGAATAAAGGTCTTATCCATTAGATTGTGCCTTTACCCATTGGAGTGTCAATGAATGAGAGGTGACCTTACTTGCACATAAATAGTTCTGAGGGGACTTGATAGCATACCTGCCAAGAGGGAGCTTTTTCTTGTTAGGGTGTCAAAAACTAGGTCACAAAGTTTAAGACTGCGAGTTTACCCTTTCAAAAAGAGATAAGGAAGGTTGTTTTTCCCTCAGAGTTTGTGGCATGTGGGATACCCTTTGCTAGAAAGTAGTGGAGGCTGGGTCATTGAATTTATTTGAAGTAAAGTTAGATAGTTTTGTGATAGACAATGGAGTCAAGGGTTATGGTGGGGTGGGGGGGGCGGGGGGTGAGGGGAAACAAAAAAGTGAAGTTGAGATCACACCCAGATCTTTGTAAATGGCAGAGCCGTCTTGAAGGGCTGAATGGTCGACTTCTGCTCGTAAATCTTGTGTTCGCACATGGACGTGCTGACCGACACACCAAGCATGACTAGAGACTCATATTCACAGTGAGTCACAGAGTTGTTCACATCTGAGGCCATTGATCAGAGGTGATCACTGTATTGGCAAGGCTGAATGTCCACTTCCAGCAAACATCCCAGTAACAGCTGGACACATACTGTGGCACAAAATGCTGATCATGAGAGGCACTGTGTCTGTGTGTAGATGCAGGTAAAGCATAATCACAATGTCAGGGTGCAGAGGTGGCATAACTTTCATTGCTGTAGTGAGCTGATGGAGGAGGAAGCAGTGGAGAGAGGATGGATTCCACCTGGTAGGTTTGTTGCAGAGGGTGAGATGATTATAAAGTGCTGTAAGCAGCATAACATTCAATGGATGCAAGATATGAACACAGTATGCTTCATTCCATATGCTCTGTTGAATGATGGGTAGGTGAGTTGGCCCTAAGACACAAAGTCCCATAGTCAGCTGAATATTCATTCTAGGAAGCAAGGCTCTTTTTAAACTGCCTGTGCATTGATGGTAGACAGTGGCATGAATGCTGCTCAAAGTTTGATGGCAGCGCTGACTCTTGTACAAATGTAGGTGACTGCAACTATGCCATGCTGCCCAGGTTTCAGACACTTAGAAGGCAGAAGGCGACCTTATACACTGGTCCATCAATTGCAACTGCCAGGAGCATACACCATACAGATGCTGCATTTTATTTTGACACAGTGAAGAATAATATCAAGGACTTTGAGAGGGTGCAGAGGAGAACGATCATATTATTACCACAATTGAAAGAATTCAATTGCATTTAGAGAATGAGTTGATATCTATTTCCCTGGAGCAAGGAAAAATCAGGTGAGATTTCATTGAGTTGTTCAAGATCATGAAAAGTTTTGAAACAGTAGGTAGGAAGAAACATTCAGTGGCTGTAGGACAACCAGAGGGTGTGGGTTAATTGTAATTAACAAAAGAGCCAGAAGTGGGATGAGGAGATATCTGCTTTCTACAATGAGTTGACATGATATTGAATGCACTGACTGAACTAGATGTGGAAGAAAAAACAATAAGCTATCAACAGAGAACTGTACAATTACTCAAGGGGAAGAATATGGTCAAGGGAAAAAATGTAGAGCACTGGAGCAAGAGTTGAATAATGGGACTAATTAGACAGCCCTTTCAATGAGCTGGCACAGACACAATGGCTAGAATAGCCTCCTCCTGTGTTGTGTCATTGTGTGATTTGAATGTATGATATTACTTGGAGCTGAAAAGTTGTTTTCACATATTGGTAATCACTAAGTTTTTCCAAAATAGTGTATCTGTTGTAAAGAAGGAGGTGTTTATTCAGAAGGGAACTCTAGCCTTCACTGACAGTGCTAGTCGTCAGCAATGTTCCATCTGAGCTGCATAACTGGACAATCTCTTGGAGGGTCCACACAGACTGACTGGTGTGCTGACACAGTTCCCAGCATCGTCTTCTGGTTTCAGAAATTGCTGCCATGCACAGACTTGGAGGTTTGTGCAGCAGAAAATGTAATTGCACGGAAGATTAATTATTAGTGAATTTTAAAGAGTATCAGTAGGTAAAATTTGTTTCTAAATAAAATACTTTAGGGCTAGTTCTTGCCAGCAGTATCTGTGGATCAAACATGGGAAAAAATTGAGGGCCATTGGCAATATACAGACACCTTTTTTTTTATAACTTTTAGTTTCCTCTGCTTTTCTCTCCTCAGTCTCACCCAGAAATAATGGTGCATATTGACATATTGTTGGGTACAAGCAGCTCACTGAAATATCATACAAATAACCACTTATTTGAGTAAACTGAAAGAGCACACACTGTCCCAGGTTGACAGACACTAGACGGTGATCAGAACAACTTAAAAGCTAGGAGCGGAAGTAAGCCATTGAACCTTCCGAATCTGCTCCACCATTTAATAAAAACATGGCCGAACCCCAAACTCAATACCATTGCCCTGGTTTCTCTCCAGACCTCTTGATGTTTTTGACATCTAAGAAAAATCTATTTGTTTCCTGAATGTACCAGTGACTTGCCCTCCACTGCCTTCTGTGGTAGAGAATTCCACAGGTTCACGACTCTTTGAGTGAAGAAATTTTCCTCATCTCAGTCCTAAATGGTCTATCCCAACCTTGAGACTGTGTCCCCTGGTTCTAGACTCACCAACCAAGGAAAACATCGTCTTCTGCATTAAGTCTGTCCAGCCTAGTGGAATTTTATGCATTTCAGTCAGAATCTGGGTCATTCTTCTAGGCCCTAGTGAAAATAGATCAAACTAATCTGTTCTCAAAGAATGATTCTACCAGCCCAGTATCAGCCTAGCAAACCTCCACTGCACCCCATCTCTAACAAATATATTCTTTCTTAGGTAGGGAGACAAAAACTGGATACAGTACTCAAAGTGTGGTCTCACTAAGGTCCTGTATAACTATAAAAAGATATGTCTTCTTCTGAACTTAAATTGTTTTGCCATGAATGCCAATATACCATTTCCTTCCTAATTGCTTGCTGCACCTGCCTGTCTACTTTCATTGGCTGGTGTTTAAGGACACTCTGATCCCTTTGTATATCCACACTTCCCATGATATATCATCATTTAAATAATACTCTCCCCTTCTGTTTTTCACACTGAAGTGTATAACTTCACATTTAGCCACGTTGTACTGCAGCTGCTGTACGTTTGCCCAATCATTCAACTTGTCTAAATCATCTTGAAATCTCTTTGCATCCTGCTTACAAGTTACAATCACTCCAAATTTTCTGGCACCAGCAAACCTAGAAATGGTTTGGTTCCCTCATCCAGGTCATTGGCATATATCATAAATAGCTGGGGGCCATGTTCTGATCCTTGCAGTATCCCACCAGTCGCTGCCTGCCACTCAGAAAGAGACCCATTTGTTCCCATTCTCTTTTTCCTGTCTGTCAACCAATTATTGATCCATGACAACATATTACCCCTATCCCATGTGCTTTAACTTTACCCAATAATCTCTTATAAGAACCCTATTAAAAGTCTTCTGAAAATCCAAATATATCACATCTACTGATTCTTTCTTATCTATTCTAATAGTTACTTCTCAAAAAGCTCCAGTAGATTTGTGAAGCAGTTAAAGTACTGAATGTCTACTCTAACTCCTGTTCCTTACATTATTGTGTTATGATTAAGAAAGGTATTTTTGTTTTTGCTTGATTGTTTTCCTTTATTCTCTAGCCGAAAAGACACTGAATCCACTGTAGTGCCCTCATTGATACCTTGACTGACATGAGCTAATCTATTCCTGAATAGCTCTTCTTGGCTGAGTATCAGGAGTTATGTTATTCTTACTCTATCTATTATCGGCAATATATTATGTACAATATCTCCAGGTTAGAGATTGTGTTGGACATCAGTGCTAGAAGGTGATTTAGTTATTATAGTTCAATTTAATTTTATTCAATTCTGAATTTTAAAATTGAGAACATACACAAATTGAGTCATGAATTAAATTGAAATATAAATTGAAGCATACACAAAGCATCTGTAAGACTTTCGTTGATTGTTACAGTTTAAAAAAAGACATTTTTCTTACTTGCAACACAAGGAAATTATTAAATTGGAGACAGTGTAGAAAAGGTTTACAAAGTTGTTACCAGGACTGGAGGGTTTGAGTTATAAGGCGAGATTGGATAGACTGGGATTTTTTTTTACTGGAGTGTAGAGGCTGAGGGGTGACCTTATAGAGGTTTATAAAATCATGAGGGGCATGGATAAAATGAACAACAAAGGTCTTTTCCCTAGGGTAGGGGAGTTCAAAACTAGAGGATATATTTTTAAAGTGAGAGGAGAGAGATTTAAAATTAACCTGAGGGGCAACTTTTTCACACAGATGGTGGTTCATATGTGGAATGAACTGCTAGAGAAAGTGGTAGATGCAGGTATAGTTACAACATTCAAAAGACATTTGGATAGGTACATGAATAGAAAATGTTTAGAAGGATATGAGTCAAATGCAGGCGATTGGGACTAGTTTATTTTGGGTAACTTGGTCAGCATGGATGCATTGGACTGAAGGGCCTCTTTCCATGCTGTATGACTCTATAACATAAGAAGTAGGAGCTGGAGTTGGAGTAGGCCATTCAGTCTTTTGAGCATGTTTTGCCATCCTCTGCCCTGAGGTCATGGCTGAGTTTTTACATTAACATAGAATCACAGAGGTTTTGTGGCGCAGAAGGAGGCCAATTGGCCCATTGTGTCTGCACCAGGTATTTAAATGAGCATCATTTGCTACTGCCAAGCTCCCAGTGTTTCTCCATACCCTGCATCTTATTTCTATCTAAATAATCATCCAATGGCCTCTTCAATGTCTCAATTTAATCTGTCTGAGATATGTTTCTAGACAGTGCATTCTACATCCTACAGCAGAAAGGGAGAAAATGATCATGCTCATAAAAGAAACAAGAATGAGAGAGCATGGGTTTAAAATGATTTGCAAAAGAAGCAAAGGTGAAGCGATGAAAACCTTTTTTCACACAGCGAGTAGTCAGGGTATGGAATGCACTGCCTGGAAGTATAATGGAAACTGGCTTGTCTGAGGCACTGTAGAGGGCGTTGTATGATTATAAAAAGTAATGTGTAAGGGTATGGGAAAAATACAGGACATTGTCACTAGATAATGATGCTCATTTAACGAGCTGGTGCAGGAACAATGAACTGAATGGCCACATTCTGTGTCATGACAATGATTCTGTGATCCTCAGTGCCATTCCCATGTTAGTTGTTGTTTCTGTGGTCCCTTCTGAAGAAGGGTCACTGGACCAAAACATTGACTCAGTTTTCTCTCCACAGATGCTGCCAGACCTGCTGAAGTTCTCCAGTAATTACTGTTTCTGTTCTTTCAATGGTACCTCTTGTTATTCAATTGCCATCATTGGAAAACTATAGACTTCTGGGTGGATGATTGCTGTAATCTTCACCAATAGTGTGTTCACCTGTTTTGAACAACTTCTCCAGGTGTCCACATGTGGCTGCAGTTGACTGGTCATTTTCCTCCACTGAGAATGATCGTGGTGACAACTACTCTGCACAAATACAAAGCTGCCACTTGGGTTGACTCTTGCTGAGAGCATTCAAGGTTTGCACTTGGATGACTTTCCAATGCCGAACTCCAATAATGTTTATGTAGCCTCATCAAGCTGAAATTTGGTTTTCTGCTATTTCATTTAGATTCTGTCTCTTATGCCTGTTACTATTTCTATCTTCATTGACTTTTTTGCTCTTGCAAGATTTGTTTGGTTACAGTGTTGCATTAGCCTTTGTACCAGACTGCATTCCACATTTTCAGTAGGTGTATTTTTTTACCCTTGAAGTGCCTTCTGTACATTTATGCTGGCCTTGCTTGATTTCTTTACGATTTCTTTGGTGATTTTCATTGTTGCCCATGTCTTTCCATTTGACTGGTGATAGTGTAGAGAATGATGTATGCTGTTAAATTTCCGAATACGTTATGAAATGGCTGAATTCTTCACTCATGAACTGATGGCCCTTGTCATCATCTCGGAAATGCTGTAATGACTGAAGTGGGCTTTCAGGCATTCTACAATCTCACCAATAAGAATTAAAGTCAACCAATCTACCTCCCAGTACTCAGAACTGCAGTCAACGTTGACTAGATAATCCATTCTTTTGAGATTGTGGAGGTCCGCCCACAACCTCATCCATGGTCTGTCTGGATGCCATGTTTCATCAGCATTACTCTAGCTTGCTTAGCTTGGTACTCATTACAGATGCTGCACTAGTTGATGTGATCCTTGATTTCACTGCTCATGTTTGCACAGTAGAGTAAAGGTATCTTTGCTATTCTGGGATTTGACTCAATCTCTTGGTGGCTTGCATGTTTGTGGTTTAACATCTCTCCTCTCAACTCCTTAGGGAAAAGAAAGCTTTTCCATTGTACAATATGCCAACTCAGTCTGCCAATTCATCTCTGTAGGTCCAAAATTCTATTATAACCACAGGTGTGCCCTGAACCTTTCAGGCCATCATTCCATCACAATTTTGGATCTAGTTGGGTAGCTTGCATGATCTGAGCAAGAAGCTTGTTTGTTTGATTCAATTTTTCTGCTGGGTTGATGACTTCCTGAGAATGTCAAACTGCTGCTTCACATTGAATTTGGAAGATTTTACATTTTATCATAGCATCCTCTGCTTTCTTCAGAGCTGCCATCACCAGTGTGTCAGCTACATACCTCTGTTTCCCTTGCTTGATGATATCTCTGTAACCATAGTAATCTTCTTAGCAGATGCTTTGAGTAGATAATAACAGTTTGAAGAAGATGGGTTGAAGTGACTTGTGGTCAACCTTGACTGTCACTTTTTTCCATTCCAAGTAGGTATTGATCAATATGTTCATAAGCGAAGACGATGGTGAGGCATTCTTTCTAGATCTGACCACAGTTTTGTTCCATTTGTACTAATGCTTTGGATGCAAATGTCCATACTGCATTAAAGTTTCTTCAAGACTGGTCTTTCTGTGATCACACAGCAAGGCCACTCCATCACTTACTTCAGAGTATTTTACCATCACTAGTTGCTTGGTTTTTCTGAACCTTGCTCCTTGTTCCAGGCTCCAGTACCACTGCACATCCTTAGCAGCGAATTAGTGTAATTGTTGACATACTGACAAAAGATGGGCAGGAACATTGCTGAATATGTGATATATTCAACAAATTGTTGCACTGCTCTTATACCTCACTGTTGTCACATCACTACTACAGCTGTCACCTTTTTGCAATTTGGGCAAAGACATTTTGTTGACTGTACATGACCAATGTACTTGAGTTTGGACATCTTTGATTGTAATATTTTCTTGTTCAGCTTCATGTTCATTTGGAAGATCTTAATTGGATCTAATTGGGTAGCTTGCGTGATTTGAGCAAGAAGCTTGTTTGTTCGATTCAATTTTTCTGTTGGGTTGATAATTTCCAGAGAATGTCAAACTGCTGCTTCACATTGAATTTGGAAGATTTTACATTTTATCATAGCATCCTCTGCTTTCTTCAGAGCTGCCATCACCAGTGTGTCAGCTACATACCTCACCAGATTTTGATCTTCCTGAACAATGGTTTTTCCATTGTACACCCTTATCCATAAACTATAAATTATTCACTACAGCTTCTTCTCTGAGAAGACCGTAACTAATTCAAATTGTTTATGTTGAAACTCCTCTGGAAATGCAGGAAGGTATGCACAACTATCTCTGTCTCTGAAACAGTATCCAGCTGCTTTCATCCAGCTTCATTTGCAAGTAATCACTCTTCATATCGAGGTTGTGAAGACTTTTTACCTTTGCAAGTTGTTGCAAAGTTCCTTTGGTGATTGTCATGAGGTCATGAGATCTCTTCAGAGCTTTATTTAAGTCCTTAGTAGCCAATGCATATTCTCATACTGGAAATCCACTCTTTTGGAGTTGTCACTTTCTTGATTACTTCCTTTGTTAGCTTGTCTATCTTGTCTTTCAGACTAGCCTTGAGGCAGCTGGAACATTTTTTGGCAGATGCTTAAGTTGTCTTATACTCTCAAATACTTCAAAATAATATTCACAGAATTACAGAATTACGGAATTGTTTTGGTGCAGAAGGAGACCATTCAGCCCAGCTCATTGAATCAGCATCATTATTTAGTGCCAATCTCCCGCTTTTTCCCCATATCCTTGCACGTTACTTGTATCCAAATAATCATCAAATGAACGCTTGTATGGCTCAACAGAACCTGCCTCCATTACACTTCCAGGCAGTGCATTCCACACCCTAACTATGCTAACTACTTGCTGGGTGAAGGTTTCCCTCACTTCATCCTTGCTTCTTTCTCAGATCACTCTAAATCTATGCTCTCTTGTTCTTGTTCCTTTCATGAGCAGGAACTGTTTCTCCCTATCTACTCTATCCAATTTTCTCATGATTTTGAAAGCCACTATCAGATCTCCTCTTAGGCCTCTTAGTCCCAACTTCTTTGAATATCCTCATAACTGAAGTTTCTCATCCCTGGAGCCATTCTTGTGAACTGCTTCTGCACTCTCTTGAAGGTGTTCACATTCTTCCTATGACGTGGCACCCATAACCTTACACAATAGTGTAATAATAAGCTGAAGTCTAACAAGTGTCTTATAAAAGTTCAATATGACCTCTTTTCTCTTGTACTCTATGATCCTATTAAAAAAACTAAAGACACTTTATATCTTACAGGTATTTCTGCTATAACACTGTTTCGTTAACACGAATTGGCTGTAACATGATTGTTGAATAGTGGACATTGTTTGGATAATGTAAACTTTCTACTGTACAAGTATATCCTATAATGTGACTTTCTATGGCGACTTTCTATACTGCGATTTTCTGTAGCGCAAGGTCATATGCAGCTATCATAATATAGGAGAAATACTTGTACTTATTGATGTCTTTAACTCTTTCGCCATTTTCAATGATCAATGCACATATACATCCAGGTCCCTCTGCTCCTGCACCCCATATTAGAATTGTACCCTTGTTTTATGTGGTCTTATATGTTCCTCCTATCAAAATGCATAACCTCTCACTTCTCTTCAGTGAAACACATTTGCCACTGATCTGCCCACTCACCAACTTGCCTATATCCTTCTGGAGTTCTGCACTGTCCTCCTCTCAGGTTACAATTCTTCCATGTTTTGTGTCAGTTGCAAACTTCCAAATTGCCTCTGCACACCAAGATTTAGATCATTAATATATATCAGGAAAAGTTTGGTTATATTACAACCCCTGGGGAACTCCACTACAAACCTTCCTCCATCCCAAAAAATATCCATTGCTCTATGTTTCCTATCACAAACCAATCTTCCATCTATGTTGCTATTCTATTGACCCTCTTATTTCTATGAATTATAACTGTCCTCACAAATCTGTTGTTTATTCTCACCAGTCTATCCTCTAGGAAGATACCTTGCTCTGTGAGCACACTATTGTCCTCCTTTAGCATCTGCTCCACAGTCATTCATTTTGTGTGTTGCTTCAGGTTGACAATCGCTTTTGGCACATTGAGGATTAGCAGTCAAGCTTTAGGCTTGGTCCAGGAGAAATGAACAGCTTTTGTTTGCCATTTATGATTTGGAACCCTACATCTTATTATTTCATTGGCTCACAGAGTAATATTTATTCTCAGCATGAATGTGGTGCAATCATACGGATTCAAATTTGCTTTTGAAGACTTCATGTTTGAAGTGCCATGTTGAGCTGTTTCACACAGGGCTATGAAGGTCTTGATGTTACATTATGCACCAGTGCCTCTCTGACAGATTATATCGATCTGGTATTCTCCTCCTGTGGTTCTCATTCCAACAGCAACAAACTACATATCATAATGCAACCTGACCAAATCAACCTGTTATATATTGTAGAGTTATTCATCAGAATCTAATATCTTTCCAGCAGTCATCTGTATTAGCTTGTTGTCCTTGTAGGCAAAATGGTTCAGTTTCTTGCAATGCAAACATGCATACTGCATGGGTCTTCGTGTGGAGCTGGAGGAACACAGCAGGCCAGGCAGCATCAGAAGGGCAGGAAAGTTCTGATACTACCTGGCCTGCTGTGTTCCTCCAGCTCCACACTGTGTTATCTCTGACTGCAGCATCGGCAGTTCTTACTATTTCCTATTGCATGGGTCTTGTTTTGTTTTGTGCCCTCAGGAGTACTTGCATCCTATCTTTCATTCATGCATGTTCTGTCTTTTTTTTTGTTTGAATGTCTGTCAGCATAATAAGGCCTGTCGGTTCCACCATGAAATGGTCTAGCTTATGTTATACAACTTCAATACTTTCATACGTGTCAACTGCTTTCCTGAAGGTAAGTTTCTCTTTTCTCAGTAGACATGCTCTCACTGTGGGATCGCTTATGCCTAATACAATCCTATATTTACTTGTATTGCTTTTCAATTTATTCATTGTAAGTTTTGGTTTCTGGGTTTTGAGTTAGTAACCAATGGGTTTTCTGTTTACCTAAAGTTAATAAGTACCTTGTCAGTATTTCTGTAGTCATGGTGATTTCTTTTAAAAATAGTTTTTGAGACTTGTGTTTAGAGTGAATGGGTTTGGTGTACCATTAATGGACTTCTGTTTATTTTAGATTATTTTGTAACCCAGCAAGGTAGATAATGGATCCTCAAGGTTTGTTAGAGAGTTCTGGAACTTATATTTTCTAAGCTTAAAGGAAACACACAAACTTAGGGAGGAAGACTTTTGGGTTTTAGTTTTTACTTTGAGTGGAGCAGTCCTGTGAAGTCCTTGGAATAGGATGACTGTATAGATAAGTGCTCTGGAAAAGAGAAGAATGTATAGTGAATGAGGTTACCTTAAAATGAAAGGTTAGTATTAGTCTCAGATCAGAAGCATTAGGATAAAACCCTGAAGAGGTAACTTAAAGCTGAGTACATTTAATCTCAGGTGTATGATAGCTTCTTGCTAGAGCTATGGTTCCAGTACAAAAATTGAAGCCACAAGTGACTTAAACCTACCGAGGTGTTAGATACAGGAACTCTGTGTGAGTATGGTTCTTTTAGGTATTGTATCAATATGTGTTTTGGATATTATCCAAATGTATTTTCTTAAATTTATAAGGTAGAGTTTTGGATTTGATGATATTATATCTTTAATACGTGTTTAAAATTCTTTGAATTGGTGTTTTAAGTGGATGTAATTGTTTATTCAATTTTATTCTCATTTCTTTTGTTAATAAACTTTGTTTCATTGTTAAAGCAAAATCTGCAGTACTGTGTGCCTACGTTTCAAAGAGAGATCACTTTGTTAAATCCAAAACAAATTTTTGAAAAATCAAGTTAGGCACCTGTCTGGGTTCTGATTTGTCCAGCAATAACGTCAGGTGGGATCATAACACATTGACCACATACCATTTATAATTGATGTTCACTTGAAGTTAAAAGTATGCCTTCATGACTTACAAAATCTCTGCAGTCTGCCTTTTCTGTTCTTCAGAAAGATTCAGCATGGGTTACTCTTTGACATAGTCTTCACCCAACAGTGATAAAAAATATTGCTATGAATAGCTGTTCTGGTTTGTGAAATAGATTTGTTGCCGATTAAGAATTTCACCGTTGCATGTGGAAAATGTGCCAATTTTGTTTCACATTAACTTTCATTTTGACAAGTGCTGGGAGAGGACATTTTGCAGATATTGAGTGCTGTCCAGCATTTCAGCTGTGGCTTTCTTCTTTCTTTGTTTTCAATGACTTTCAGTAGCAATTTTCCCAGATTTGAACATTCCTGTGTCTCTCTGTTTGTACCTGTGCTTCTGTAAAGCTTTCTGTGAAGCACTTCACAGGAGGGTCCACAGCACTGAGGATGTCACCTAGTAAGGGGATGAAACATCTGCTAGCAAACCTCCCAGCTCGGCAAGCTCACCAACATCTACAACCAGCAACAGAACTACAAATCTTCACTCAAACCCTGAATAACCTTTGAAGTTTTTAATATGTGAAAATATATACAAATCTCAGTCTTGAACACACTCATATCTAAGCCTCAAAAAGCCCTTTGCAATAGAGAATTCCAAAAATTCACCACTGCTGAGTGAAGAAATTCCTCTTCATTTCTGTCATAAATGTGCTTCCCCTTATTCTTAGGTTGTGTCTCCTGGTTCTAGATTCCTCAGCTATGGGAAACATCCTTCCATTGGCTGTGACTACTTTGTACTGTTTATAAGTTATGTTCACTTTTGGTTGAAACAATCAAAACTATTCCTGACACAGCAAGCTCCTTGATATCAACTAATCATTTTACTTTTTATTATTAAACCAGTACATATTTGAATAAAACCTAAGAATAGGGTCTTGTGGCACAGTGGTAGTGTCCCTACATCTGGATTGAAGTCACAGCTGCCCCAAAGGTCTTGTCATAATGTGTCTAAACAGGTTGATTTGATAACTCTAATTGTTTCTCCAGCCATTGCTCAATGATGATGCAGTCCTAAGGGCCAGAACTAAGAAATTACATTATCTTTATATTTTTGGTGTCCAGCAACTTACAATTTACATTTATAAAGCACTCGTGTAGTTAGAAGTTATCTCAGAACACTTCACAGATTGGAGAATTGAGTAGATATATCAAAGATAAGGGAGCAGATAGAACAGAGTTAATGGGCAAGGCTTATAGAGGAGTTGAAGAGAAAATAATTTTGTATGCTTTTAATGAAAGTAAGGAATGGTGGAGGCCAACAGAACATTGAGACATTCTGATGACAGGGGCTGAAATATAGGCTACAGTCGGTGATGCACAAAACATCAGTATCAGAAGAGTGCAGAGTGTGCGTTGTAAAGTAGGTTTAAAGGAAGTTGTTGAAGTGGAATGGGAAATGTCTTGGAGGAATTTGAAAGGTAAGAATAAAGAACCATCAGTCTGATCAGAGGAAACATAGAATCAGTAATACCTAACAGAGAAATGTTGCATCCAGTCCTGGTCACCACACATTAGGACTGCATCAGTTGAAAAAGGCAGCTCAACATCACCTTCTCAAGTTCAACTAGGGTTGGGCAATAAATACTGTCCCACCCATGAATTAATAAAAAGGGGAAGGATGTGACTGTCCTTGAGAGCCTGCAGAGATTTATCAGAATGTTTCCGGGCTGGAGGACTTTAGTTACATGCTTAGGTTGGAAAAACTGGAATTATTCTCTTTGGAGTAAAAGATTGAAGGTAGATTTGACAAGAGGAGTATAAGGTATTGACATGTCTAGATAAGGTAGGCAAGAAAAATCTGTTCCCATTAGTTGATTGTACAATGACAAGAAGACACAGATTTAAAATTTTGAATAAAAGAAACTGCAAGGAGTATGTGGGAGAGAATTCTTTAAAATAGTGATTGAGAATAATCTCCAGTTCACTACTTATGAAGGAGCTTAAAGAAGAGATGATCAATAATTTTAAAAAAAAATTGGATGGACACTTGAAAATAACCTTGCAGAGCTACAGAGATGGAGCTACTGTAGGTAAAGGTAAAGGTATTGTCCTACAGAGAGCTGGTGAGACCTCATTGGGACAAATGGTCTGCTTCTGTGCCATAATGAGCATATGACTCTATAACTGGGGGCTTTGAGTGGTTAAGAATAGAGGCAGTGGCATTTTACATAACCTGCAATTTACAAAATGACTGTTGAGCTGCAGAGTGTTAGATGTATGAAGTTGGAAGACGTATGAAGTTGGAAGATAACAAAGGTTACAGTATCAGTGGTAGTTAGAGGGGCAGGGATAGAGGTAGAGAAGTTTGCAATGAAGGCAGTGAACAGTCTTGGTGATGGAGCAGTTTACCCACTTGAGCCAGAAATGGCAATCAGCAAGAATGATAGATATAAATATGGAGACTCACAGGTGCTGACATAAATCTTGCAAAGGATAGTTTTGCTTGGGGAAATTTTGACTCATCTGAACCTTGATGTTGTGAACAGATGAAAAGTTGAATAATGAGATTATTATTCTGTGAACAAAGCATTCTTTTTCACAATTTGGCTCTATTTCCAACATAAAGTGCTGTCAGGTGAAGCAAGACATGGACTAGGTGCTGGATAAATGACTCCTTCTGTTTCAACAATATATTCTAATATTTACAGGTGACTTTTAAAAATTCATCTAAGTAATATTGCCAGTTTATGCTGAATGGTCATTGTATTTTTTTTTGTTGTAGAGTATCTGTAACTATTCAGGGATAGACAGAACAAAATCTTTCTTCTTAACTGCACGGGTTGGATTTTACCTGGGTCACTGAGAGGAAAGAGGTTTGTACTAACACACTGTTATAATCAATCTTCCATGATTTACTCAAATAACTCCTGAACAAGAAATTTTCAGATCATTGCATAGGGTCTTCACTATATCTATTTCCTGTTAACTGATTTTTTAAAATTAAATATAAGTTCTGACAGAGGAATAAAAGATCTTAGTGTGAATGAAATAGGCTTGTCAAACTTTAATGTTGTATATATTTGTTTATATTTTATTGTTTCAAATTAATCATTCCATGTTGGTTATTGAAAAATATGCTGCCATGCTTCTATGATCATACAGTCATATGGTTTTATGGTCATAGATTACTAGCAGTATATTTTTCAAAGAAATAGTGGGTTTATGACTAAGATTTAAAATAATGCTTATATATAATATGTACATGGTGCCATATTAATAGTCAAATAATCTACAATGAATAAAAACTTCTTATTAAGCTATTTTGTTTACTTTAAACATTATTTTATTGTTTCAATATTTTAATAATTTATTTTATTAGTCATCATAATGGTTTTTGTGAGATAACTCTTTTGCTTTCATTCCCATCTCTCCTGAAGACACTGATGGTGCGTTATTGTTCTAAAGATACCAGTTAACTACTTGTATATTTTCAGTGAATAAAGAATCAGATGTGTTACTGGTCATAAACATAATGATTTGATGCTATTTAGCAAACTGTACAGGAAAATAATCAAGAAATGTTAGAAAAATGATGATAATCTAATGTCTCATTTATTTTCCATTATGATAGGTGCTTTCTCCCAAGTTTTCAACTGAGACATTAATTACCATAGTTAGGAAAAGTTGACTCGCCCCACTAGCATTAACACATGTCCTTAAAATTCTGACCTCTTTATTCTTTCTTTTGTTCTTTTTACTTTTTACTGGGTCAACTTTCTTTTATTTGACCATCACCCCATCTCCACCCCCAGCTTCGACCTCTATACCTATATCTGTATCTGATCCTGTCTCATGCTTCCCTTATTTTTTCTGCATCACTCAATCTCTCTCATGGATTCCATGTTTTCTTGTCTCTTATTGTTCACTCTCTCTCCATTGTCTCTTGCTCCTCTCTCTTTCCACCTACTTACATTTCACTCACATTCGGGATCTCTGTGTTCTGTTACCTTGGGTTCTTTATAAATGCATGAATTTATATTCAGATCCCCAAAATATAATGCAAACATTTGGGTTGAAGTCAATGTACAGTAAATGGTCTTTTTTCGACATGACAAAAAATTTCTGAAGCATTTATTTCTGTATTTATCACTATCTTTTTCCTTTCATTTTCTATTGGTTTTGCACTTCCATATGTATCAGACATAACATCTGCCTGTACTTAGACATGTTTTGCACCCAATTTGAAAATCCCCTACTATTTTGTTCAAAGAATGTGGTCAGTTAATGCCTCAGATAAAAGTGTTTTTCAAAAAAACTCAGTGACAGTGTTAGAAAAAACATTTAGCTGCATGACTCAGTAGTGATCTTAATGTTTAAAAGTTAATTTTGAAAAGTTTTTCTGTCTTACAGTAAAAGACAGACATTATAAGTGGTGCAGTACCATGGATGCTCAGAGATTGTACTGCTTACATCACTTGCTTAAATATTGCTCTTTTTGACAGTGCTCTTTTGGAAATTCCTATGATTGCAGTTGCATGTGAAGGGATATATATAGTTATAGCCTCAAATAAACAGTCATGAGGTTAGACAAAATGTTTCATTCTATACTCAAGAATACTATGAATATTTTATTCCAATGTTGCTTATAAATACTAGTGATGGTTCTATGCACAGAATTTTTGATGTCTTCATATCACTGTGAGACATTGTCAGCCACCTTAGAAGAAAGAGCACAATCTGATGGAAGGTTATCTCTATTTGTATTAACTGTACCTGCTCTCAGTTGACTTCAGGTTGGTACTTAGTCAAGGTCCATTGGTAAGTCATCCATCCGAGAGCATATTTTGTCCAAGATGCATAAAGCTGGGAGTGTCAAGAATGAGGAAGGAGTGAAAGTAATTTTAAAAGAGGAGAATTCGCTCTGATTTACAAATACAAACAATGTGAAGCCAAATAAATAAACATTTATTTAGGAGAATATTGAGTGGTACTATTTAATTCTGAAGATAAACAGTAATTAATAAAAATCTTTTTTCATGTTGGCTCCCAATATTGCATCCAAACCAGGCACTTTTGAACGATTGCTTGAAAGAACACAAGAAATATTTTTTTTTCACAAGCACCCATATGAAGTTCACATTTAAAATAATATTAAACAATCAAAGCTACAGAAGGAATAGAGACATAAATAATGACTATGAGTGAGTTGTAGTGAGGTTCATCTCATGGAAAAAATGTCCTATGTGTATAAAGAAGGTGAATAATGTTTTGAGTGTCCACTATTTATTCTTTTCAGATGAGGGAACAGATGTTACAACCATTGGGTGGTATCCTTAAAAACCACAATGAAATTGTTGTGACTAATTCCTTGCTATCGGTCCAGATAACAACAACAACTTGCACCTGTAAGTAGTAAGATGTGCATGGGATTGTTGTCAAACAAAACTTGGCAATGAGTCACCGAAGCAACTATCAGTGCAAAGACCAAAAACTTGTTCAAAGAAGTAGGTTTTAAGGAGAGTGAGAAGTACTGAGGCTAAGGGAAGGAAGTACAGGGCTGTAAATTCACATGTAATAGTGGTGGGCCAATTAAAATTGGGAAATTGCCAGAATTTGAGGAATGCAGAGATCTGGATGGTTAAAAGGGTGGCAGAGATAGGGAGGAGTATGAGAAGCAATAGATCTATGACTATGTTTGGGTTTGTTGTTTTTTCCAAGTAGGTTTTTAACATAGCTTTGTGAGAATTCAGAGAGCGTCTGTGTGTGAGTTGTTTGTGACAGTTGGTAATTTCTGAAGATGTGATGTAAAGGTCACAGAGGGGCTAAAGTTCCTGCTGCCTTTCCTAAATTTAGATAACATGTTGAGTGCCTTTGTGTCTTTTTAGTCATTTACACATCATTTTACCAAAATTATTAACAGGATTTTCAGCCACGTTCCTTAAGAGAGTCAGTTCCAGTTGATTCTGAGTCATATTTATTTAACAGATGGTTTTTGATAAGGTGCTATATTGTGATTGAGAAAAGAACTTCATTGTTGCACATTTCAACAGCAGCATAAACCTATGTCACAGTAGAGATGTTTGGAATTGAAGATTAAGGGTAGCAACAGATCTTTTCAATCGTTCCAAACCTTTTCCCAATTAAATGCACTTTCAACACAATACTTCAAGATCGACACAGTTATCAGATTCACAATTGATGATGCCTGAGCTCTTCTTTGTGTGCTAAACAAAAACAAGTTCAAGTGACCTTTGAAATGTGTTGTGATATTGATAAACAATGTTTCACATCTGTGACATTTCTTTATTGTGGTGAAGATGTATATTGTCATTCCTTCATTGTTGCTGGATCAAAATCTTTGAACTCTCTACCTAACAAACAACATGGTTGGTATCTCTACACCCCAAGGGTTGGAGAAGTTTCAGAAGGTAGCTCACTGCTACCTCATTCAGGGTATTTAGGGATGAGCAATAAATGCTGACCTAAATAGCAACATCAGCATCCCATCAGGAACTGAAAGAAAAGACTTCCTAAGGAGATTTCAGCACAAGGACCTAGTACTGAGGGAGTGCTACACTGTTGGAGGTGTCATCTTTCAGATAAGACATTAAACCAAGTTCCCTTCTGTTAAGGTGGATGTGAAAGTATCCATGGCACAATTTTAAACAAAACCAGGGCAATTATCAAAAACCCCAATAATTATCCCTTAATCAACTTCACAAAAGTAGATCATCTGGTCATCATCACATGGCTTTTGATTGCCCATATGTAAATCAGCTCGTGTATTTTCTTCATGACCACAGCAGCTACATGCCAAAAGTATTTTCCCTTGTGCAATGTGCTTTATGAATGCAAGTCAGGCTTTTCAGTTTGAAAATTTACTGTGGCACTATCCCCTGACATGAAAGGATCCATTTACCCTTCCATATGTTGATCGTCTTGGTTTTAGTCATAATCAGTATGACAGATCTTGGTTTCAATTAGAGTAATCAGCAACATAGAGAAAGCAGCTACGTTTCCAAATCTTACTATCCTGGCTTTAGCACTGACCTCGCCATTGGGAAATGAAATGATCTGGTGTGATCTTGCACAGATAGCCTCAGTCATATTTGTGGTCACATGTCTGAGAGATCCCACGCAGGTCACCCATCGCTCCCTGGAAAGAACCAGTAGCAAAGACACTATACAGCCACCAGCAGAGGATGCCTACTACTCCTGCAACCTCAGGTGACACCCTACATCTGGCATAATTCCATCACTGTGTTCTGGGATGTGCAAAGCCTGCATTGACACTGCACCTCACTCATCTCCAGGAAATAGAAATGGGGCCAAAAATCTCTGGTCCTCCTGCAAACCCCATTCATTCTGAGGGTGCTGTGCTGTGATTTCTGTGTGAGCTGGGCATTCCTTGTCATCTGCTCTGACCTGCTGCTGCTGCCTTCGTCCTCCTATATCCATCTTCACCTTCTTAGAAAGTCAGCCATAGTGAGCAAAATCCCACCAGCAGCAGGATGCAAGACTCTCAGTGGAAATTACCTACTTTAGAAACATCAGGAGTGAAAGGGGTCATTAGGTCAATGATGGCATACTCTGTAGATGAAGGCTGCACACACTTGTCCTCTGTACAGTGAAATATGGTGCACCTGATATTGA
This sequence comes from Rhincodon typus, assembly GCF_021869965.1. Taxonomy (NCBI): domain Eukaryota; kingdom Metazoa; phylum Chordata; class Chondrichthyes; order Orectolobiformes; family Rhincodontidae; genus Rhincodon; species Rhincodon typus. The sequence goes on along the minus strand of NC_063343.1, from coordinate 45,408,900 downwards.
GGGCCACGTCTCTGCCATTCTTTCTGCTCCAGCCTCTGTGTGTGCAACAATTGTGTGAATAACACTTTACACCAAAAAGGGGTACCTGCTGCTCTGTGATGCCCTTCCCATCCCAGACACATATGATGCGATCAACTTTCATTGCATTCAATACAATTAAACTTACCATGATAGATGATGAAGCAATAGTTTCTGCCTCCCACTGCACCCTTAATGGATTGCCTTTGGCCAGCATTTGATTCCTTTTAAGTCATTGTTGCTACTGTCAGGATCATTGAGATGCAAATGTTCAATTTGCAAGGACCATTGGTATGGAAAATTGCCTTTTGACCAGCTTTTAAACTGTAAGCACTTTCGCTTTGCATGCATAGCAAATGACCAATTAAATGATTGCAAATGAAATGGAGCTGGAGTTTGGAAACACCTGCTTCATGTATTTGACATTTCTAAGTCTTTGCACCCAACAGACATTGATTGTGCTCTATCACTCATTAAAATGACACCAACTCCACGGACCATGGGTATTATTCCAGCTATTTTTCTGTTGCATTTCACATCTGGAGAACAGCAGGGGACACTCACAATTCGTAGTGGACACCATCAGCACTGTGCCTGGTTGCCAGGTACCATTATATCTCCTCCCTCCGGAGACCCCATGTGCTCTTTTACTTTGCATGACCCTAATTGTCAATTTCTACCCATTCCCATGTGTGGAAACCCACTACATTGAACTAATCCTCCAACTGTTCTTTCTGATCCCTGAGCCCCGACATTACATCTTAATAGTGCCTGCCCTAGTCTGCTCTGCACTCCTTGTGGAGGTCACGATGGTGGTCACTGCCAACAAGCTCCTCCAATGCGTGCCATAGCCTCTGTTGCTGTTCCACCCACATCCCCCTACGCCTTGAGTTTCCCCCTATCATTGCCCTTGTTCCCAACATCACAAATGCCTTTGGGTCCCCCACTTCTTCTTTATCTTCCCTTCTCCTTTTGGCAATGATACCCAAGGTTGCCCCTAAAGGCTCTCCTTGTACTCTCCTTAACCATCAATGACTGTACTGTACCAAGACTGCATTTGCCCCAGGCCCCTGAACCACTTCAATGCCCAGCCCAGAGCCATGGTTAACCAGGTCCCTGATTGCTGTCTTTGCACACCTTGACCACTGGTGCTGTCCTTACAGGACTAAACTCGCCCAGACTACAGTTGGAGATGTCACCTGACAGTGGAGTGTCACAAGCAGACGACCAACTGTGGCCAAGCCCCTGGGCTCTGTGAAGTCTGTGCCTGTGATTGCTGGGCAGAGCCCCCTCTTTGACTGGAGGGAGCACTAGCCCCAATCCAGTTTCCAACATTGGCCAATTGTTTGAATTAATGTGCAGGGTGTTTGGCATACAAGCAGCTGGCACATGCTGTGGTTGTTAGATAATGACTCAGTGTGCTGTACAGCAAGATGTCCCTCCAAACCCCACACCTCCCACCCACCCCAGACAAATCCTTATTAACAAGCAGTCTGTCAGCGTGCCTGTGCTAAAGAACTCATCAATACAGTAGTACCGGTAGCCTTTTGGCGCGAGCTTACATGCCAATGCTCTAAAAGGCATGGCACAGCGTGGCATGGCATGGTAAGATGCTGTGGGCATGCAGGGAGGTGTTAAGTGAGCAAGTGGTAAGACAGCAGGTGAGCAGCCCTGAGATGGTTGCCTGTCACTGCACACCACATATCCCTGCTCCAGCTTTTCATCAGAGAGCCCTGTCATTTAGGTCTGTGCTTCCTAAGCAGCAGATCAGAAGTGTGCCACGTTGATTGTGAAGCTGGCAAATATCAGAAAGCAAAGTCAATGAACAAAGAGCGTGTGTGGCTGGTGACATTGATTGTGCCCTCATATGCTGGTTTGCGCTGAGCAACATGGAGGCTGGTTGCAGCTAGTGGCGAGCTGGGAAAGTTAGGTAGCTGCTCTGACCTCCATGTTGACAATTCTTGATGTCTGATTTGCTCAGTGAGTTTGAAAAGATAGGAATCTGAATATGAATGATGCGAGCTGCAGTATTTATATGGCATTTAACAAGTTATAAGCTCCACGCAACACCCACCCCCCCCCCCCCCCCCCCCCGATACTGGCAATTCACTGCTGCCTGGCAAGAAAACTCACTTGGCAAATGCATAAAAGAAGCAGCATGAAGCACCCAATGTTGAAATAGGTCTCACTGAAACTTTTACTTGATTCTGCCACAAATCCCACCATTTCCCTTGTTGTTCATGTACCTCCAAGGTTCCACTCAAAAGGAGCAGAAGTAGGTCATTCAGCCCATCAAGTCCATTTTGCTATTCAAAATGATTATGTCTGATCATCTCCGTCAATGTCATATACAACATCTCTACAACTTCCATGAATGCCTTTAACTTCTACAAATCTACTTCTTTCTTTAATGCACTTAGTGACTTTACTTCTACAGTGGTCTGTGTACCACCCTCTGAGTGAAAACATTTCTCCCCGTCTCTATCTGAAATGGCTGACCACATATCACAGAAACACAGGATTACTAGAGCAGCAGAGGAAGCCGTTCAGCTTTATTGTGCCTGCGCCAGTTCTGTTATTTGTCCAGCTCTACTACTTAGTGCCAATCACCTTCCTCTTCCCCATATCCCTGCACAAAATTACTGTCCAAAAAACTATCCAATGTCCTCATGAATGCCTCAATTGAATCTGCCTCCACGACATTTCCAGGAAGTGCATTCTGTGCCCCACCAACTTGCTGTGTGAAGAAGTTCGTTCTCTTTCATCCTTACTCTATTTGCATGTCACTTTAAATCCATGTCCTCTCATTCTTGTTTCTTTTACAAGAGGGAACAGTTTCTTCCTATATACTCTGTCCAGCCTGCTCATGATTTTTAAAACCCCAATCTGATCTCCTATTGGCCTTTTTCTCTCCACCTTCTTCAATCTATCCTCATAGCTCAAGTTTCTCTTACTTGGAACAATTCTAATAAATTGTTTCAGCACTCTATTTAATGCATTGGCATCTTTCCTATAATGCGGCACCCACAACTGGATACAATAGTCTTGTACAAGTTCAACATCATGTCCTCGTACTTGTACTCTATGCCGCTATTGGTGAAGCTGAGAACACTATGCTTTATTCACTGCTCTCCATCTGTTCTGCTACGTTCAATGATCTATGCATACATACACCCGGGTCCTTATATTCTTGCATCCCTTTTAGAATTGTACCCCCTATTTTATATTGCCTTTCAATGTTCTTCCAGCCAAAGTGCATCACCTCATGCTGGTCTGCTTTGAACCTCATGAGACCAAACCTCTGACTTGTCAATGTCCTTTTGGATTTCTACCTATCCTTCTCACAATTTATAAATCTTCCAATTTTAAGGTCATTGGTGAAGTTGGAAATTGTGCCCTGCACATCGGGATTCTGATCATTAATAAAAATCGGGAAAAGCTAGAGTCCCAATACCAACTACTGGGGTACTCCACCATAAACTTTCCTTCCAGCCCAAAAAATATCCATTGACCATTACTTCCTGTTTCCTATCACACAGTTAATTTTGTATCCACATTACCACTGTCCCTGTTATACAATGACCCCCAACTTTCCTCTCAAGTCCATTGAGAGGCACTGTACCAAATGCCTTCCAGAAATCCATAATAATCCATAATGCATAATAAGTGTTACATTCATCACCACTTTCCATTACCTCTTCAAAAAACTCCAAGAAATTAGTTAAACATAATTTTGCTTTAGAAGTCAATGCTGATTCTTCCTAATTAATCCCCATTTTCCCACGTACCTACTGATTCTATCCCAAACAATTGTTTCCAAAAGCTGCCCCACTACTCAAGTTAAACTTCCTGGTCTGTAGTTGTTGGGATGATTGTTACAATCTTTCTTGAACAAGGCTGTAATGTTGGCAATACTCCAGTCTTTTGGCAATTCTTGGGAGTCTAGGGAAGACTGAAAGATTACGTTCAGTGCCTCTGCAATTTCTTCCTTCATTCAACACCTTTGGATGCCTCTGGCTGGTCCTGGTGCCTTGTCAACTTTAAAAGCCAACATCAAATCCAAGCCATTTTCCTTATTAATTTTAATCCTTCCATTGACAATGTTTCTTCCTTTGTCACCATGGTCTGGATAGCATCTTCCTGTTTTGTAAAGACAGGTGTAAAGTATTTAATTAACACCTCAGCCATAGTCCCTACCTCTGTCTGTAAATCCCTTTCTTTTGTCTCTGATCAGCCCTACTCCTTCCTTAACCACTCCTTTACTGATTTTATGCCTATAGGAGACTTTGGGATTTCCCTTTCCCATAAGACTTTCTCATAGGTCCTGTCTGCATTTTTTTAGTTGCTTTTCCACCTCCCTCCTAAACCTTTGGTATTCCCGATGATTATCAATTGTATTTCCTGCCTTAAATTATTAGAAGCAGAGCTTGTGTTTCTAATGTCAATTTCTATCTCCTTGGTTATCCAGGGAACACTTAATTTGTTTGTCCTACCTTTTGCATTTGAGATATTACACCTCGACTGTACCCAAACCACTTGCTCCTTGAAGGTGGTCCATTGTTCAGTTACTTATCTTCCTGCTTACCTCTTACTCTGATCACTCCTGCTCAACTCTGTACTAGCCTGTTGAATTCAGCTCTCCACCAACTGATTTTTCTTACTCTGGATTGTTGCATGTCATTCTTGAATACCAACCTGAATATTATGATACAATGATCATTGTCTCCTAAAAGTTCCTGCACTGACATTCATTGGACAAGACACAGTCTGCTGTACGAAACTCTCCCTTACAGAATCCAGGAACACGCAACCCTCACTGCCCCTTACATTACCAATATCCCAGTCTATATTTGGGTCATTGAAGTCCCTTTTATAACTGCTCTGTAATTGTTGCGAAGTTGTGTATAGTACTTGTGGATTGGGAGGCAGGACATTAGAATTTTGAGTTTATAAAATATTGATGTTTGTAAAATGCTCAGTGGGGTGGGAGGGAAGATGTGTGTGGTCACTTTAAAAGATGATGTGCTTTTTCTATGTTTAGAGATTTAATAAGGATGTCTGTGTGTTTGCAGATGCACAGAGCAACTGATTTGAAACATTTGTATCAAAAGGTTGTACTGTTAGCAGACAAAGCAGCATTTTACCAAGGCAACAGGCTTTTGAATTTAGCCAATTAATTTAAACCAGGCCCTTAGATACCAAAAACTGATTAAATTTAAATCTGATGGTTTTGACAACATGGGACCAATCCTATTATAAGAAATTTATATGTCATCAAGGGTATAAAAGACGAGAGCATTTGATCAAAGACGGAAGAGAACCAACTGTCATCTGCCGAGAGAACAGCTCTCAACTCGAAAAGAAAGAATCGCTGGCTCTCGCAGAATTCTCTCAGCCTCAGAGTAAGGTCCATCTAAATTAAAGGTACCTACAGCACAAACAGTTAATGTTTGTGACAAAAGAATTTGACGGAGACGGCATTCCTTACAAGACGAATTCACAGAGAATACGTTCCTGACAGAAGAATTCAACGGAGAAGACACAGAACATTCCAGAAGACGTAACCGTAGTTTAGAACACATACCAGAATGAACACCAAAGACGAATACAACTTAAATCTCAGGTGACATTATCTGGATAAACGTTCATGTGAGCCATTTTTGAGAGACTAAATTCTAATATTTTTACTTTGGCTTATGTAAGTGGGACTTATATTTATTGGAACAGCATACCATTAGAATCTTGTTTTGTTCAGGAATAGTTAATAGTTAGAAAGGATTTATTTGGTTTGTTAATAGTTTATTTAATTTGTTCACTGTTTAGAGTTAGATAAATTGTTACTTGTTGATTATGAAGTGAGTGTCAGAGGGTTTATTTTATTTAACCACTCCTTTATAACGGAATGTTGGCTCTTTCAACAGATTATAGGACAAGGCGTGCCTCTCTGGGTGTTTTGGTTTTAGTTATCGGAGGGGAGTTGACATCCACTTTATAACATAATGCTGACACCAAGCAATGTAACTGCTCTCTTTTATCCTGAGACTGTAACCCCTTATTCTGGACAACACGCCGAGGAGAAAGATCATCTCTACATCCAGTCTGTCCAGCACTATGAAAATATTATACTTTTCAATGAAATCGCTCTCATTTTTCTAAACTCCTGTGAATACAGGCACAATCAATTCAATCTCTCCCCATTTGACAAACTTGCTATTCCAGGGATCAGTCTGGTGAACCTTTGCTGCATTCCCTATATGGTAAATATATCTTATCTGAGGTTGTGACAACAAAACAGCATACAATACTCAATCCCTCTTGCAATGATGACCAACATACTACTTGTCTTCCAAACTCTTACTGAACCTGCAAGCTTGATTTCAATGACCAGTGTCGATGTACTCCAAGGTGCCTTTGTACATCAACCTTTCCCAATCTCTATCACCTTTTAAATAGTAGTATGCCATTCTGTTTTTCATATGGAAGCAAAAAACTTCATATTTATCCATGTTTTGCTTCATCTGTCATGTATTTGCCCACTCCCTCAACTTGTCTAAATTTGTCTGCAGCCTCTTTTCATCCTCCTCACTACTCAGACTTAATGTTGTGTTGTCAACAGACTTGGAATTATTATGTTTGATTCCTTCATCTATATCAATGATATATGTTGTGAATAGCTAGTGCCTAGGCACTGATCCTGCAGTACTTCACTTATTACTACCTTGTACTCTAAAAAGACCCATTCAGTCCTACTGTCTGTTACTTGTCTTCTAACCGGTTCTCAATCCATGCCAGTACATTTCCACCACTCCCATGTGCTTTGGTTTTGATAACATTTCACATAATCTTTTACGTGGGACTTTATCAAAGCTTTCTGAAAATCTAAATACACCATATCCACTTGTTCTTACTCCCTATTCTACTACTTGCATCCTCAAAGTTCTCCAGTAGGTTTGTCAAACATGATTTCCCTTTCACAAACCTATGTTCATTTTGAGTATTAGTGTTGATACTTTTAAGTGCCTGTTATCACATTCTTCAAAATCGATTCCAATATTTTCCCTATTACTGACGTACGCAAACTGGTCTTTAATTCTCAGTTTTCTCCTTCCCTCCTTTCTAAGCAGTGGGGTTACATTTGCCACCCTTCAATCTCCCTGGACTGTTCCTGAATCTACAGAATTTTGGAAAATGATAAACAGCAATCCACTATACATGATAACAAGGTGTAGAGCTGGATGAACACAGCAGGCCA
>NC_063343.1:45368981-45401230 GCF_021869965.1 Rhincodon typus | reverse complement strand
GTGGCCTGCTGTGTTCATCCAGCTCTACACCTTGTTGTCTCGGATTCTCCAGCATCTGCAGTTCCTACTACCACTATACATGACAACTTCCTTTTGCATCTTGCCATCTAGATTAACCGGCCCTGGGGATTTATCACCTTTCATTCATATTAATTCTCCAACATTAATTCTCAACTAATAGTGATTTCCTTCAGTAACTCTTTCCTTATAAATCATTGCTTCCCTAGCATTTCTTAGAGGTCATTTGTGTTTTCTTCTGTAAAGATAAAACTAAAGTATTTGATTAATACTCTGCAGTTTCTTTATTCTCCATTAACAATTTTCTCATTTCAGATTGTAAGAGGCCTACATTTGTCTTCACTAATGTGAGGTAATGTGCAAGACAAAATGCTATGAATATAGAGTATTAAGCATTTCTGTTTTCTTTTCCTTTCAGTTCAAACTGTTATTCAATAATGACAGGTTGTTTTAAAATTTTCTCTTATGTGTGTCTGTATGTCATTACTGTTCTGTTTAATTTGATATACCAAATTATATGATAGCTTAGTTAAAAGAAATGTATACATCTGCCTTTTTGTTTTGCATGCTGGAATGTCGATGTATCTAGAGAAAACATACAGCAAGGAGTTAGAAATGGACAAAACAAAGAAGGTTCATACGCCAGTAATCAGGAAAGCGAACAGAATGTTATGTCTTATTGTGAGGGGACTTGGACGCAAGAGAAAAGAGATTATGCTTCAGTAGTACTGGTCATTGGTGAGTCCAGATCTGGACTTCTGTGTTCTGGTCACCATACCTACAGAAGGATGTTAACACATAGGAAGCAGTTCAGAGAAGGTTTACTATACTAATCCCTGGAATAAACAGGTTGTCTTATGAGTAGAAGGCTAGACAGTCTAAGCCTGTATCCTCTGGAGTTTATAGGAATTGGAGTTGACTTAATAGAGACATATAAGACCCTGAGGGGACTTGACTGGGAGAATGCTGAAAGGATGCTGCCTCTTGTGGAGGATCTAGAATTAGGGGGTCACAGGTTAAAAATAAGGGCTCACCGATTTAAGGCAGAGATGAGGAAACATTTATTCTCTCAGAGGGTTGCGGGTCTTTGGAATTCGCTTCCTCAAAGTGCTGTGGATGCAAAATCTTAAAATATTTTGAAGGCAGAGGTGGATAGATTCTTGATAACTAAGGGAATGAAAGATTACCGGAGATATGCAGGAATGGAAAATTGACGTTAAAATCAGGTCAGCCATATTTTTTTTGAACGGCAGGGCAAGTTGTAAGGGTCCAGTGGCCTATCCTTGTTCCTTGTTCATATGTTTGTAATGTGGGGATAAGTTGATGGAACAGGGGTGTAGGAATGCTACTTTAATGTTTAAGGAAGTGTTTCAGGTCAGAGCATATAAGAAGATGAATTGTAAAATTCACAAACTTGACCCCAACTCATCTTTAAAGCACATACTTACAAGGTAAAAAGATTTGGCTGCCTGTGAAAACCTGTTCCCAGGGGTTGAGTCTATCACAACAGTCAGCTTGATTGTTATCAAGTGACGAAATTCATCAATTTACCAGACCTTCCATCCATCATAAGGTGAGCAGTGGGATTGGTTGCTGATGATCACGCAGTGACCAGCACCATTCACAACTCTTCAGATACTGAAGTCATCCATGCCCAAATGCTAAAAGGCACAGACAATATCTTCAATGATGGGGGGCCCAACATATCAATGCAAAAGATAAGGCTGAAGCACTCCATATGATATCAAGAAATGGCAGGAGGTACTAGATACTGCAAAGGCTGTAGGCATTGACAACATTCCTGCAATGGTACTGAAGACATTTGCTCCAAAATTTGCCACGCCCCTATCCAAGCCACTGTAGTACAGCTACAACATTGGCATCTACCTAACATTGCCATAAATTGCCCAGGTATAACCTGTATACGTAAAGAAGGACAAATCCAACATAGCCAATTACTGCCCCATTAGTCTACTTTCATTCATCAGTTTTTGTAATGGAAGGTGTAATGAACAGTGTATGATCAAGTAGCACTGACTTAGTAATAACCTGCTCACTGATGCTTAGTTTAGGTTCTGCTAGGGTCATTCCTGACCCCGGTACAACCTGGATTCAAACATTGTCAAAACAACTGAATTTCAGAGATGAGGTGAGAGTGACAGCTCTTGACATCAAACTTGCATTTGACTGAGTGTAGTTTCAAGGAGCCCTAGCAAAACTGGAGTCAATGGGAATCGGGGGAAACTCTTCGCTGGTTACAGTCATACCTGGCAGAAAGGAAGATGGTTGCGTTTGCTGGAGGTCAACCAATTCTGCTCCAAGACTCTGCAGAAGTTCCTCAGGGTAATGCCCTGGCTCAACCATCTTCAGATGCTTCATCAAGGAGCTTCCCTTGATCACAAGGTCAGAAGTGGGGATGCTTGCCAATGGTTGCACAATTTTCAACACCATTTGTGACTCGTCAGATACTGAAGCAGTCCATGCTCAAATGCAATAAAATCTGTACAACATCGAGGCTTGGGCTGAAAAGTGACAAGTAACATTTCTGCTACAAGCAATGACTATTTCCATCAAAAGGTAATCTAATTATTCTCCCTTGACATTCAATGGAGTTACTATCAGTGAATTCCCCTCTACCAACATCCTGGGGCTTATTATTGACTAGGAACTGAGCTGGACTAGCCATGTAAATACTGCAGCTACAACAGCAAGTCAGTAGTTAAGAATGTTGCGGTCAGTAACTCATTTCCTGACACGACAAAAGCATGTCCATAATTTACAAGGCACAAATCAGGAGTGTGATGGAATGCTCCCCACTCATCTGGAAGAGTGCAGCTCCAACAACACTCAAGGAGCTTGACACTATCCAGTCCAAAGAAGCCCACTTGATTCGCACCATAGCGCCATACAGCGTCCAACCAGTCCACACCAATCACGTTCCCAAACTAAACTTGTGCCATCTTCCTGCATTTGGCTCATATCCCTCCAAACCCTTCCTATTCAAGTACTTATCCAAATGTCTTTTAAACCACATCCACAAGCATTCACTCCTTCTACCAGCAATGCTTGGTCGCAGCTGTGCATACCATCTGCAAGATGCATTGCAGAAACTCACTAAGGCTCCTTACACGCATCTTCCAAATCCATGACTATTTCCATCGAGAAGGACAAAGGCAGCAGTTACATGGGAACACCATCACCTGCAGGTTCCCCTCCAAGCCACTCACCATCCTTACTTGGAAATATATCACCATTTCTTCAATGTCACTAGGACAAACTTCCCTCCTTAATGGCATTGTGGGTGTACTTACAGCATTTGGACTGCAAAGGTTCAAGAAGGCAGCTCACCACCACCTTCCCAAGGGCAGCTAGGGAAGGGAAATAAATGTTGGACCAGCCGATGATGTCCACATCTCAGGCATTGATCATCTCCAACAAGAGAAAATCTGATCATTATCCCTTGAACAACGGTGGCATTTGGTGGCATTATCATCACTGAATCCACCACAATCAGTATCCTGGGGGCTTTATCATTGATCAGAAACTAAACTGGACTACCTATGTATATACTGTGGCTACAACAGCTGGTCAATATTCACTTCTTCCACCACCAATGCTCAGTAGCAGCAGTGTACACCAAAACTAGCGTACACATCAGAAATTCTCCAAGGGTCCTAAGACAGCGCTTTCAAACCCATGATCACTTCCATTCAGAAGGATAGAGACAACACAGACACAATACAACCACCTCCAAGCTCCCCTCCAAACCATGTGGAAATACATTATCATTACTGCAGTGTTGCTGGGTCAATATCCTGGAACTCCCTCCCCAGCAGCACTATCGATCTATGTTCAGCACATGGACTGCTGTAGTTCAATAAGTCAACTCACCACCACCATCTCAAGTGCAGGTAGGGATGACCAATAAATGTTAGTCCGGCCAGTGAAGCCCACATCCTATGAATGAATCTAAAATATAGTTAACCCCATAATTGAGTGGCGCTGCCTAATAATGTTTAAACTTATGATTGCTCAATATAAATAAAAACACAATCCAATTACCTGTTTAATCAGTTTTCTCTGCAAAATGTGCAGTGTGTTGTTGTGATCATTTTTCAGAAGTACGAAGGCTTTCACACAGACAATATTAAGATCCTAACCACTCACAGCATAAAAATATTGTCACCTCTGGTTCCTTTGTCATTCACTTTAAAATCAGTGTCCTCTGGGAACTGTTCTTCTGACATAATCTGTCCCAGAACTCTCTTGAATTTGAGTTTCTGTAACAAATCTTCTCTCAATGTTTTCTTCACTTAAAAGAACTAGGCAGCCTCTCCAAGCTATCCCTGAAAATCAATTTTCTGAAGTCCTGAACAATTCTCCGCAATTTTGCCTGCGTCCTCTTCAATGTTTTCACATACCTTCTAAAAAGTCCACACTGGACGAGATGGACCCCAAGCCCAGTGTTTATAAGGTTCACCACAATTACCTTTTACTCTTCCTTTTGTACTCTTGGCTTCTATTCATAAAGCCTAGGATGTGATATGTTTTATTAACTGCTTTCTGATTCTGTCTTGCCACTTTCAATGGCTTGTGCATTTATATCCCACTATTCCCTGCAAATCCTGCTGACCACACATTGCCATTTATGTGAAAATCATGAGTATACTTAAGTTCTTTGTCTTTGGTCTTAAAGACACTTTTAAGGACTGCATATTTAGCTGCATATACATTGTAATTCACAGGAGTGCTTTTTCAGGACATTGTCTAAGCAGCCATCCCTTACAGCAGTAATGCCCAGAATTAGTGGACTATCAGGTAGGTAAATATCCAATGGATAAAGGTGCCATGGATTGCATATAGCAAACTGAAGATCACCAGACAAGGGTTCTATCAATCTCAGGGAATTTCATACTATCATTGTACAACTGGTCCCTGATCAAAAGAAGAAATTCTTGCAGATCTGCACCAGATCTCCTGGGAGCCAATGATCTTTAATGTTATGGTAGCCATGATATAGAATTAGGGGCAAGCTCACAGGAGATAAAGGCTATCTCCTTAAAATCCAATCTCACGGCACCTGTTAGGAGCCACATGGGTGAAGCTCAAGAGAAATACAGGATTTACATGACCACCAGGTGCATCACTGAGCAAGCCAGCAGAATGATGAAGAAACATTCAGATGCATAGATGGATCTCATTAGTGAAGATGACCTGAATAATCATGATAATATGAACAGAAGATTTGCCCATGCACTTATACACAGCAGAGAGAATCAGGCATGAAGGATGACCAAGGAACTCATTACACATCTTTTCATGAGAAGAATATTCAATAAGATAAGGAGGAAGAAGATGACGAATATGAAGATAGATGACACATATGCTGTATACATGGTTGCCCAGGCCACCAGGGATGCCCCAATAACATGAAGATACAGCTAATGACTCATACAGGAAGAGTTAAAAAAATGAAATCCGAAATTTCATACAAAGAAACACTTCCTACCGCTTCAACGCGATGCATCTCTTGTGGTTTCAGCAGAGTCATTGACTCATTTAAGAATCAAGTTTGAGGCCCCATGAAGGTGGCCACTCTCTCCATGGCAAACATTTCAATAATTACTTACAAGTCCACAATAGTTAGAGCTGGACTTCTCCAAATTCTTCATTGTACCAAGATTACAGTTTTGGTCTTTGAGTAGGAGCTGATACACTTGGAAGCAATTCAGACAAGATTCACTAGGGTGATTCTAGGATGAAGGGAATGTTTTATTAGGAAGGACTGGGGAGGCTGAGTGTGGTATAATGAGATTCAAATAAATCATGATGATGTAACTTATCGTATGATTCCGACATCAGTAAAAAGAAGAGACCTGTATAGAAAGGGCATGTGAAGAGCAGCATTTGGTAACCTATTGCTATAAGGAAAGGAGTGTTATAGTATATAAAGAGTTGAAGAGCAATTTTAGAGATAAGGGGGAAGTAGCTTCGGGCACAGTGCACGTCCAAACACTCTCAGCCTAAGATACTCCAAAACACATCCTGTTGTATTGGCTTAAAGCACAAGATAAAGTGTATGCTTTACATGTAAAAAGAATGAGAGGTGATCTTATACGAGACATAAGAATCTGAAGGGGCTTGATAGACTGTATACTAGGATAATATGGACAATCTAGAACGGGTGGGGGGGAGGCATCGTTAAAAATAATGGGTGTCCCATTAAGACGGAGGTGAGAAGGAATTTCATTTCTCAGGGAATCTTCAGTCTTTGCAATTTTCTTCCACAGAGATTAATGGGGGATATGTCACTGAATATATTCATGGATGAGTTAGATATATTTTGGATCAACAAGAGAATGAAAGATTGTGGGTGATAGACGTGAAAGTGGGGTTAAGCCTACAATTAGATCAACCACAATCTTATCTTAATGGCAGAGTAGAAGAGTCATCTAGATTCAAAACGTTAGCTTCCTCTCTCTCCGTGGATGCTGTCTGACCCATTGTGATCTCCAGCATTTTTTGGTTTTACAGCAGTGTAGACTTGATGGGCTAAATGATCTTTCCTACTCCCATTTCTTATGATTTCTCCACATGCATGGTACATTTGTGGGTACTTTGCAAAATTTCTGATGTACCTCTATCATTCTCCTCCTCAGTAAAGTCCAGCTGAATATAACTTGGAGAGAATCGCACACCAGACATGAACCCTCAAAACTGAAGGAAAAAACAGCCTTTGCTGGAGATCTGAAACAAAAACAGAAAGTTGTGGAGATCAGCAGATCTGGCAGCATGTGGAGAAAGACAAACAGAGTCAATGTTTCAACTCCAGTGATCCCATCCACTCTGTCATCAGCATAAATGCCAATATTTGCAAAACTATCCAGTTGTAATTAACAGGTACTGGACTTGAAACATCGATCCTATTTTCTCTCTTCAGATGTTACCAGAAGCTGAGTTTCTCCACCTCTTGCTTTTTTTTTAGATACGAACTCTCCACAATTATTCGTACCACAGTGCCTTCTTGTGCTCATTTGTGAATAATGAAGTATTCACTGTCTACTGGACAAGTATCTCTGCTGCATGTTCTGGGATGGTGAGAAATGAGGTCCTATGACAAACATTTCTCATGCATAGCTACAGACTGTTTCTCTAGAGATGAAGGACCTGGAACAGAAAAGAAAGGGATATGAATAGTCACATAATGATCATGACAATCACCATACTCAGCCTTACAGTTTAGTCGTTGGTAAAATAAAGTCAACATGTGTTTCAGAGATATTTTTAATTCTGTCGTGGGCTTCTTCAAGATCCCAGTCCCTCCATCATAGGTTGTCATAAATCTGTTCCACAGTCTCCTCTGTGGTTTGCGTAATTTGTGGCAGTCCTCCTCACTCTCCTTCTCTTCATTGTTTTATGCTGTTTTCTCCCACAATCAATGAAATACAAAGAAAAGTCACATATTCACCCAATGTATGAACTGTATTTGGTAAATGTGATTGTATATGATGAGCCGAAGGGCTAAGAGTTAATGATGATATTCGACAGCTGCATGAGAAAATAGATTGTATAGGATGGACTGAAGGACTAAAATTGTTGATGATACTTGACAAGCTGCATTGACCTTGAATGAGTCCTGTGAACATTCCTTTATAAGCCGAAGATGATACCTGCAGCTTGTTTTCCTGTAGCTTATTTTTCTGTACCAGCAGGAGTTTTGTCTTTCTGTATCTGCTTTCTTTTTGCTGGCTGTTTGTTACACTGTATAAAAGAGAGAGAGTTTCGTTCCAAATTGCTGGACTTCGCCTTGGTTCGGAAACGTGAACAGTGCTAGGAACGAACCTAAGCCTCAAGACCAGCCATCAATCGAGGCGTTCCTGATGGGCTGAAGGGTATGAGGCTTGTTGCTTTTCTCTTTTCTTTTCTATTTATTATTGCCACTAGCATCATTATTAGTACTAAAGAAACATTCAAATTTAAGCAAATTGCTGTTGTCGAGTATTCTGTTAAGTTTATTTAACCGAATCCAAGAGGATCGCTTGGATACAGTGTGTGAACCAAGACAGTGATTATCACACATCGCTTAAGGATTGATGTGAGAGTCCAGGGCAGATAGTTGCAGTCCTGCCCCAACTAGTCATGAATGTGGTGGGCAACTAATCAACTATCAGGAGGAATACTCTTCACAAATATCCCTATCCTCAATAATGAGGGACCTTCAGGTGCAAAACACAAGACTGAAATATGTGATGTGCAAACAAAGCAAGGATAATAAAAGATGAAATATTTTCACACAGTGAGGTGTTAGGGCCTGAAATGCCCAGCCTGGAAATGTGGTGGAGGCAGGTTCATTGAGGCATTCAAGAGGGCATAGGATGGGATTTTGGATAGTGATATTGTACAGGAAAATGGGGAAAAGGCAGGAAATTGGCACTAGATAATAGAACTGGATTAGATAATAGAGCCAGGGTAGGCATAATGGGCCAAATGGCCTCCTTCTGCTCTGTAATGGTTCTGTAATCTTTAGCCACAATTACCAAAATGCTGATCAATCCCAGCCTTCTCTTCTAGTCCCCATATCACTGATGCCAGTCCACAGCTAATTTCATTCACTCTACATGGCATTAAGAGCCGATAGGACTGAATTTTGCAAACACTAAGGCTCTGACAGCATTTTGGTACTTGTACTTGAAGACTTGAACTCCAGAATTAGTTGTTGCTCCTATTGTCAAGTTATTCTAATTTAGCCACAACAATGGCATCCTCCTAAAAGTGTGGAAAATTGCACTTTTATCTTCTGTCCATAAAAGGCACTCCAATCAATCATCACCCTATCAACTTTTCTCGATCATCAGCAAAGTAATGCAAGATTTAATTGACAATGCTATGAATGGTACTTACTCATCAATTACCTGCTCACCAGCTCAGTTATGACATGCTAGGCTCACTCATTTCCAGATCTTAATTACGACCTTGGTCAAAAAATGGTGAAAGGAATGAATTGAAGAGGTGACGGAGGAACGATCACCATTAATATTATGGCAGCATTTGACTGAACAAGACAGTAAGAATCCCAGTAAAATTGAAGTCAATGGGAATCTCCACGAGTTGTGATTATACCTAACACAAGAAAAGATGGTTGTGGTTGTTGGAGGTGTCACGGAGGTGTAAAATATGGACGATCAATTTTCAAATTGATTCAAATTCAAAATCTGATTTTAATACCTTGAACTTTCATAGGCTGAAATGGTTTCAAAAAGGAAACAAGTCTAACTTAAAAATGGCTGTGATGATCACCTGGCCACAGGTTGAGCCATGTTTCATTAAACCATTAATAAACAAGAAACAATCTGAACTGAAATTGAGATGTTATCAAAAAGATTGAAACCAGTCTACTAGATCTTTATCTCCTGTTTAATTTACACCTTTATAGAAAATGTACATGTTGGTGATAAAAAAAATTGTACAATTAACCATCATGAAACAAACCTTAGAATATATCAACCAGCTCTAATTCAGGGAGTTTTTTTTACCAAGCAGCAACGTATATTTGTAATTGGAATTGGAGAGTGTTTCTCACTGTCTCCTATCTCTCTCTCTCTCTCTCTCTCTCAGCCTCTTGAAGGACAAATCACCCGATGATAATGCAAATTGAAAAGAAATATCTGAACAGAAAAGATGCAAAGTTAGTGTCTAAGGTAGGGCACAAAATAATTTATTTTTAGACCTTGCCTTAAGAATTATTTTTTGACTTGCTCCTGCCCCCTTGTATCCCTTTGACTCACCCATCCCCATTTACAGGCACTCTGTCTCTCCCATTCCCCTTGTACCACCCTTGTCACCTACCATCCCATCTGTAGTCCCTTCTTCGCCTTAACCCACTCAGACCCAGCAAGCAGATGGCAGACTTGGCAAAAAGAAGCATCCCCATTGTCTCTCCTAGCATTGGCAATATAGCTGCTCCTATCTCTGGCTTTGAACAATCAGCAGCAGCCTCATGGCCTTAGTCTTCGATTGCAATGATCCTCAGCTTCAGTCCCCTACTGCCAGACTGACCCTTTGCTGACAGAACCCAAACCCTCCTGCTCCTTACTCCTCTCCCCAGCCCCTTTCCCTGCTCTGAACTTGAATTCCTGGACATGGCAGCAAGTAATACTCACACCAGTGTAAGTGAATGACCATTTTCAATGAGAAAGAATCTAATAATTTCCTCTTGACATTCAATGGCGTTACCATTGCTGGATTGTTATCATTGTTAGCTTTGATAGGAAACTGAACTGGACCATCTCTGTGAATAAAGTGGCTCCTAAAGCAGGTCAGACTTTGGGAATTCCACAGTGAGAAATTGAGCACGTGAATTTCCAAAGCCTGTCTGTCATCTACAAAGCACAAGTCAGAAATGTGATGGAATACTCCCCACTTGCCTGGGTGAATGCAGCTACAACAACAACATTGCAGAATTTGAATACTCTCCGATTGCCTGGATAAGTAAAGCAATCACAAAGCTAGACACCACTTCGGCCAAAGCAATCCAGTTCACTGGCATCCCATTTACCCATTTAGTCAGTTGTTCCCTCCTCCCGACCAGCGCATGGAGCAGCAGTGTGCAACATTTACATGGTGCACGGCAGAAAATTGCAAAGCTTCCTTCGAAAACATCTTCCAAATTCATGAGCCCTAAAACCACTGCAGGTGTACCTATATCATATGGACTTAATCTTTTCCAGAAGGCAGCTCACTATCCCTTCCTCAGAGGCAACTGGGGATGAGCAAAAAGGCTACAATGGATCTAATGTTATGCTTAATTTCTTTTATAACTATGGTTAGGCCACTTTCTTGTTGTGTTCCATCAACTGAAAGGAATTTATAACTGTGTGCGTGCATTTTTTTCCTTAAATGTTAACCGTTGATTATCCACTGTCATGCCTTTAAAGTTACCAAATCTATGACAACCAACTGACCCTGCATACCTTGCACTACAATATTGCTCTTACGCAGAGTTTAAATGTTTAAGAGATTTTAGGAGAAAAGTATTAAAAATACACTGAGTTAATGAAAGATTACAAATTTAAGTACGTCAGTATTTTACAATTACATAATCAGAAAGTTTTGAGGAGAATAGAACAGACAGCATTGAGATACTACAGATCAAAACAACTGAATTAATTTGAATAAATAATTACATTAGGAGGAAATGTCATGAGAAATAACATTATCATCACAGTGTAGTGTTAATAATGGAAAAACAGAGCATATGATTGGACAACTTCGAGAAAAATGTTCTTAAGAGGGAATTACTTGAGGTTGTTGACTTGCTCGCCGAGCTGGCCTGTTTCTGTTCAGATGTTTTGTCACCATGCTAGGTGACGTCATCAGTGGAGCCTCTGATAAAGCGATGTTATTCTACTCCGCTTGGAATTTATACTGTCCGGTACATTATGGTGAGTATTTCCAGTTTTGATCTGTATGGGTTTGTATATGGGGTCCAATTCTATATGTTTGTTGATTGAAGTATGGGTGGTGAATCATGACTTTAGGAATTCCCATGCGTATCTATGTTTGGCTTGGACTATAATGATTACTTTGTCCCAGTTAAATTGATGGCCTTCATTGTCTGCATGTACCAATATTAAGGAGAGTTTGTCGTGCCATTTTGCTGCTAGCTGATGTTCATGTATTCTGATGACTAGTTTCCTTCCTGTCTGTCCGATGTAATGTTTGTGGCAGTCGTTGCATGGTACTTTGTAAACCACGTTCGTTCTGCATGTTGTAGGAATGGGGTCTTTAATCCTTGTAAGTGTTTGTCGTAGAGTGGCTGTGGGCTTGTGGGCCACCATGACTCCTAGTGGTCTTAGGAGTCTTGCTGTCAGTTCCGATATGTTCTTGATGAAGGGCAGTGTGGCCAGTGTGTTAGGGCGTACTGTGTCCTCCTGTTGTTGTCTGTTTTGTAGGCATCTGTGGAATTAAGTTGCGGGGATATCTGTTTAAAGACCTCATTCCCACACATGCAGAATGAATGTGTTTTACAAAATACTATGCAACGACTGCCACAAACATTATATCAGACAGACAGGAAGAAAACTAGCCATCAGAATACATGAATATCAGCAGGCAGCAAAACGGCATGACAAGTCTCCTTAATATTGGTACATTCAAACATTAACTGTAATAGTCCAAGCCAAACATAGATATGCACGGGAATTCCTAGAGGCATAGTTCTCCACCCACACTTCAATCAACAAACATATAGAATTGCACTCCATATACAAACCCATACAGATCAAAACCGGAAATGACACAACTCACCATAACGGACCGGACAGTATAAATTCCAAGTGGAGTAGAATAACATCGCTTCATCGGAGGCTTCACTGATGATGTCACCTAGTATGATGACGAAACGTCTGAACAAAAACAAGCCAGCTTGGTGAGCAAGTCAACAACCTCATCCACAATCCGAGCTACAGATCTTTGGCAAAACTTTAAACAGAATTACTTCAAACATCAATACAAAATCCCAAGCTGAACTAGAGCAGATGATGCTATGAATAACCGATGACTTTTTTAAAAGACACAAATACTTTTGAAGAAATTCTAACAGCTTTAAATTATTACTACAACCTGTGAACAACCAAAATTCTTGATAGGGCAAGATTTAACAGAAGGGTTGAGCATCCATGGGAATCCATAGATAATTTCATAAATGACCTCTATAGATTAATGAGAAGGGTGACTATAGAGTTTTGAAATCAGAATTCTTAACAGTCAGAATTTTGATGGAAAATGAGTCTTTGTCAGATTTCTTACAGAAGATTGCAGAGGTAGAACACAGTTTCAGAGCAGCAAAAGCCAAATGCTTGCTTATAGAAAGATTTCAATGTTGTAGAACTTCCTGCTTTAGAAAGTATACTCATTTAGACAAAATATTCCCATTAGAAAAGACACCAAGGCATTCCTATGGGAAATTGGAGAGCCAACCAACTCAAATTTGACAGAAAATGCGTATGCTAATTGACATGCCATTAATTTTAAGCTTGATGTGGGTACAAGTGTCAATGCGCCATCGAATCAAATACAATGGCTAAAGACACAGAGATTACCGCCTAAAGACATGAAACTGTGGCATGGGTGGAATAATTTTCAAGACTTTTTGCTGCAAGTAACATTGCAACACAAAAAGTGTATGAGAATTAAAATGGGTACATAATTTGCAATCAGCACTTCTCACTTCTGATCCTGCATGCATGTCTTGATATCAATATCAAAAACCAAAGAAGTCAATTAATTCCAAGAGAACAACTGGTTAGAAACAAATTGTTGTCATCAACTCACCAAGGAGATGATGGTAAAAGATTCAATTGTTTGTTCTAAGATCATGGCAATATCTGTAAGGAAGAAAGATTCTATTAAGACTAGTTGTGTTGGCATAAGAGAATTCTTTCATTCTGTCCACAGAAAATAATTTGCTGACTTTAAAGGACTAGTAGAAGTGTTTTTCACTGTGACAATCAGTGAAGAAAATTCAGAAGACAAAGTCAGTAAGGTTTGCCAGAGAAGCAGATACTAATAACAAGAATGAACAGCACAATTCACTTGGGCTTATTGATGAATCTTTAACTGAACTTGTCCAGACGGTAAAGAAACCAACAAACAGTTACAGCTATTTGACTTTGATGCCAGATGGTAATAAGATGATAACACAAGGTCAAGAGCAACATTTCAATTTTTCACCTTCCAAAAGTGAAATGATCAGTACCAACGATAAAGATAATGTTATAAGCAGCAGCCATCCAGTCACACAACTGAAGATGTGAAAATGTCTAGTTCACCAGAACCACAGAAGATGAATGCAAATGTCCAACAAAATCAACAAGGTGAAATAAAGCGCTTACATACGTCAATAATGATGTATCAGCAGATTGTGAGTAATGATTTGCTTGAGCAAAATAAAGGTGAGCTGACTCCATAGAAGCCAGGCCCATCTCCATAGACTCAACATTGTTAAATCAGATGATGTTAAGTTAGCTATCATTAAAAACATTATAGCCAGCGACTTAGAAAAGTTCAAGGTAATCAGGTAAAGTCACCAACCATGGTTTTGTGAGAAGGAAATCATGTTTAACCAACTTATTGGCGATCTTTGAAAGGCGAACTTGTAATATATTTAAAGGGAAAACAGTCAATATACCACATACTTAGAATACTGCAAAATGAATATACTTAGTTTTTCAGAAATCGTTTGATAACATAGGAACATGGAAACAAAGGAACATAGTCACAGGAGTACATTCTGCCTGTTGAGTCTGTTCTGCCATTCAATATGATCATGGTTGATCATACAAAGGAATATGAGTAGCTTGGGCTACCCATATTCTTTGTATCATTAATATTCAGAAATCCATCTATTTTAAACATACTCAAAGATATACCTTGCATAGATCTCTGGATGGAGAATTCCAAAAACTCACAAAGCTCTGACAGAAAACATTCTCTTTATCTTGGTTTTAAGTATTTTCCCCTATGTTGTGAACTTTAGATAGTTCTAGAAGAACTCTCATTCTTCAAATCTTGAGAGAATATAAGCCCTGTTTTTCTCTTCTCTTTTCATAGAGCAATCCGTCATCCCTGCATCAACTCTAGTGAACTTTTGTTGTACTCCCTTTATGGTAGTAATATCCTTCCTACGGTAAGCGGAACAGGTCTGCACACAGTGTTCCAGTCTAGCCAAGATTCTGGAATATTGAAGCAAACATTCATTACTGCTTTACTCAAACACTCTTGCATTGAAGGCTAACATACCATTAGCATTCCTAATTGCCTGCTGTATCTGCATGTTAGCCTTCGATGACATATTGATGAGAATATCCAAATCCCTTTGTACATCTACACTCTCTATCCTCATACTATTTAAGAAGTGCTTTGCATGTCTATTCTTCCTATCAAAGTGAATAATTTCACATTCTTCCACTTGTGATCGATCTGCCATGCTCTTGCCCAGTTATTAAATCCATCCAAATCCTCTTGAAGCTAAAAAAAAAGAAAGAACTGCGGATGCTGTAAATCAGGAACAAAAGCAAAGTTGCTGGAAAAGCTCAGCAGGTCTGGCAGCATCTGTGAAGGAAAAAACAGAGTTAACGTTTCGGGTCCAGTGACCCTACCTCAGGACAACTTTAGGGCCACGTTCAGCTTTACAGTAAGTGACTTGGACAGATTTAATCGAGCTATCTAACGAAGACTCACTTTTTCAACATCATGTTTGGGCACAGTGCACCTTACACAGGGAGACAGAGCTGAAAAAACATTGTGTTGGAGACACAAGAAAATGTTTACTTCCTGGTGGACAATAAAGTTTTCAGCAATATGGGACAGGTGAGCCCTCCAGATCTATTCATAGTGTTGCGGGCTGCTGTATCTGCATTAAAATGAACAGCCTTCCAAATTACCTTGTTAATCAAGGCAGAGTCAGTATTGGAGACTGGCATAAGTGCTGAGAGTATAACATCTGGATTTCTGCCTCCATATTTTCTATAAAAATTGGATCATACGAGTACACAAATTAGGAGCAAGGTAGGCCATTCTACCTTAGAAGCTTGCACTGCCACCTAATAGGTTACAGTTGATTGTGATTTCTACTTTCTTGCTTATCCCCAATGTCCATTGACTTATTTGTCAGTCAAAACTCTATCTAGTTCTGTCTCAAAAATATTCAATGATTTTTGTCTTCATTACTGTCTAGATAAGAAAATTCCACAAACTAACAACTCTCTGACAGAAGAAATATTTCTCCTCATCTCCATCTTAAATGGGAGATCCCTAATTTTTAAACAGTGTCCCCTAGCTCTAATCTCTCCCATAATGGGAAACATCCTTTCAGCTCCCACCCGGCAAAGTCCCCTCAGGATCTTATATGTTTTGATAAGTTCACCACTCATTCTTCTAAACTCCAATGATCATATGCCCAACATTCCGTGTAGGACAACTCCTTCATCTTAGTAATCAACCCAGACAACCTTCTCTGTGCTGCTCCTAATGCATGGTATCCTTTCTTAAATAAGGAGACAAAGATTGTGCACAGTACTCCAAATGAGGTCTCAATAATGCCCTGTACAACTGTAGCAAAACTTCTTCAGTACTCTGCTGGAATACATGCCTGACTCACATCACAAAGACCTCCATTACAGGTAAAACAAGGAGGTAGACCCTGAATCCACTCTCCCCACAATGGAGATCAATCCTTTGGTGCTGGCACAATCAAATCCAAAACAGCCGTCTAGCTAAGAATCCAATTTGCTGTGGCAAAATACACTTTTATGTTGCAGTATGGAGATATGACTAGTGATGCTGATAAGCCAGATAATTTAGTAGGTTAGATAGTTGGTGTTGCTCAGATTAGTACAACAGCACAGAGTTCAATTCCAATTCAGGCTGGAGTAGACTCAATATCTGCCACCTTGCCTATCCCATGGTGAAGGTTGTGGCAATGTGGGTAGAACTTACTTTCAGGCAGAAAATGAAGAAGAGTAAATTTATACACAGTGTTCAGGGTACAAACTGTATGCAAAATACAGAAATAAGATTTTGTCTCAAAATGTTAGCTTTCATTTTTGCTCAAAGCTGATATGTAATTCCCGCAGTTTCTGTTTCTGTTTTGGAACATAGATAGCAACGTATAATGATACATATAGACAGCATTGTGGTAGGAGACTGCAGACTGAATGGCAGAGGTGGGATTGAGGTGTGTTGCCTGCCAGATAGGTAGACATTTTAAGGATTTTAATGATATTTGAACTCAATATGTATCTAGTGTTGGTACAGCTAGTGTGATGCTTCTTCAGAATTGCCAAGGGTACAATTTTGTCATTCATCATCAGGAATGAATGGAGGCACTATCCCACAATGTAAGGATAACAATCAGCCTGCAATCATTTTCCTGAATATCTCAGTTGGCGGCTTGAGAGCAGACTCCTGGTTCAATTAAGGACAGTGGGTGGACTCTCGAAGCGGAAAGGTCAACAGGAGGCCCTTCAGCCCTGAAGGGGCAGCATTTTAGGTCAGACGGAGAAAACCACCATCACCTTGAGCACCCTTTTTCAATTTTTTCATCAAAATTTGAAAATGTCATTTGTTATCAGTCTGCCATTGAGAGGGGACACCATTTTTTACCTCGAGACCACATCCAGACAGTTGGCCTTCTTCTTGATCAGAGGAGAATGGAGGGGTTGCAGACTGACTGGAAAGCTCAAGTTGACCTCTGACATTAAGCATTAATATGCCTTCAACTTTTGTTAATGAGCTATCTGTTGGCAGTGGACTGGTAGCCATGGAAACTCCAATCCCATCTTTGTGAAAATGGTTTTGGGGAAGATGGGAGGCAGCAAACTGGCAGTATTGATTTTTGTGCCCACCCACCAATGTACTTGTGCCCATCAGGCATTAAAAATTCTGGCCAAAACTTATGTCTGGCTGTAGAGTCATACAGATCTACAGCACTGGAAAAGGCCCTATGACCCATCATGTAAGTGCCAGTCAAAAATAACCACTTAACTATTCTAATCCCACTGTCCAGCACTTGTCACATAGACTTGTGTGCCTTGGCATTGCAAATACCCATATAAATACATCTTAAATATACTGAGGGTTTCTGGCTCTATCACCTTCACAGGCAGAGTTCCAGATTCCAACCGCCCTCTGGCTGAAAAGGTTTTTCCTCACATCTCCTCCAAGCCTTCTGTTCCTTACCTTAAATCTATGCTCCTGGTCATTGATCCCTCCATTAAGGGGAAAAGTTTCTTCCTGCCTACTCTGTCAATGCCCCTCATAATTTAATACAATTTAATTCAGACCCTTCTCAAACTCCTCTGCTCTAAAAGGAAATAATCCCAGTCTGTCCAATCTCTCTTCGTCATTGAAACTCTCCAGCCCAGACAACATCCTGGTGAATCTGTCTTGCATACTCTCCAGTGCATCACATCCCACCTATTATGTGGATTCTAGATTCTGGTCTGTACATGCATTTCTGGAAATGGAACAACTACCTTAACACTGATTGTCCTGTGAAAAAGGTTGAGGAAACTGGGCCTGATCCTCTAGCATTTAGAAAAATGAGAGGTGATATCGCTGAAACATGCAAAATTCTTCCAGGCTGAACAAGGTAGATGTAGCAAGGATGTTTTCCCAACTCAGGAGTCTACAAATGGGCCACATGGTTTTAGAATAAGGGGTAAGCCATTTAGCACTGAAATGAGAAGGAATTTCTTCACTTAGAGAGTGGTGAATATTGGAATCCTCTCCGCCAGAAGGCTGTGAACGCCCTGTCATTGACCATATTCAAAACAGAGATCAATGATTTTCTGGATATTAAATATTTCAAGGGATATAGGACTAGTACAGGAAAATGATATTGAGAGAGATGATCGGCCATGAGATCTAGTTGAATGGCAGGATAGACCTGAGAGGCTGAATAGCCTACTCCTTTACATATTTTGCATACCTATGACTTTATAGGACAGTAAGCATCTTCTCACAGTTAATAAAAGCTGTGTGAGTTTAAGTGTTGTGTTAATGTCTGTGTTGTACAAATCATGACCTTTTTAATAAAATTTGCAACAAACTAAGATAAACAAATAAAACAAGTAATTAAATGATTCCCAATTGCTTTAAGTGCGTGCAAATGATGTCTGCTCTGTGATACTTTGTCTTGTTCCTCTCATATATTGACTTACTATTGAAAGCCTTTTAAAAAGATTTAAAGCTTAATTTAACACAAATACACAAGGACGTGTGATATTTTAGTTTACCATGGTGCTGTCAGCTCAGACACATTGAGAGAAAAGTCTTCCCTCTTCGATAGTATAAAAGTCTCAATCAGCTTCCAAGATAACAGGGTGTAAAGCTGGAGGAACACAGCAGGCCAAGCAGCATCATAGGAGCAGGAAGGCTGATGTTTCGGGCCTAGACCCTTCATCAGATTCCAGTTAGCCACGTGTTCGGGCCCAACCATATTTTGGCAATTTGGCACCAAGGAGGAGGTTCAACAATCCCCAAATAAAGACTATTCATTCTAGCTGCATCTATTCTGATACTAGGAGTGTGTGTCTCGGTCCTTATCTCAGTTCATGTCTCTGTCTGTGTCCGTGTCTCTGCCTGTGTTTATGTCTGTGTCTACACTTACATATATCTATGTTTATAACTCGAGCATATCTAAGTCAGTGTCCATTTTTAGACATAGGCTGGAAGATTCCATAGAATTTCAAACTAATTTTCAGTAACATCACTGAAACGGGATCATCTCTGAGTAATTTTCCAATCAAATGTATGGACTGCATGAAAAGGAAAGTTGGACAGAAGTTAACTTGCTCTGTGTAAACCCAATACAGCCATCACACACAGTGGGTAGGCCAAGCTGGTTAACAGTGTGACTTGTGCCTCTCAGTGGGAAGAAGTCATGCCTTTGACAGCTTTCAGCCAATCTGATTGGCTGATAGCTCCAGCAGTCCCAGCATTGCCATAGCCACCCAGAAGAAAATCTCAAAAACTGCAAATGTCTGACTCAAAATGGAGCTCCAGTATGATGAGTACATTTATTTCCAAGTATTACTATTTGTTAACTGGCTTTACCTGCTGAGTGAGTAGTGGGTGCTCCGAGGAGTGTAGATAGAAGCTCGAGGTATAACATGCCTGCTCCAGATTGGCAAGTCCTGGTGGTTTAGGGTGAGGAGGAGACCAATAGGCAGTCAGGCAAACAACACAGAAGGAAGTAGGGGGCATGACATCCTTGTGAGGGTGCCCCCAGTATGCACACACGGCATCTCCCTTCTTACTTTGTCCTTTTTTTAAGAATATGTGGCTTTAAAAACAGCCTGGCCTCTCCTACCACACTGCTCATACCAGTCATATAGTGGGTGGGTTGTGTATTTAATATTCACACCAAGAGGATTATTAACAAGACTAATTCTGAAACACTAACTTTGATTTCTCTCCACAGATGCTGCCAGACCTGCTGAGCTTTTCCAGCAATTTCTGTTTTTCTTTCTGATTTACAGTATCCGCAGTTCTTTAACTCAATTATTTATTAAATATGACAGGTGAATGACCAATTTCAATGCCTGTGCACCTCGGGTATTATGGGCCTGAGCTCAACGGTAGGTGACAAGGGGGTGGATAGCTATATGATCTGATTTACATGCCCACTCCCATAAATATACCCAGTGAGTCAAGTGAAATACAGCCTGGTATTTACCTTGCCCTCCAATGATTTGATCTAACATCTTCCAGTAACACTTTCCAACTAATTTGATTGTTTAGTCCGAGTAGTTTCCAATCCCAGTGAAATCTGTTTTCTTCTAGTTTAATAAGAATGGTCACTGTATGTTACGCTTTGAGTGTTACATTCCCAAGTTCTTTGCCACATTTAAAAAAACACAAGTTCTGAAGACCCACGGCAATGTGGTTGACTCTTAACTACCTTCTGGGCAGATACAGTTGGGTAACAACTGCTGGCCCAAATAGAGACGTCCACATTCTGTGAATGAATAATAAATAAATAGAAGTCATTATTTTTAAGCGTAGGGGACAATTTTGTTATTGGTAGATATAGTGTAGAGCAATCATACAGTCTGCCTGACATTCTAAGCAAGGGGCCAGGATTATTTTGATAGATCCGAATGGTGAGCTGCAGGCCTTAAGACTCCTTGATAAGCAATCCACATACAGTCGGCTCTGCTATAACACGATAGTTGCGTTCCTGCGCAATATCACATTATAGAAATAACTAGGCCTATGGGCAAAGCGGGGTTAAGGGCAGACCGCCAAAAAGTATCACTCAAAATCACTCAAATGTCTAACACAAAGGATAGCATAGTTTGAATAAATGGTTAATTCATATCTAATAATGAAATAAAAGTAAATTAATATCTTACCTTGAAAAAATGTCAAGATGACTTGATGAGGGAGGAGGTTTCGAGATTATTCTGTTATTAATGCAGGGGCTGAGAGTCGTTATCATCATCACCATAACCTTCAGGTGTAGTTGTGGTTGCAGGATTAGGGCGAAAAATAGTTAATCCAGAAATGGATGGCTGTGGTTCATTGTCTTCTGACTGTTTCTTGGGGGGTTGGCTTAAAAGAGACATCCAGTTTTTGCTGCTTTGCCCTTTTTCTTCTTTCATGAAGAAGCTGTTCATAGGGTGCTAAATAAGATCATATTCCACAGATTGCTACCCTGCTGCATTTGCATTGTGTTCGTTGTCCTCAAAGAGCTGCAACTGCTCCTTTAGGATAGAAGACAAAACAGATGTGGAAAGTTCTTGTGGTGCTGCATCCTGGACTTCATCTTCTTCATCTCCAGCTTCCACTTCCCCCTCAGTGACAAGTTGTTGTAGATCAGCTGTAGCGAGGTCTTCACAGTGGGACTCAAGCAGCTCATCAACATCCTCACTCTCCACTTCTTCAAATCCAACTTGCTTTCAACACAATGTTCTTTGATTGTTTGGAGCTCCTCTGACGAATCAAAGGTTTTTAAATCTTGAAAATGATCTGGGAGAAGTTTCCGCCAAACTGCATGTAAGCAGTCCTTACTGACATCAGCCCAGGCCTCCACAATAATGTCAATTGCATTCTTCATGTTAAAGCTCTTCCAAAATTGAAGAACACTGGACAAAGCGCACAAAATAATCATGTGATGTTGATATGTACTCCTCCGTACACGGATAGAATTATGTTATAGCCAACACAAGTTTGTGTTTTAGAATAGCGTACCTGCCAATCCGCATTGCGGGAATACACGTT
Organism: Rhincodon typus; assembly: GCF_021869965.1. Taxonomy (NCBI): domain Eukaryota; kingdom Metazoa; phylum Chordata; class Chondrichthyes; order Orectolobiformes; family Rhincodontidae; genus Rhincodon; species Rhincodon typus. The sequence continues at coordinate 45,379,426 of NC_063343.1, read as the reverse complement.
ATAGCAGAACCCCTTGTATAAGGGACAGAAACTGAAAACCTGCCCTTCTCACAAAGGGTTACTGAACGACAGGCTTTGACTGGCTGGTAAGCAGTTTTAGTTTTAAACAGTCATGGTCTTCAGATTGCAATGAGAGTTTGCCTTCAATCCAAAGGCCTTAATGGATTGCTTGTGGTATTGTATTTTCCAGGTTTGTTTCCAATTTCTTCTTTTGACTGGGTTTCTGCCCGACCTAAGCACATTCAAACGCTCCAAACACAATGATTCTTGTGTATTTTGATTTCAATTCTTTGCTGGTCTCTTCTGTTTTTGAATACACTTAATGCTCCAATGTGTTAGACAGCCTTCTCATTTTCTCTCCGTTTCCCTCTGACAGACTTTAATTACCCTTTATTAATCTCAACCCATTCACAATTTCTTTGGGTAGTCCTTTGATCCGTCTCCCATTGACATCCTGATCCACAACCTGGCTCTGATGCACCCCCCTCCTTCAGCTCACTGTGTTTCTCCATCCAACCTTACTGTTACCCCATTGTATATCATTTAAAATCCATCTCTCACACCTCTTCTTCCCCAGAGCCCCTCTAACTGCAAAATTCCCCTTTTTGTCCCATTTTGCTCCTTCCACTTCCCACAATCAGGCCATTTAAGCTGAATTCCATTAATTTCCTTTGCAGCCATCCCATTTTGTGTCAATAATTTGCGTTGATCCTATTTTATTTTGCACCTTGAGTGCAATTGTGTAGTTTATTAAAGGAGATCTAAACATACACCATATTCCAGTTATGATCCCCAATGACATCTCTACAGCTGTAGTAAAGTTTTCTTTTATAATCCATACACCTTGCAATAAAAGAGAACGTTTCATTTGCTTTCCTAATCACTTGCTGTACGCTGTTACACCTCACTGGGGTGGAGCACTGGAAATCGAGCCGCACTATTGCTAAGGTCATCACAAAAGTTAAATATTTTATAAAGTACACAAAACTCCTGATTGACCTGATTTTCAGACCTCAGGTTGACAGGAAGCGTGGACTGGGTCTCTGTACTTAACAAGAATTGCTATTTTTTCTAAAAAATAGATTTTAGCTACAGGTAAACACTTGTGTACCTTCAAAATATAACTCTACGAGTTAAAACTTTAATCACCTGATAAACATGCACAAAACAAACGGGTGTTATAGACGGTGGAAAGACAAGGAAAGCAGTTCAGTAGTTCCTGTCCACTGGATCTGCTGAGATGGTTCTTGTGCTGAACAGAACTTTGCTTCTTGGTTTTCCTCCTTCATATACTTCTACCAGTTTGCCGAGGCATGGTAGGGCATATACAAATGCAATAAAATAAAATCACAATCTTTACAGCCTGCATGCTGACCTTATGTGCTTCATGTATCAGGACACCCAGATCATTCTGAATCTTTAGAGTTCTGCAATCTCTTCGTTTAACATGCACACTGCTTTTCTTTTCTTCACGTTAGAATTGACAAGTTCACATTTTCTCACATTTAATCCATCAGCCAAAACTTTGCACACTCACTTAACCAGGCTATGTTCCTTTATCAACATTTTTCGTCTCCATTGCAACTTACACTCCTACCTACCTACCGATAGCAACAAAATATTTTGTCCCTTCATCCAGGCCATTTACGTGGATTATATGTAGTTGGGATCCCAGTGGCACTCCACTGATTACATCTTGCCAACTCACAAATTATTTATTTATCCCTACTTTCTTTCACTGTTAGCTAACCAGTGTCCTGTGCATGCTAATATGTTACCCTCTACACACAAGCTTCTTTTTTATGTAATAACTTTGACATAGAACTTTATCAATACTTTCTGAAAATCGAGAAACATCACATTGACAGGTTCCCCTATATTCACATTACTTGTTACTTCCTAAAAAACTTGAATAAATTAGTCACACTAGACCTTACTTTCACAAAATGACATTGACTCTGCCTGATTGCTTTAACATCTGGTAAATGTCTTGCTATGGCCTTCTTAATAATAGATTCTAGTATTTCCATATGGCACGTGTTTGGCTAACTGCCTATAGTCTCTAGCTTCATGTTTCCCTCTTTGCTTGAACGGAGGAGCCACATTTACTATTTTCCAATCTAATGGGATCTTGCCAGAATCTAGGGAATTATGAAAAATTACACCACATGCATCTTTACCTCAGCTGCCAATTCTTTTAAGAACAGTGAATGAAGTCTATCAGGACCTGAGAACTTGTCAGGATTTAGTTCCAACAATTTTCTTAGGACTCTTTCCCTGGTGATTATAACTGTTTTAAGGTCCTCCTTCCCAATCAGCTCTTGATTTATCAGCATTACTCAAATGTTATTTGTGTCTTCCACAGTGAAGATAGACACAAAGTGCCGAATCATTTTTTTCTTGGCTAAGTCTGACTTGCATCATGTTTTTTAGAATGATACTTGTCCCAAGGTCCAGTCAGATTTCTCACCGGTTCTTACCAAACTTGCCTCACTTACTGCCTACCCCATCCCTATGGTGTCTGTCACATCTAAATCTACCCCCATCATACCAAGAGCATTCCATGGATATCAAATGAAAGACCAAAATCCATTGTGCTCCACCATCTTTGAGAGGCTTCTGTCCACCTGGAGAAACATTGGCAAACAAGCATTGCCCCTCACCAGTAGCTTAATGGCACAGCAGCCACAAAGCCATGCCGCCCAAGACACGTAGCTGACATGCTGACACTCTCTCGCCCATTATCTCGATCAAATCATCATTTAATCACCATGCCATATACTTTTCTTGTCCTCAGATGCATCCCATCTGAAAACCCACTTTGGATCACTGATACCCTTTTTCCCAGTGTCCAGTGGTCACCTGCATCTTGTCATTGTCTAATAGAGGAATATCACATACAGGCAAGCAATTGGACCAATCCAAACAAAGGCTTCTATTGACAGCCTGCAAAAGGGAACACAGCAGAAATGAATACAGGCTGCACTTGCATTCACAGTGCAAATCAAATGCTGGTACCTTCATCTTGACAGTCCATGATGGTCTTCTGCACCCAGCTCCTATCTACTGGAACTAGTGTCAGTCGGGTCCTGTCTGTCTGAGCTCTGTCATTCACAAGGAGGGCTTCCTCCAGCTCAGTATTCGCATCCTTCTCCTTGGAAAACTATTCTTGTTCCCCTGACTCTTCACTACCTATCACATCACTTCAAGTCCTGCTCCAATTGTACAGAACACAACATGAAGGATGGTGTAGAACACTGTCTGGTCAACACTGGCGCACACTTACAGATCACTCCAAGTTGTGGGACCACACCTTTGTAGCCCTATTGTCTGATCCATCATAGCCCTGGTTGCAGTGTGTGCACTAATTTGATGAAAGTGTCGTCGTGTCAGCTGAATAATGAATACATTACCTCCAAAAGTGAGTGCTTGCTGTGTTCCAATCCCCTTCCCATCGTAGATCCACTTCAATCATTCCACTTACATGCATTCATTAGAGTGAATTCATTCGTTCATACTTACATGACATGTGATGAAATGCTGTTCCCCTCATCACACAACATCCTTGGAACTTTCACAAACAATGAGATGTCACTAACTTCTAGATTTCTGAGTCGCCAGTGTTAGTTTGGATAGTACCAATGATATCGTGCAAATAGCCTTTGAGCAACATTTAACACATAAGCACATTTGCTGTGCAAGCATTGCATAGGTGTGAAGAAATGTTTGCAAATGAAATGTAGCTGAAGATTACAAACCCACGCTTCCTGTATTTACCCCATTAATGTCCTGGTGCCCAGCAGACATTGATCCCACAGTTTTGCCCATCAAAGTGACACTGACTCCGTTCACTCTGGGTGTTATCCCAGCCATTTCCAAGTTGCATTGTGCATCCAGCAAATGGTAAATGATGGCAAATTGTGATGGACACCATCGGCACCTGGATCCATCTGCTTGCCAGGTACCCTCCAAGAATCTCTGTGTTACCTTTCACTTTGATAGTGGTCCATCAGCCCAATATGGAGAACCACCACATTGAAATTCACCTCCAACTATCCTCCCTTCGCTCTGAGCTATGACATTACACCTCAATAATGCGTGGTCCTTTTGCTCCCCCTGTAGAGGCTTGGTGGTGGTCACTGCCAATAATCAATCCCTTTGAAGCTGTTCCACATACCCCCATAGACCTTGAATTTCCCCCATCACTGTTCTTGTCCCCATCTCCACAAATGCACCTGATTCACCTCCCTCCCAACTTTGACTTGCATATCCATTTTGGCAGTGACTGCCACTTTAGACCTCCCTTGCACCCTCCATAATGATCAATGGACAAACCAGAGGATTCTATGCACCCAAACCTCAGGCTGAGTTCAATGTGCAGTCCCTAGATATTACTGACTAAACCCTGACCATAGCCATTGCAGCTCTTCAACTGATGTGATGCAATTCCCCTGACTGCTGCTGTTGGCCCTACAGGACGGAGCATTGTCCACTCCCTGGACTTCAGTGGACAGATTCCTGACTCTGAACATCCCAAACTAACAACTGACCTTGAGGAACCCCCTGCAGACTGTGCCACTGCCTGACAGTACCTACCCTACCCCGCCCCAGCCCAACTCTGCAACCCCACTTGACTGGACTGAGAACTAGCCGCCACCTAGTTTCTGTCATGTCCATTCTGTTGAATACATCTGCAGTGTGTTTGCTACACAGGCAGTTGGCACATGCTTTATGTGTTAAACTAATGTCTTGGTTTGTCTTAAATCAAAATGCCCTAGACCCATCCATAGACAGATCCCAAAAGACAAGCACAACAAGCTGCCTCACTGGGTGCCTTCACAAAACAGCTGATCAATACAGCAACATTTCATGTATATATTAAAATCACTCACTGTAAGTTTGGGTTTTGGATTTTGAGTTTGTAGCCTCAGGGTTTTCTGTGTGACTATGGTTAATAACTAACTTTTTAGTATTTCATGATGCTTAATTTTTAAATGTCTTTGTGGCCTGGCTTTTGAGTTAATGGGATTGCGTACTGCTAATGGATTTTTTTTTTGTTTATCTAAGACTATTTTACAACCCAGCAAAGTAAATAATGGTGCCTCAAGATTTGTCAGAATCTTCTGGAACTTGATGTGTTTTAAGCTAATGGGAAATATCCCTAGCTTGGAGAAGGAGATCTTTGGTTTCAGATTTGAGATTTGCATAGTCCTGTGAAGTCCTTGAGATAGGATGGTTGTTTAGAACAGTGGTCCTGACAAAGGGAAGGATGTACAGCAAACTAAGTTGCCTTAGACTGAAAAGTTATCATTAGACCCAGACCAGAAGAGCTGGGATAAAACCCCGAAGAGGTTACTTCAAGAGTATGAAGAGTATATTTAAGCTCGGGTTTATAATATCTCCAGGAAGAAGCTGTGTTTCCAGTCTAAAAGTTGAAGTCACAAGGGACATAAACTTACTTGAGTGTTTGATATGGGACTCTAACATATTAAATGAGTGTCTTTTTTGGGGTACTCTATGGAGGGGTGGAGTAAAGGGTGGTTAGTAACTGCTTTTTGCTTTCTTTTCAATTTGTGAAGGAGTGTTGCGGCGGTTAATGGGATTACACTTTTACCGTGTATTTAAAAATCCTTTTACTTGTACCATAAGTAGATGGTTTGGTTTATTCTACTTTATCTGCATTTTTGCTAATAAACTTCTGTTTTATTGTCAAATCAAAAGTTTTAGCATTACACGTTTATATTTTAGCAAGAGACCACTTCTTCAAAACAAAAACATCAAAATATGATCTATCAAGCCAGGTTTCTATCTGGGATCTGATTTGTCTAATAACATCATTTGCTTGGAACATACCAGTACTGATAGTCTTTTGCTCCAGCTGAAGTACCAACATGTTTACCATCATGGCATACACAAAAACAGAAATTGCTGCACAATTTTGACAGGTCTGGCAGCATCTGTGGACGGAAATCAGCGTTAATGTTTTGGGTCCAGTGACCCTTCTTCAGAACTGATAGTAGCTAGGAAAGGGCTGTTTTTATACAGAAGGTGGGGTGGAGGGTGACTAACAATAGGTGAAGATGGAACTGAAAGAGAGAGAAAAACAGTTGGACAGACAAAGGAATGGTTAAGGGTAAGTCCAAGGGAATGAATAACTGCTAATGAAATTATTAATGGCTAACAATGGGTAGTGTGTGGTAGCAGCCTGTGTGATAGTAAGGCCTGGTGTGTGGGGATGAGGGAAAGCATGGGGAAAGGTGCTCAAACCCCAAAATTGTTGAACCTCGATATTAAGTCCCAAAGGCTGCAGGGTTCTTCTAGCTTGTGCTGAGCTTTGCTGGAGCACTGCAGCAAGTCTGAGACAGAGATGTTGGCCAGGGAACAAGATGGTGTGTTGAAGTGGCAGGCAACTGAAAGCTTAGGGTCTTTTTTGTGAACTGAGCGTAGGTGTTCTGCAAAGTGGTCGCCCAGTTAATGCTTTGTTTCCCCAGTGTAGAGGAGACCACATTGTGAGCAGCGAATGCAGTAGACTAGATTGAGTGGAGTGCAGGTAAAGTGTTGCTTCAACTGGAAGGTGTGTCTGGTGCCTTTGATAGTGAGGAGGGAGGAAGTAAATGGACAGGTGTTATATCTTCTGTCATTGCAGGGGAAGGTGCCATGGGGATCTGGGGACGTGTTGGGAGTGAAAGAAGAGTGGACCAGGGTATCCCAGAAGGAACAGTCCTTGCAGAAGGCTGACAAGGAAGGGGAAAGAATATGTGTCTGGTGGTGGCATCCCAATGGAGGTGGCCTCTGCATGTGGATGCTGGTGGGTGGTAGGTGAGGACAAGGAGGACCCTATCATTCTTGTGAGAGTTAACAGAGGGGATGAGGGCTGAAATGTGGGAGATGGGTTGGACCCAGCTGAAACCCCTGTCAACAAAGGTACTGGGGAATCCTCAGCTGAAGGAGAAAGTGGACATTTCAGAGGCCTTATTGAAGCTGGCATCATCAGAACAGACGCAACAGAGACAGAGGAACTGGGAGAATGGAATCGAGTCATTACAGGAAGCATAGTGTGAGGATGTATAGTCAAGATAACTGTGGGAGTCAGTAGGTTTGTAATGGATATGGTTAAAGTTTTGGCAAAGCTTTGTAGCTCGTGTTGTGGATGAGGTTGTTGACTTGCTCGCCGAGCTGGCTTGTTTTTGTTCAGACGTTTCGTCACCATGTTAGGTGACATCATCAGTGGAGCCTCCAATGAAGCGATGGAATTTATACTATCTGGTCCATTATGGTGAGTAGTGTATTTTCTGGTTTTTGTGGATATTGGTGGCCAGCCCATCCCCAGAAATGCAAGCGGAGATATCAAGGAGGGGAAGTATAATATAACATATAATATGTTAGAGTCCCATATCAGAGATGGATCAGGTGGAGGTGAGAACAGGGTGGAAATTGGAAGCAAAGTTGATAAACATTTCCAATTCCAGATGAGAGAGGGAAGCGGTGAACGATATAATTGATATACCAGAGAAAGAATTGTGGGTGGGTGCCAGAGTAGGACTGAAACAAGGAATGTTCCGCATATCCTGCAAAGATTAGGCATACTGGGGACAATGGCCATGCCTTTGATCTGAAGAAAGTGAGAGGAATTAAAGGAGAAATTGTCCAAAGTGTGGATGAACTTGGCCAGGCAGAGGAGAGTGGTAGTTGATAGTTCAGGCCTTTTTTCCTGGAAGAAGCAGAGATCCCTGAGACAATCCTGTTGGGGATGGATGTGTAAAGGGATTGCATGTCCATGGTAAAGAGAAGGCAGCTGGTGCCTGCGAACTGGAAATTCTGAAACTGACGTATAGTGCCAGAAAAATCCTGAATGTAAGTGGGAAGGGACTGGACCAGGGGAGGAAAAAAAATTGTCAATGTAGGAAGAGATGGGGTTTGTGGGGCCAGGAGCAGGCAGAAATAATGGGTCTGCCAGGGCAGTGCTGTTTGTGGATTTTGGGAAGGAGATAGAAGCAATCTGTGTGGGGTTGGAAGACTATGATCTTGGAGGCAGTGGAGGGGAGATGGCCAGATATGACACGGTTAATGACCGTCGTGGACATAATGGCCTAATGTTCCATGGTAGGGTCATGGTCCGGGGGGAGATAGGAGCAGAGCTCTGCAATATAGAGGTCAGTATGTCAAACAACAACAGCACCACTGACATGGCAGGCCAGGCAAAATACGGTTGGTGTGAGCATGCAGATAGCCACTAAGTGAGTGAGCATGAAGAGAGCAAGCAAGCAGCTTTGAGATGCCACCTGGTCCATACTGAGTTGGTGCCTGGCCCTGTTGTATCCCTTTAATGCTAGCTTCCAGTGTTCCCTGCAATGCGCATCCCTGATTTCAGAGCACCTTGTGAGTCTATTGGAGAGAGGCCATCATTGTTGTGAGGGGTTGGCAAGTGTTAGATGTTAGTTTTGAAAGACAAGAGGCTGATGCCTATACATTGTGCCCTGAGATGCTGTATGGTCCCAACCGATATGAGAGTCCTTCAGAGCAAGCAGCAAGCTAAAGTCCCCGGCACTTGCTCTGGTTTCCACTTTGAGATTTCTCAAGGTCTAGCTTGTTTGGTATGTTTGGTAAGATAGAAAGCTGAGATTAACGAGATGAGTAGGACCAAGCTATAATCCCTCTTAATTGGCAACTCGGTACTCAACCTGATACTTCGCAAAGGCGTAAAAGATGGCATGAGATGCTGCTGATGTCAAAAGTGGTCTTGCCAGACTTCTCTTCTGATTCTGCCACAAACTTCGACATAACTCATGTCATTCAGATTACTATAAATTCTGCCTAAATAATCTGTTTAACTCATTCACCATTGCTTTATTTCTCATTGATTCCCCAGATCCATGCTCCAGAACACCATCCTTTACAGAAGGAAGTCGAAGGGTGTTTCCCAAACCCTGGTTTGCAGCTTCCAATTTTTGAAATAAGCCAATAGTTAAATCCTTTAAAATATAATTAATGATAGAAACAATTTGCACATTTAAAACACAAGCGAATTGTTTCAGTACTCCATTCACACCTAGAAACACACAGGAAATTAAAGAAGACAGAAAAAGAAAGCAGAAAGGTAATAAAATACAAGTTTTGGTTAATCCAGAGGTTTTTTTTTTAAAATCAATTCACATGCTTCACAGCTTCCTGGAGGTCAATGTCCAATAAAATAATAGTTTCCTCATTAAGCTGGGCTTTTCTTGCAGAGGAAGCAACTTGGAAACAAAGACAGAGAGCCTAAGGCTGGCTACAAACTCAGCCTGGAGTCTTGCTTTCAGTCTGGAGATCAAACAACAAAGGATTTAGAATCTCAGTGCTGCATTATTTAAGCAATTCAACCAGATCCAATTTCAGTCATGTGACAAGGACAGGCATTTCAGGTGCTGACGTCCCATCTTGATGGACTGGTTGGAAAGTCGCAGAATTAACAATGTAGCTTTTATCTCCCCCAACATATGTTCCAATGCAATGTGATGAGGGAACTGTAAAAAGCATTGGTGCCCATTTAACATAATGGATTTTCATGTATTTCTCTGTCTAGTGCTGGCTGCAAACAGACAACTTTTCTCCACGTCTCAGAGATAGTAAGAACTGCCGATGCTGGAGTCTGAGATAACACAGTGTGGTGTTGGAGGAACACAGCAGGCCAGGCAGCATCAGAGGAGCAGGAAAGTTGACAGAAGTCTGTTGTGTCAGTTTTAGCTGGACAGTTTATATAATGCAAAAGGTTCAAAACTTCTGGCATTGTGATTGTGTGATCAGCCTTGGCTATTTTGTGAATCCAGCAAGGTTGTCCATTTATTTGAAAGAAATGGTATTTAAACACAAAAATATTGAAGATAATCCAATTTTCTATGGGCACTCTTTTCATGGTTTAAGGGGCTAACGAGTTTTCTCTCATAATCTCAATTTCCCCTCCTTCTTTCGCCCCATACATTGCTTTTTATAATATTCTTTCCGATTTTGTTCTGCCACTAATTTATGAAGAATTATGTGCTTTTTCTTTAAATTTTATACTTCTATAGTTAGGCACAGTTGGTGCCTTCTCCTAGAATCTTTCATCATCCTTGGTATGTGCCTTTCTGGAACGATATGAATTCTCTCCTTGAATGTCTGCCATTAAACCTCTACTGACTTGACATATCAACCTAATTTACCAGTTTGCTTTCACCAGCACTGTTTTCATACCCTTATAATTGCTTCCATTTAAACTTAAAAATTAGTCTCCGACCTACCTCTCTGATAATTGCACATTATCAGATCAAAAGTAGCCTGCTCTCAGGTTGAGTTTAGAATTTGCTGCTCTAAGAAACTACCCTGAAAATGCTTTAGCAGCTTAGTTAACAAGGTGTAGAGCTGGATGAACACAGCAAGCCAAGCAGCATCATAGGAGCAGGAAGGCTGATGTTTCGGGCCTAGACCCG
>NC_063343.1:45317437-45368581 GCF_021869965.1 Rhincodon typus | reverse complement strand
CAGGCCAAGCTCCTATGATGCTGCTTGGCCTGCTGTGTTCATCCAGCTCTACACCTTGTTATGTCAGATTTTCCAGCATCTGCAGTTCCTACTATCTTAGAAACTTAGTTTCCAGGTTATCTTTGCTACTCTGGTTTGTCCAAACTTTAAGTGAATTAAAATTACCATGATTATTACTGCCCCCTTCTCACAAGCCACCAATCTTCCTTGTGTATACCCTTATCTACATTGAGGTTACTGTTAGGGGGCTTGTATATTACTCCCACAAGTGACTTCTTACCTTTGCTTTTTTTTTTGTCTACCTAAGCTAGTACAATATCTTGATTTTTAGCAGAAGGATCAACCCTAACTATTGTACAAATGTACTCCTTAACCAACAGAGCTACTCCATCACCTTTTCCCGCTTCCTATCTTTCCAAAATTTCATGCACATTGATTCAGGTCCCAGCTTTTGATGTCTTGCAGTCATGTCTCTGTAATGACTATCAGAGCATACTTATGTATTTCTATTTGAGCTGACAATTCATCTCATTTGTTGTGAATGCTACATGCATTCAGACACAGAGCTTTTGGGCTCTGTCCTTTTGCTATCTTTGCATCCCCTCAAGTTATCTGCTAGTAGTATTGATATGCCTGTGTTCCTTCCTCTGTGCTACACTCTGATTGTCATTAATCTTTCTCCTACTTTGCTGTCTAGTCTTCTCCACTCCCTTCAGTTTATCATATCTTTCCTCATAAATGTCTCAACCCTCCCTATTTAGTTTAAAAGCTCTATCTATCACATTAATTACGTGACTTTCCAAATCTCTGGTGCCAGCCTGATTCAGGTGAGGAGCAACTCATAACTCCTCTTGTGCTGGAGCTGGTATCCTATGTATCAAGACCCCTTTTGTCCACACCAGTTTTTGAGCCATGCAATTAACTTGCTAATCTTATTTACCCTATGTCAATTTAATTATAGCTCTAATAGTAATGTAGAAATAATTACCTCTAAATTTCTTGATTTAAAATTCAGCTGCTAAGTGTTCATAGTGTGTAAGCAGAACTTCTTACCTTGTCCTACCTATTTGTTGGTATCTATATGAACCATGACAATTGAATTCTTCTCTTTCTATAGCATGTTCCTCGTCAGTCTAGAGGAGATGTCTTGAACCCAGAAACTGTGCAGGCATCACAGACTTCAAGGCTCAAGCTCACGGCTACAGCAAATAGTGACTGACTCCCGATCTGTACTATTCCTCACGACCACTGCATTCCATTGACCTCTCCCCACTTCAACGGCTTCCTATACCATGGTGCGATGGTCAATTTGTTCACCCATCCTGCAGCTGCCCCACTTTTATTCATAAGCGCAGCAAGAACCTCAAACTTATTATACAGTTACAAAGGCACAGACTTCTCCAATTTGACCTTATACCTGCTTCATTCACAGTCACATCTCCTGTCCCTGACAAAATGAGACACCTCTTCCTGACGGATGTGCTTGTCTTCTGAAACAAAGTATGCAAGTAACTTTCTCCCTTGCTGATGCACCACATTGTCTGCATCCCAGCCTCCAGTTCAATGATTTTCAGTTGAATATCCTGGAATCGCAGATACTTATGCAGACATAGTTGTCTTGATTTGATTTGATTTGATTTGATTTATTGTTGTCACATGTACCTAAGTACCTAAGTGAAAAGTTTTATTTTGTGTGCAGTAGAGACAGATCATAACATACAGGGATATACAGACCATAGGATGTTTAACAGAGCAAGGCATATAAGGTTACAGCTGCACAGGAGGTGCACAAAAGCAAGATCAGCATTAGATTTGAAATTAGAGAGGTCCATTCAGCAGTCTAACAACAGCAGGGAAGATGCTGTTCTCGAACCTGATGGTGCGTGTGTTTAAGCTGCTGTATCTTTTGCCTGACAGAAGAGGTTGGATGAGAGTATTGCCATGGTGGGAGGGGCCTTTGACGATGTTGGCAGCCTTTCTGCAGCAACGAGAAGTGTAGATGAAGTCCGTGGATGGGAGGTTGGCTTGTGTGATGGTCTGGGCTGTGTTCACAACCTTCTGTAGTTTCTTATGGTCCTGGGCACAGCAGTTGTCATACCAAGCTGTGATGCACCTAGATAGAATGCTTTCTATGGTGCATCTGTAAAAGTTGATGAAAATCCTTATGGACATGCTGAATTTCCTAAACCTTCTGAGGAAGAAGAGGCATTGTTGTGCTTTCTTGACTATTGCATCTACTTGGATGGACGAGGACAGATTGTTGGTTATTGTCACTCCTAGGAACATGATGCACTGACACTCTCCACCTCAGCGCCATTGAAATCACACTTACCTCCATTAGCTCTTTGTGAACAGCTTGAATACTGATCTTTTGCCCTTTGTGAGCTGCCAAAGTCCTGAACTTTGTGAACTCAACTCCTTCTAAAACAGCAGAAAAAGAAACCTTTTTACCATTTTTAATAACTTAGATGCACATCTTCACTTTCTCTTTGCTGAACACAACTCACTTACAGATAACCTCTTATTTTAGAGTAATTATTTATGTGAATGCTGATGATAGGAAACAGAACTTGTACCATTTCAGGCACCCAGTTGTTAATTATAAGGCAATTATTGGGTGTCCATTATATTTAGGCAGTGGATATTAACTGGGGACCCAACGGTAATGATAGAAGAAAGCTGAAAGAGGGTTTTTTTGTGTTGTAAGTGCATGATACTCAATGTATGCCTCCCTAAGTTAAATGTTTCAGTGAATAAGGATTATTCAATGTTTCACTGACTGGTCTTTTGAATTTGACATCGATACAAACATTAAGTACACCCAGCCCAGACACAGTATGACCAGTTCCAGATAAAGTCCCCTCTGTTCTCAGTCAACAACATGCCTCAGTCTCAAGCTCAAAAGAACACCCTACATTGCAGCAATTTAATTTTTTTTTACCAGCCACATCCTGTGTCCTTCCTTCCTGAGATTGCCAAATAGTGCCAAATTAGTAACAGCTTTCTGCTTAGGCTACGCTCATTAGGAGTTGAAATAAGACTGACAAAATTTATCTCATGAATGTACCAGCCACTGAATGGATTTTCACCCCAACAGTCTGAGCTGTATTTTAATTCAATTGACAGGAGCAAAATGCAGCTATTTAATTCACAACAGTGGCCATTTTTCACAGAGTATTTTAAGCAAAGAAACCAGGCAAAATCAGCACTATAACGTTATGGAACATGAATAGCTCAGTTGATAATCTGAGGGTCCAGGATTGAAGTCTCTGTCTATGTGTTGAATTGGGCCCAGGCAGTTCCATTCATTAAGTGAGCTCTTGAGATGTAATGGTAGTGTCTCTCCCTCTGGGCTAGATGTTATGGGTTCAAGTCCTACATGCCCTCAAGGTGTGTCATAACTAAGACTGTTTTTTTTTAAAATAAACGTATTCTTCCAAAACATGAGAGTTGTAAAGGACTTTTATAATGGGATGGATAGGGATGGTAAGTATGGAATACTAGATCCTAATTTTCATAGAAACCCTAGAGTGTGGAAGCAGGCCATTCAGCCCATACCAATCTTCCAAACAGCAACCCACTTAGACTCAACGCTCCATAACCCTGCATTTCCCATCATTAATCCACCTACCTGTACATCCCTAGACACTACAGGCAATTTAGCATAACCAATCCAGTTAATCTGCACATCTTTGGACTGTGGGAGGAAATGAGAGCACCCGGTGGAAACCCGCACAGACAGGAGGAGAAAGCGCAAACTCCACACAGCCAGTTGCCCAGGGTGAATTGAACCCAGGTCCCTGGTGCTGTGAGGCAGTAGTGCTAACCACTGAGCTACTGTGCCACATTTTGCTGGGGTACCTTCCCATTTAGGTTGAACTATTCAATTCTGATCAGGCAGATGGTGGCAGTTGTTTCCCTGGGGAATTCTTCTCTTTCTAGCTTACAGACTTGAATGTCTTGCTGTTCAAAATCATATCATATGCCCATTTTCCTAGACTCACTCATCACCGTCCCTGAGATATTCCTATTGCGCAGGTAGGACAGACAGCCACTAAAGTAGCACAGTGATATATAGTCAGGAAAGCTCTGATGAAATGTTTCCCCAAGATGCTGCCTAACCTGCTGTGCATTTTCAACATTTTTGGTTTTTATTACAGTGAGGAGGAATTAGCCCTGGAGTCTTCAAGCTTGACTTAGAACTGCATGAAGTATCATGGCATCATGACAAGGAGACCTCCTGTTTGTTATAACTTACCATCCTCCCACAGCTAATAAATCAGTACTTAGCCATGTTAAACCCACTGTGCAGAAGCACTGCAGGTGAGAACAGAGCACTCCAGGTGGAAGGCCTCAATGTTCATCATCAAGCATGATTTGGCAACAAAACTGCTGATGGAGCTGGCCAGATTCGATGTTCAGCAGCTGGTGAGAAAATCAACAATGAGGGAGAAACCTACTTGACCTCAATCTTTCCAAACAACCTATCTTAAACATCCATAACAGCACAGTCCTTGTGGAGAGCAATTTGTATCTTTACACGGAGGAAATCATCCACTGTATTGTGTCTCAATGCCACTGTGCTAAATTGGATGAATTCAGAATGAATTTAGCAGCTCAACAGTGGGTATCCAGGTGGCATTACAGCCAGCAGCAACAAAATTATTCTCGACCCGAAACGTCAGCTTTCCTGCTCCTCTGATGCTGCTTGGCCTGCTGTGTTCATCCAGCTCTACACTGTGTTATCTCAGATTCTCCAGCATCGGCAGTTCCTACTATCTCATGGACAAAACAGTTCAATTCAAGAGGTGACATGAAAGAGATTACCCTCAACATCAAGGAAGCATTTAAAAGAGTGTGATACCAATGACCCTGAGAAATGTTGAAATAATGGAAATTGGGGGAAAGTTTTCCAATGGTTGGAATTGATTTGTAGTAAAGGAATTTGGTTGTTGTTGTTTGAGGACAGTAAGCTCAGACATAGAACATCAACGTTGGAGCTGCAATCACAGTCAAGAATATTCCTCACAGTACATTACCAACAACCCAGGACATCAACCTAGGTTCATTATGTAGAAGTCATGTCAGAAGCAGCAGTAAGTTTACCTAGAAATGTGTGATTAATACTGTGAAACTAATACACTAGGCTACCGGTGAGCTAACCAGCAGAAGTAGTATGCAACAGTCAGGGTTGAGTGATCGCACCATCAACAAATCAGATTAAAACCCTGAAGTCCTATTTAATCTAGTCATGAATGGGAGCTTAAATAAGCAACCAGAGGAGGAGGCTCCACAAACATTTATAATGATGTTTAACAAAGCAGCATAAAAGATTAGACTGCAGCATTTGCAACTATTTATAGCTGAAAGTGCTGAGAGAAGATCCATCATTCCTCTTCCTAAGGTTGTCAGCAGATGCCTGTCTTCAGCCAATTCAATTCACTTCATGTTACTTCAAAAAATTACTGAAGTTACTGGAAGCAGCAGTTTGGACCTCAACAAAATCCTAACTGCTGTACTGAAGGCATGTGTGTTCAAAAGTGGTCTGCTCTCCATACCAGTTTGCAATACTGGCATCCACCTGACAATGTGGAAATTTGTCTGAGTATACCCTGTTCACAAAATTCAGAATACATCCAACCTGGTTGGCTACCACACCAATAGTCCATACTCAATTGCCAGAAAAGTGATAGAAGGAATGATTGACAGTAGCAACAAGAAGTACTGACTGAGCTATAACCTGCATGCTGACATTCACTTTGGGCTCTACCAATCAGCTCCAGATCTCATTACAACCTTGGTCCGAACATAGGAAGAAGGGTCTCGACCCGAAACGTCAGCTTTCCTGCTCCTCTGATGCTGCTTGGCCTGACTGTGTTCGTCCAGCTCTACACTGTGTTATCTCAGATTCTCCAGCATCGGCAGTTCCTACTATCTCATGGACAAAACAGTTCAATTCAAGAGGTGATATGAAAGTGATTACCCTCAACATCAAGGAAGCATTTAAAAGAGTGTGATACCAATGACCCTGAGAAATGTTGAAATAATGGAAATTGGGGGAAAGTTTTCCAATGGTTGGAATTGATTTGTAGTAAAGGAATTTGGTTGTTGTTTGAGGACAGTAAGCTCAGACATAGAACATCAATGTTGGAGGTGCTCATGGTGGTGTCTTTTGGTGCACTAACTTCTGCTACATCATTTATGACCTTCCAGCCATCATAAGGTCAGATCTCAGAGGTTAGTTCAGTTGGATGGATGGTTAGGTTGTGATGCAGTATGATACCAACTGTGAGGGTTCAAATCCTACACTAGCTCAGGTTACTATGAAGGACTCTCTTTCTCAATCTCACCTAAGGTGTACTGTTCCTCAGGATAAACTATCACTCATCATCCTTCTCTCTAATGAGAGGGATGGTCCTCTGAGACTATGGTGAAAAGAAAATCTCATCTAAGTAAAATAATTTGTTTAAAAAGCTCTGACTCACTCATGTATACTCTACATTTACAGACACATGAATAGATTTAAAATTAGATGTATAGATAAAGCAATTTAAAGTTAAGGAAAGCTAATGCAATATGCAGTTCATGATGATTATTGACTTAGCTTGCTTTTCATCGAGCTTAGTAATTTTTGGAAGCTTTTTGAAGAGGCAAAGAGGAAGAAGGCAAAAGAGAAAGGGCTATGTTGGTCCTGCAGTGTCCCAGCTGTGTGTTCCACTCTGCAGGAAAAGGAGTTGCTTTAAAACACACGGGCTAGTTAGTTTGATGATATCTCTCCAATGGACCAGTGGTTCAAATATGGTCATGACCACTGAGTCCCAGTTGCTTGGTTTCCATGATAAGACCATAAAATAGAAGAGCAGAATTAGGCCATTTGGCCTATCAGGTCTGCTCTGCCATTTGATCATGGCTGATATCTTTCTCAACCCTATACTCCTGCCTTCTCCCCATAACCCTTGATCTCCTTAATTAAATAAGATTATGTCTGAGTACATTCATTTTGTAACTGGAATTCCTTTGTCCAAGTGATTATGCCTAATGCTTTTACTCTACCCAGTAGAGTACCCAGAAGATTTTCCTGATGCTTTGTTAGTGGTGTAGGAAATGGCTCCCATTTAAACTCTGGCTAGGCAATTGCTCTTGTTGCATTTTGTTGTATTCAGTTCAATGTATCTGGAATGCAAAAGGTACAGTGATGTAAGTGTCCACCGGTCTTTACCTACGATCCCAGTCACTAGATTATGTTTTAGCATATTTGAAAATTCAATTAGGAATTACCAAGTCTGTAAATTGTAAAATATTATTTCTTATTGGTCATGGCTTTGTAACAACAACCGCTACCACCTCCCAGATAAACAAGAGTAGCAGATGCATGGGCATGAGAACACCACATGCCTGCAGGTTCTCTTCTAAGTAACATATTATTCTGACTTGGAACTATATCCTCCATTTCTTAATTATGGAGAGAAGTATTTTCCAGGACAATGTCTTTAGCAAGCTCTTCACTTATACGAAATTGCAGTAATGAAAAGTACAATAGGTGTATAAATACCACATAGACTAGAGTACTTTAGAAGGCAGCTCACCACCACCTTCTGAGAGACAATTAGGATTAGTCAATAAATACTGGCTTTCATAACAAAGTAATAAAGATTTTGGATCTGATATTTTAATTCCTTTTTTGCTTGAATGTAGTCAGTTTTATTGGCTGTAGTAACACAATGGCATTTCACTTAGTTATCCATTCTTCAACTGTGTTGTTAGAGAGTGAGGCTACAAATTTTCAGACATAGAAAATAATTGAGGGTTGAGACTATTTACAGGCTCCAATTCCACGTGGGTGAGGCATGTGACAACTGAAATGGAAGGAGAATCTTCAAGGAGACAATTATTTATAAAGTGAGTCCTCCATGTTCACCATCCAATTAAGATCATGGGTGGTCTTCCAAGATGGGAGTGCAAGGTATCATGGCATGTTCCAATGGGGTCCAACAGTCTCCGTAATGAAATCAGTGGGAATACTGCAAGGATCAGATGACTGGATTGGCAGGAGGTATTGCAGCCATTTTTTGCATTCATAGAGTGGATGAAAAGTTCATTGCAAATGGCCATTGGAGACATCCATCTCCAATTTTATCTCCAATGTTACCACTGAGCTCTCCAACAGCCTAGAATTTACATGGCTCCAACCTCCTGCTGTGACAAGCCATGTCTCACCTGCTGCTGATCAGACACAACACAGCAGGTGTTCTGAGTACTGTTTGTATGATTTCATTGCAATGAACGAATATGGGATATTTCTGAGCTGGTTGCTCTCGCATCCTAATGTCTTCATAATCACCCAGATTGGCTGCCTGCTGCTACTAGGCAGGTTGCCATTGCCATTACCACCAAGAGCCTGCCTCTGGCAAAAGAACATGGTGACAGTTCTCCATCAGTCCTGACTTGACGCACAGCTGTTTAAATCTCCCCATCAATCCCTTCTCCAAAGTTAGTCCCAAGTGGCCAGGAATTATTGCCTTGAGAGTCTGTGTGATATTTAATTGTAAGAGCCTTCATTGCCAACCCCATGTCTGGATGGGCTCTTTGCAGAAGCTGTAATTGAATATCTATCAAGGATGGATATCTTGACTGTTTCTCCCCAAGGAGGAGTATTGTTTCAGTGTTTCCACCACCATTTTGCCTGATCATTCAATAGCATCAGCCAGTAGCAGCAGTGTGTACTATCTACAAGATGTACTGCACAAATTCACCAAAACTCAGACAGCACTTTCCAAACTCACGCTCACTTTTATCTGGAAGGACAAGGGCAGCAGATACATGGGAACACCACCACCTCCAAATTCTCGTCCAAGCCACTCACCATCCTGACTTGGAAATTTATGCCGTTCCTTCACTGTCGCTGGGTCAAAATCCTGGAAATCCCTCCCTAAGGGCATTGTGGGTCAACCCACAGCAGGAGGACTGCAGCGGTTCAAAAAGGCACCTCACCACCACCTTCTCAAGGGCAACTAGGGACAGGCAAGAAATGCTGGCCAGCCAACGACACCCACATCCCACAAATGAATAAATAAAAAAAATTTACCACCTAACGCATTGCTAGAGCTTGTGACTTTTATTCAACAAAATTAATCAATAAAGATAAAAAAAACAAATAAATTCAACTATCAATAAATGAGAAGGCAAGAAGGAGCTGCAACATAAGGCACAGAACCTGCCACAAGGGAGTAAACACAGAGAATCAAGCATGAAGCATGGGAGGCAACAGGTTCAGAAATGTTCCATTGCTTGCATGCTGATAAGATCATGTGAAATGTAATGCCCTCCTGGTGGCTAATTTGTAGGCAGGTGGCTTTTATTTGGCCAAGAAGGTGGGGAGCCCATTGCCTTCCCACTTCTGCATTATCCCAGTGGTGGAAATGTTCAGACCCTCCACCAAATGAAGCCAAAGTGCCCACAATTGGGTTTCTTTCTGCCGCTGTTGCTTTTCACTAGCGGTGGACAAGGGATTGGACGGCAGCTGTCAGTGGGCAGGAATTCTGCTCTGGGCTCCTTGATTCTCGAGAATGCTTGCCGCAGTGCAATTAAGTTCAATCAAAGCAGCAGGTCTTCCTGAAAAGAGGAGATGTGGAACTCTCACCAACTGTCCAACTGGTGGGTGAGGCCCATGCCATTGACATTAAATTCTGCCCTTTGTTTCCTAGCCTTTGAAGAATTGGAGAATTGATATGTCAAATTCCTTTCTCTGAAACACTCGGAAATTCCAGCTGTACCATACATAAATAATGAGGAATAAGATGGCAAATGATAACTCTTAGACAGACAACGGACAAGATTTTAACTCATTCCAAAACCATCCCCTTGCACATAAATAAAATGGGGCCCAGCTATATATATAGTTATAAAGCAGATGGTGTGTATGAATTGAAAAACAGAAACTTAACATTTTTATGCTTTTTGTGAAATGCAACTCTTACGGGACTTGTTGACATTGTAGGAAAAACCTGACTTCCTGTTTAAATACTGAAAGGTACTGGAAGGTATGAGTAACTTCAGATCTTGTTCGACTTGAAAGGTAGATTGTGGTTGTAGGTTTCTCACTTCTTTTTTCTCTCATGCAGATGAGGTTTAAAATCTTTGTGACATTACCTTCTAATGAAAAGAATGTAAGATTGTTAGTGCTTGGGCTGTTACGAAATTTAAACATTGTGAACAGGTCAAAAAGTTCATGTACAATAAGTTGGGTGTTCAAATTGATATTTTTTGCTTTATAAATGTGATATTTGTTGGAAAGATTTTAAATGAAAGCATCTTGAACAGTTTTACATATAATGCTATTAAAAGCAAAAGCAACGAAAATGTAGGGAGTGCCTTCTTTAAACTTACCAAATATTGCATGTGTCCATGTGCTGTCAATATTTCTTGAATACTCAGGCTTCGATACAATTCAGTCTTGGCTTTTGCAAATTTGAATCTCCAATCAATGATGAGACACTTTCACCCATTCTAAGAGGGTAAGGATGTCATGTCTGATGGACATGATCAATTTGGAATCAACTGGGTCTTGTAAACTGAGACAATGTTTTTATGAATGAATTCCTTTCCTTCCCAAGTGCCCTTCCCATGCCCATTTTTTTAGAATCACCTATCCTGATATTAATAATTGACCATCCCTTCTAATCCAATCTAATAACTTCGTTAGATTAAGATATATAATTTCTCACCGTTCTGCCGACATCCATCTGCTATCACTAATGGTGATTTCTTATTAGTAAATCATGCAAAATCTACCTCACAGGTTACTCAAGCATCTGTGAGCTTCACTACAAAAAGTGTGTGATTTATATATGAGTTAATATTATTCATGAGGAGTTTGAGTTTCAAACTAAAAGCATGTTTTTTTTTTGTGTGTGAACTATAAGTATGTCAGTCTCATCGGAACCGTAATTTTAAACTAGTATGTGTCAGAGATCAGATGACTTAAGGTCTCCTAGCTGGTTAATGGAAGTTTGCTCATATTGTGGGATTTTATGACAGGAGAGAGAAAACATTGAAACACATTAGCTTACTTTTGATTTGGAACAACCAAGGACTGATTAGAAGAATCCAGAGATGGAAAAGCTTTTGAATTCAATGTAAGGACACCTGATTGAAGTCAGATTTAAGAATACCTTCCCCTAGACAAAGGAATTTGTGTAGAGCAGTTGAGATAATAAGTTATCTCAGTGTACGGATCTCAGTTGCATGAGTCAAAGGAAAAAAGTCTGCAGCTCACGGGACGGAACCTAAGTCGGGAAAAGCAGCTAAGTTAACGTTCACAGAACTGCTGATGCTGGAGTCAGAGATAACACAGTGTGGAGCTGAAGGAACACAGCAGGCCAGGATCTGATAGGGAAGGAAAATTTCTCTGGATTCTGATCATCTATAAAATGGTGATATTGGGGAGTGGGTGAGATTTTGTTTTCTCTGGTGTTTGAAATCTCTTAAAATCTGTTTTATGTCGGCAGCTTGGTTTATTTTAGTTTTCTTTCTTTTGCATAATAAAATTCCATTTTATTGTTAAACCAAATATTGCAACTTGGTGTCCTTATGTTTCAGTGAAAGTCTGCCACTTTAAATTAATATAAAAAAAAACAAACTAAATTTCATTCTGGGATCTGACTTGTCTACTTGTGACATCAGCTGAGGTCATGAGTGGTGGCTCTGAAATAATCTAAACTAAGTGTACGAAAACCCTTTATTTCCCTTCTATTTTCCCCACGATTCTGCCAAATACTATCTGCAGCTAAGAAAGAAGACAGACTACCTTCTTTCAGGTCTGTGCTAATCCTGCATTTGAGACATTGACTTGGCAACAACTCTCCCTCCCCTCCATTATCCCTCACTGAGTTTGGGGTGATGACTGGCATTCTGAATGTACCCTTCAATTGGAATAGAGAAGATTGAGAGTTGAGCATAAAGCATGAAGTCCATAGCTTCATATTCGGGTTAGCGTACTCATACCCTTGAAGTATTTTGATTGTAAAACAATAAAGTTTCCATGGAAAAAAATCAATTTAAGTTAGTCACGTTTGCAGTTTTTAGGAAACGAAATTAGCCTACTTTATAATATCATTTACAACATTTCATAAATAGGATTTGTATTCCACCAGTGCTACAGCAACTGACATTCCACTAACGTAACATTATTACAATGCTGATGTCACGGTGCCTCCAGTCAGATCACATTATAATTGAACCTCCCTCTGTAAATGCATCATATGGTGTAACCACTAAGCCATAGAGACCAGGATGCAAACATTGGTCTGAATTGGATTTGCAGATTTTTGATGGTGGTGGTAGCGCATTTATCTTCCAATAATTGGGAACAAAAAATGATGAATCCAAATTTCTACTCCTTATTGCCATGCAGTTTGGAGAATGGTAAACATAATCAAGTTTATCTGTGAAAGTAACTATATTAGATAAACCGACGACGTTCACTGGCCCAGGTACGTAGACATAAATAATTGTTACTTTGTGAGATATTGAAATGTTACTAATGCACATGAAATATCTGTGCAGCAAAATTCAACTGAGATCTAGTTGATAGCAAACTGGCAGCCAATTTTATTCTTTGGCTTGATCTTGATATCTGTTGTTTATGTCTTGTTTAGCTTTTCATATTCCTTTTTTGACACTAAGAACAATGAATTTTGTTTTTGTGATGTGTGTTGTCTATGTGTTTCCATTGACTTATGCCAGGATTATATTGATTAAGCTGATAAATAGAGAAATTACGGTTGCTGGGAAATGACTCAGGCCTTCTCTTTCTCCAGAGCCATAACATTAACAGAAGTTCAGCGGAGACACCATTTACTGATATAAACAGAGCATATGTTCCATCTCTAATTTTCTTATCGCATATTTTAAAGTTTTCTGAAGAAAACACATCTGAAAGATTTGCTGTTATGGTCCTACAAACATCTATCATTTTGCAAATGGGGTGTAGGTTTCCAGTACTAGCAAAATAAAAGAATCAAATTTTGCAATGTGGGGACTCAACTAATTCTTCAATAGTTTTCAATTATTTGTGAAGTACTTTATGCTTAAATACACAGAATCTGTACATAAGATTATATTTGTTTTGGACTTATCACTGACTTCAAACCTACATAAATGATATTCAACCTAACCTTCAGGGATGTAAGGTTGAGCAGAAAAAAACGTCATTACAATTGTATATTCTTCTCTTGATCCATCTGAACTGTGGTATTGAACTGCAAGTTGACACTTAAATGATAAGTTAATGGTTTAACTGATATTCATTGGAAAGTCTCTTATCAAAACCCCAGTCTACCTTTCTCCCTATCACATACTGACTTATTAGCTGAGTGTTTCACTTATTTTAATTTTTACTTCAGGTGTGGCATTTCATGTGCCATAAAGAATTCTAGCCTAGTGTCATATTTGTGTGTTATGTTCCTGGTTTCAATCCGAGTTGATCCAAGATAAGGCACTTTCTTCACACAATAGGAGAAAGAAATTATGGACTTTGAAATTAATTGTTGCAGAATACCAGTCGCATAGAACCAGAGAAGATCTCTTGCTGCTGTACTTGCCAAGGAATGATGCATAGCACAGGCAGGGCCCAGCAAGGGCAATATGCAAAAGAAATATGAAAAATATAACAAGATTATGTGTTTTCAATTTATTCCAAAAATATCATCAGTTATCTGTGGTTCTGCAGCAGTCTATAATTCTACTTTCAAATGTTGTCATCAGCTAAAATTAATAGGAAATCATCCTTATATCCAGAAAAGAAATAATATCATTGAACTGAAATAGCCAAACATGTTCACAGGTCCTTACTATTTTTCTTGTTAATTCCAGAATGATGCCACAGTGCATTAGGCTATAAAGTCTAATGCTGTGCAACGATCGTGCACCAGTTGATGGGTACTACTGCTGCACTGGCGAGGAAGTAGTGAATGGAGTAAAGAACAGGAAAGTGTTCAAACTGGAGGGTGAGCCACACATCACTATTTTATAAGCATCTGAGATGATGGCTGCAGAATGATATTGATAGAGGCCTGGGAGCCAACCACACACTTAGCTTTCCTGCCAGAAATGGAGCAAGCTCTAAAGACAACTTAAGTAAATGTATCATTAAAAAAAAATCCTTTAGCTTGTTTCAAAACAAGTTTTCTGTGTCAATCCCATTCTGTTTTCCAAACAAGAACTTAGTAATGTCAATTTCTTTCAAATGTTTTCCAAAACCAATTTGGAACCAGGCTCCAGGGTGCCCTACAATAATAACTTGCAGGTAGAAAGGATTTATATTGCGTGTGACACACAAAGTTAGTGTTTCAGTGATGGACAATATAAGGTACAATGAGTTTAGCATTGTCCCATGGGTCTGAAGCCAAAACATCTTGGAAAATATCTTGTTTATAATCTAAACCACAGTGTCTATCAGACAGGCTCTAATTGCTAATAAATCTCAATTTCTGACATTTGACCTACAACTGAAAGTAGAAAACCCTAATATGCTGTCAATCTTTATTAATAATGAACAAATACTTCAAAGATCAAGGTGTTTAAATGGTTTCAAATGTTAAAAAGAACAAGCACATAAATAGTGTAAACCTATGGTAGTAAGAGGCATTTGAGCAAATTTAATTCTCTTTTTGGTTACGACCATGACTGTCCATTGCAAAAGAAATGTGGTGTTCTGTTTTCCCATACCCCTTTACTAAGATGCCATCATTTACAGACCTGTCCCTTTCCACATTCAGAGATGGCTGTATTCAAGCCATTTCAACCAAACCAGTTCCCAATGCCAGAAAGTAATGGGGCGAAATTCAGTTCCAGTGGGAGCAAGTGCAATATGGAATGTGACTAATTCATGGGTGTACAGAATGGGTGGCTAATTCATCAGCACCCATCCTGTACACTTAAAAGTCTAACTTACATGTGAGTCTGTTCTAAATAGTTAACTGTTGGTGCAAATGCCATTCATAAGTTTAAGTGCCAATGACACTTGATTATTTAATGTAAAACTTACTTTCCTTATTACCTGATGTAACAAGAATCTACGGAAAAGACAAATGGTGAGGGAGATTTTCAAATTACTGGAATAAGGTCAGTCAAGGACAACACTTCTGGCAGTGTCTAGAGAGTGTGAAAAGGTTACACAATGCAAAGAGAATAACATTCAGATGTCGTCTCCATGCTTAAAGAAAGCTCTTGCTTCTTTACTTCAGTATCTCACTCACCAGAGAATAGGTTAACATTGGCACTCAATGAATAGGTTATGGGATGGAAAAATGGAAACGATTGGCTTCATTACAGATAGATTCTCCTGGTGTCCTACCAACATTCTTTCTTCAGCAAATACCATCAAAGATGGGGGATAGTAAGGACGGCAAATGATGGAAATCAGATTCAATAAAATGTGGAGCTGGAGGAGCACAGCAGGTCAGGCAGCATCAGAGGAGCAGGAAAGTCAATGTTTCAGGTCTGGACCCTTCATCAGGATTGCTTCAGGGTGTGGTCAAAGTTCTTCATGGCGGAGGAGATAACCAAGGCATTGCAGTGGGAGAGAGACCCACTGAGATCTCTCTAGAGGGAGGAGGACAACTTCTTCAAGGTTGACGGAAGTGTCGGAGGATGATGCGTTGGATCTGGAGGTTGGTGGGGTGGTACGTGAGGACGAGGGGGATTCTTTTTTGGTTCTTATTGCGTGGACGGGGTGTGAGGGATGAGTTGCGGGAGATGTGGGAGACACGGTTGAGGGCGTTCTCGACCACTGAGGGGGGGAAGTTACGGTCCTTGAAAAACGAGGACAACTGAGATGTATGGGAGTGGAATCCCTCATCCTGGGAGCAGATGCGGCGGAGGCGAAGGAATTGGGAATGGGGATTGCATTTTTGCAGGAAGGTGGATGGGAGGAGGAGTATTCTAGGTAGCTGTGGGAGTCGGTGGGCTTGAAATGAATATCGGTTTGCAGGAAGGTGGGTGGGAGAGGGAGTATCCTACTATCTCTGATTCAATAACTTAAATTCACTCCACTTCCCCCTTTGCCTGTGACATCAAGGAAAACAATCCTCACTTCTACCTTCATAGTTGATGTTCTTCATCCCTTGAACTATTCTTGTGAATCTTTTCCATGCTCTCCCCAATACCTTATATCCTCTCTAAAGTACAGCACCAAGAACAGTGCAGTACTCCAGAGAGAATTTCAACATAACTTTGTTCTTGTATTCTCTACCTCTATTGATAAAGCCTAAGATATTGATGGCTGTTTCATCCTGCCTTGCCACCTTCAATGACTTATACAGCTTGTACCCTTCCATTTTATATTGTCTCTCATCTTCTTTCTATCAAATGGATTAATTCAAATTTCTCCAACCATTCAGCTACTTGTCTCTGTCCTTTTGCGATTTTACATAATCCTCTGCACAGTTCACAACACTTCCAAGTTTCATATTATCTGCAACTTTGAAATTGTGCCCTGTGCACAAAGGCCTAGATCATTAATACGTATCAGGAAAAGTAAGGTTTCCAACACTGATCCCTGGAGACCTTCTCTACAAACCAGTGCAGAAAACATCTATTAGCCACAACTTTTTGTTTCCTGTCACTCAACCATGTGTGCAAATCCATGTACAGCTCATCAACAACATTTCAATGACCCATCCCTCTCTATTACACCTGTATGCTGGCTTTCCTTAATTAACCACATTTGTCAATGCAACAATTAACTTTGTCCCATATTGTTGTGTCTAGATGTTTCCCCACCACTGAAGTTAAACTGACTGGCCTGTAGTTGCGGAGTTTATCTTTATGTTACATTATAGTGCTGGAGTCCAACGCCCTGTGTTTTTCAAGTTTGACACTGAATTAGGTAGAAAATGTAAGCAAAATCTCTTTGGAAAGATTACACTTCTAAACTATGACATGATTTTACAAAAATAATTTGTCCTTTGAATTCTAATGCATTTCTTAGGGGAGGTGGGTACATGAGAGCATAGAAGGACTCAATGCTAACCAATTGAATGCTTTCAGCAGGGAGCTAAAGAATATCACTGCATCCTTGGCCCACATGTCTTGAGGAATAGTTCCATGTTTCTAGACTTTCCTACCTTCTTCTGCAACTTACTATATTGTGAAATTGGGCTACAGCTTTAAAAGCTTTTTCTCCTCTCTCCCATAAATGTATGCATGCTCAAAATATGTATATGCACTCTTAAGCATCCTGGAGTATTGTGCGCATTTGTAGCCACCTTATCCGAGGAAGTCCAACCCCACCACCAAAGACATCTTTCCCTCCCCACCCTTATCTGCTTTCCGGAGGGACCACTCTCTCCGTGACTCCCTTGTCTGCTCCACACTCCCCTCCAGCCCCACCACACCCGGCACTTTTCCTTGCAACCGCAGGAAGTGCTACACCTGCCCCCATACCTCCTCCCTCACCCCCATCCCAGGCCCCAAGAAGACTTTCCACATCAAGCAGATGTTCACCTGCACATCTGCCAATGTGGTATACTGCATCCGCTGTACCCGTTGTGGCCTCCTCTACATCGGGGAAACCAAGCGGAGGCTCGGGGACCGCTTTGCAGAACACCTACGCTCGGTTCGCAATAAACAACTGCACCTCCCAGTCGCGAACCATTTCAACTCCCCCTCCCATTCCTCAGACGACATGTCCATCCTGGGCCTCCTGCAGTGCCACAACGATGCCACCCGAAGGTTGCAGGAACAGCAACTCATATTCCGCTTGGGAACCCTGCAGCCCAATGGTATCAATGTGGATTTCACAAGCTTCAAAATCTCCCCTCCCCCTACCGCATCCCAAAACCAGTCCAGCTCGTCCCTGCCTCCCTAACATCTTCTTCCTCCCACCTATCCCCTCCTCCCACCTCAAGCCGCACCTCCATCTCCTACCGACGAACCTCATCCTGCCCCCTTGACCTGTCCGTCCTCCCTGGACTGACCTATCCCCTCCCTAACTCCCCACCTACACTCACCTTTACTGGCCCCAGCCCCGCCTCTTCGACCTGTTTGTTTTCTGTCCACCTATCCTCTCCTCTATCCATCTTCTATCCGCCTCCTACTCTCTCCCTATTTATTTCAGAACCCCCTTTTCCTCCCCCTTTTCTGATGAAGGGTCTAGGCCCGAAACGTCAGCCTTTCTGCTCCTATGATGCTGCTTGGCCTGCTGTGTTCATCCAGCCCTGCACCTTGTTGTCTGAATTTAAGTTATAATTGGTTTTCCCCTCTTAATTCCAAGGTAGCAATGTATTATTTAATTTAATTATTTTTATTTTTACTCCCATTCCTTGCTGAGGTAAGCCAAAGACTACTCTCCAAACCTGGTTTCTGGATCCCAGTTTTTGAAATAAGCTCATTGCAAAATCCTTTTAAGATGAAACCAAAAATTGGTTTTATCAACAAAATATTACTTTGCTATTCCATCCACAAAATACTGCACTCAGGAAATTAAATACAAATCAGAAGAGATTATAGATTATCAATTACACATTGTGGCTCATTGGTTAGTACTGCTGCCTCACAGCACCAGGGACCCGAGTTTGATTCCAGCTTCAGGCAACTGTCTGTGTGGAGTTTGTATGTTCTCACCATGTCTGCATGGTTTCCTCTGGATGCTCTGGTTTCCTCCCACAGACTAAATATGTTCAGGTGGATTGGCCATGCTCAATTGCTCATAGCGTCCAGGAATGTAGCAGGCTAGGTGGATTAGCAAGGTTACAGGGATACGGGGCTGGATCTGGGTGGGATGCTCTTCAGAAGGTTGGTGTGGACATGAAGGGCCAAATAGCCTCTTTCTGCACTGTAGTGATTCTATGATAAGTTTTGGTTAAACCAGAGGGTATTAAAATTCAGTTCACATGAGTTATGACTCTGCAAGGATCAGTCTCCAATAATAGTTGCTTTAGTGAACTGGGCACTGCAGTTTTGCTGGGAAAACTCAGCAGGTCTGGAAGCATCTGTAGATGTCGAGTTAACATTTTGGGTCCAGTGACCTTTCTTCAGAACGTAACTGAAACGTTAACTCTGTTTTTATCCACAAATGTTGCCAGACCTGTTGAGTTTTCCCTGCAATTTTTGTTTTTTTTTTGTTTTTGATTTCCAGTATCCGCAGTCTTTTGTTTTTACTTTGCACAGTAGTCTTTCTTCTTGCAGGCAAAGTGTCGGCTTCTTTCCAATCAGCACCTTGAAGAGAGAGACTGAGGGGTCAAAGCAGGCTGTCAACTTACTCCGGGGTCCTGCTCACTATCTAGAAATCAAACAGCAACTGGTTTCCCAGCTGAACATTGTACATTGAAGCAATTCAACGAGCTCAGATTTCAGGCATGAGCCAAGGACAGGCATTTCAAGTGCTGCGGTGAAGAGGTAACTGTAAAAGCACTAGCACTTATTTTAGCATAATGGGTCTTGATGTTTCCCTTTGTCCAGATTTAGCTGGAGGCAGACGACTCATCTCCAAGCCTTTTGTTTCAGCTGGAATGTCGATACAATGCAGAGGATTTCAGAAGCTCCTGGAAATACAATGATGTGGTCAGCCTCAGCCTTTTCTTTTCATTCATTTTTGAAAGAAATTGAAATTAAACCTGGAAATATGAAGGCAAATACAGCTTTCTTTGGGATTCCTCTTCAGTCCTTTTACCATGACAACAGACAAAAAAAAGTTAACATGAGATCGGATAGAGGTATTCAAAATCGGGAAAAGCAAAATGAAACAAAAGTGACATGAAAAAAGATTTTTTCAACCAGCTGTTAAGGCCTGACACTGTGGTAGAGGCAGGATCAATCGAAACATTCAAAAGGCAAAGTTTGACTTTCTGAAAAAGAAGAATATGCAGGGTAAAGGGGAGATGTAGGAGAACGGCACCAAGGGAATTACTCATTCAAAGAGCTTGTGTTAACATGATGGACTGAATAGTCTCTTTCAGCATTGTAACAATTCCATAAGTTTGTGTGATTCTATAATTGTGTCACTATTGAATGTTCCAGCTTTCCAGAAATAATTCTGGACACCCTTTAGTACACATGTGTAATAGCAACAATCTATGTATATACAGAAAAGAATATATCTAATTGCTAGAAGCAGCAAAGTTAAACTTCAGTTTTCCAAAGATCAGCCATGAAAAGTTGAAGCTTGACCCGTTAATATAAATCTTGCAAACCTTTGCTGGAGTATTCTTTTAGCATTGTGGCCTTCATTCTAATGTGTGTGAAGCCTTTTAATTCATTTCTGAGAAAGTTGGTAAAGCACTCACCGATACAAATCTTTTCTTTTTAATCCCTGAGAGAAATTAAACACATTTGCGTGTTTATTTGTTCTATCCTTCATGCATGTGAATACATTTATTGCTGTAAGGAAAACTTAAAGTTTTGAATAATAAAGGCCATAGACTTCAGAAGAAATCTTTGTTCAGTGGGAAATGGAAGCCATCCAAAATGCCACACAGCTGTGGAAGTTTTGCAAGTCGAAAAAAATCTTCTACCTCTTGATATTTGACATACTTGTGTGGCAATAGGATGGAATCTATTCTCTGCACTGAACTGAAGAAAATTCCACTGATAGCACGAGAGTGGGGGAACAAAAATTGCCTGAGAGCTGAACCACCCTTAAAAAAATAAAATCACCAAGAATCATGAAATGTACCTTTTACAGCTTCCCACACACACCCATTGTTACTTGAATTAGAAAACAAAGTAACAAGGCAGAATAAGAAAAACAATTAACTAAGGAAGCATGTAATATGATTTCTAAGTGCAGTATAATTACAACAATGACCTCAACCACTCAAGAATGTGGAATGTAAACTGCACACAGCAACGAGGATTAGGAAACAGGAGGATTTCAGGTCAAGGAAGATAAACAGTTGAAAGTGCTGGAGGCATTTAGATTTAAGAAGCAGAAAATGCAACAATTTATTTCAATAAGTGACACAAATGCACTGGTGGCATTGAGTTTAAACTTCAAACAGCTTCCGTCATCCAACATATACATTTAAACATGTCTTCAATTTAACGTAAAACTTTAAATTTGCTTCCCTATTATCTTCTTCCAAAGTTTTTGAGACAATTTTTTTTGGAAGGGCATGTGGTGAGAAAAGAAGCTGTATGGTTGTGCCTCATTTTCATTGTAATGCTATCACACTCAAGTGATACAGTGATTTACACTTGTAAATGAATAAAACTACACAAGCTGAAGCCCCCTTGAAGATATAAAAGGCAACTTTATTTCTTGAAAGAGGGGGTGCAGCAAACGACATGATATTACATGTAGAAAATGATTAATTGTGGAGAGGAGATATTCACTGCATGGTGACATCATATGAAAATGATTTGTGCAACATCTTAGTAGGATATAATTTTGTATTCAACACAAATCCTAATCTTGGTTTTAATTTCTCATAACTATTTTAATATGCTTCGTAGAAACAGACTGAAGGGAAATTACCAGTGAGATGCCAAACAAGTCTTGAAGATGTAGAAGCAGAAATAAGAGAATTATTTATAAGTTATATTTCATTCAATGCCTCTGTCATCTCTACAACTCTTCACAATGCCATAAAATCCTGTTTCATGTTGAATAAATGACTTTGTTTTTTGAATGGGCTGAAGCCACAGAATAAGTTTTAAAAAGATTCAAGTGGTCTAAAAGGTTTCAAAGTGGCTGAAAATTTACATAACTTCATCTGGCTATTTGGAACAATATAAGAATGGAATTGGTCTGTCTGCATAGACCGCGAAAGACTATAATGTTAAATGATTGTGAGGTGCTATGTCCTGAAATATTCAATGATTTTCAGATATAATCCCTCTTTCTCTCTATCTCTCCAGCCATTCTGCAATCTACCCTACCTGCATATCTCTCTAAACCGTATCTCTCTTGCAACCTGCCTTTCCACCTATTTTTGTACTGTCAGCACATTAAACTACAATACATGCTCTTCCTTTCTCCAATATATATATTACTATACATTGTAAACAGTTGTGATCCCAGCACTGATCCTTGTGGAGCCCCACTGGTTACAGGCTGTCAACCTGAAAAAGAACCTCTTATCCTGCCCCTTTGACCTGTCTGTCTCCTCTCCACCTATCTTTTCCTCTATCCATCTTCTATCCGCCTCTCCCTCTCTCCCTATTTATTTCAGAACCCCCTTCCCCTCCCCCATTTCTGAAGAAGGGTCTAGGTCCGAAACGTCAGCCTTCCTGCTCCTCTGATGCTGCTTGGCCTGCTGTCTTCATCCAGCTCTACACCTTGTTATCTCTTAACCCCACTCACTGTTTACTGTCCATTATCCAATTCTCTCTCGATGCCAATATACCACTTCCAACACCATGGGCTCTTATCTTATGATTTAAACTTTTGTGAGGTACCTTGTCGAGTTTGTCAAGCTATGTCCCATACTTGCCTCATTAACCATGTATTATTCTCCTATGATGCCATACTTGATGAATGCTAGCCCGATTCTCCCACTTGCTGGAAGTTGGAAGTAGTTACCATTGCTGGGACACCAAGGATTCCTGGCCTCATATCTTAAAAGGCTGTTCTGCACCTGGTCAATTGCTGGCAGTCTGGAGCTGACCAGCATGGTTCATACATTTGCCCCAGATATGGCCAATAAGGAGAAATTGGCACCGCACTTTGGGGTCAGGAACCTGGAAAGCCTGGTGGACAGGGTGGTGTGGAGGAAGGCTGTCTGCTTCCACGAGGACTAGCAGAGGAGGCCACAACACCAGACTCTGGCAAACTGGTCCAAAGTTTTCACCGAGGTCATCACAGTCTGGAAAACATGCACAGTGCACAACAAGATCAGTACCTTCTTCACTGTGCTATCATAAGTGCCACCATGTTTTCTCCAATATTTCACACCCACTCTACTTTGCTATTGCACCCACCTCCCATCAAGTTTCACGTTCTGCCACCCTCACTATTGCATGCAACATCTTCCCTCACTCACTCTCTCCAAACCAACCTCCACCCTAAGTAAACCTGCATGTTCTCTGTGCTGCCTACTCGCTCACTTGTACCACCTCCACTTTTCCCCATCTGCACCAGCACTAACAGCTGTGTCACCCTCTTTCATCTCACTCAATCCTTCCCTTTCCCTCATTCCAAGAGAAAACATAACACAATAGGGCTGAAAGAGCCAGGAGGAGTGATGGTGCTTGACATTCAGCTCCTCACCATCCTGGTGAAAAGTATACCTTGGCCCTCACCAGTGATGACTGAGACAGGTCCTGAGGAGATGCAGAAATATTCTATTTTAATAATCAAATGAGAAGCATTGTCCAAGTAAGAAGCATTGTGCTACTCTTACATTACCCGCACTGTGAATGTATTTTTAACATGTGACATCTTCTATCCATTACTTGTGCCACGTACACACTATCGTGTCCTGCAGACATGAGTGGCATGAGCATGGTCTCCACGGGAACAGCTACAAGCCATCTCCTTCTCCGCCTCTGAAGAGGACAGCACGGATTACACAGAGGATGCATCAGTTAGATTGTCTCCTATACTGCCCACCAGCTCAGATACTGACATCTTGAGTAAGGAGCATCGGTTGATGATTGTATCACTGCTACATCTCGGCAGCTGGCCAAGGGAGAAACACCCAGGTCACTGACATTCACAGGACTGCTAGAGACCAGGCACCTGCTCAGTCACAGGCAAGAGTGGACACATGGGGTTCGTAACTAGTGAATTCACTGACATGCACGAGCTGACACAGGGGCAGCAGGCAGGTTTGTCTGGAGCTTTGGGAAAGGGACTGAAGCAACACCATTGGGAACCTGCTGTCTCAGGTACACAATTGCACAGTCACTTCCGTAGACAGATTGACGCTTGCCATGGAGCGCTATGTCCAGCATTTTCAGGGTTTCCTGGATATGAGCATGGCCCTGTGGGAGCTCACGCTGAAGAGTTTGCCTCTGTCACCGGACATGGCACAGTCATCGTGTCTTGGCTCTCTAGACACAAACACCCCACAGGTCACACTCCAAGGCCAACAAACTCCACGTGACTTCCACTCCAGCTATTGAACTCAGGCTTACACTGAGTCATGAACAAAAACAAAGTTGCTGGAAAAGCTCAGCAGGTCTGGCAGCATCTGTGGAGGAGAAAACAGAGTTAACGTTTCAGGTCCGGTGACCCTTCCTCAGAACTGAGATGCTGCCAGACCTGCTGAGTTTTCCAGCAACTTTGTTTTTGTTCCTGATTTACAGCATCCGCAGTTCTTTTGGTTTTTATTTTACACTGAGTCATATTGAGAGGGTAGGTAAATTGGAGGTCTTGCATTGTAAATATGTTCTTACATTTGTAAATATATGTGCTTACTTTTCTTTATCAGCTGTGAGTGAAGGCCTGGCTAGCAACAATTACAACCTCAATGGTACAAATCCTAGCCATCCTTAGCGTAACATTGTGTTGTAATGTCCAATGTGTGAAGTGAGCAGCTCCTGAACCATGTATGTGAACTTAGAAGGTGATTGCTCCTTTGGCAAGTAGGGTGAATCTCTTCAGGCTGCAAAACATTGTGTGTGCATCAGTGCCATTAATGGGATCAATTTGAATTGGAAGTTCTCTCCCTCCTAAACTGCTTTCTCCATGAGTGGTGTCAGCCATCTTCAGCTTCATTGCTCACTTGTTATTTGCTGCACATTTGAAGGAAACAGCAGTCACTTCTCAAGTAGTGAGCTCAGGCACAGCTCCTTTTACAGGTGAGCCCCCAAATGTACACATTCCTTTTTTGGTAATCCTTCTTGTCAACCCCATAGACTTTAAATTTCCCCAAGTCCCCACCCAATCCTTCTATCTAAGTCTTAATCTTCCCAATTTACCCTCCAGACACAGGCATAGCTCGTAAATATGCCCAATCCAGCATCACACTGCCTCCTCATTGAAAGCTACGGTACTCCTGAATGTCGATTCTCATCTACCCACAATCCCGCTTATATATTGAGATGCTCCATTTCACGTTTGTCATCCACTGTACATCCCAGCATGTTGCCTCCTTTCCCCACTTTCCTTCATGCCCATTAACTTTACGTGGACAGAGCCCCAAGGACAGGCTATAGCTCACACTCTAAACTGAGTTAGATGGGCAGCCTTGATTGTGATTGACCAGACGCCTGACTGATCTCTTCATAGCTCCCTAACTGTGCCTGTCCTGAGACATTGGTACGTGGTGCTCAGATGGAGGCCTTGAGGATCACATGGTGGGCTGGAATCGCAGGTGACTACTCTGACTTTCATGACAAGAATTCTTGACATCTAGTCTCCCACTGGCACATGGGAGAATGGGAGACTGCATATTAATGAGGTGAGAGGAGGTAATAATGAGGCTGTTAATGAGTGATAAGTCATGCTTTAAGGCCTGTTGCCATTCACTGTCAATAATCTCATGTTGCCATTTAACACTTGGTTTGCTTTCAACATCAAAGTTAAACATCAGCCTTACAGGACATCTCACTTGATTTCCCAAACTTTCTCGCTATGCCCCACATTGTTCAAGGCTGGGAATATTCCACTCATTGTTTTTAAACTGTCTTTGGGCCCAGGTTTCAACCTTGTGCTGCCAGTGGCTACATCAAAACAACTGGGCCACATTTTATACAAGTGACACCAAATTGGGGGTATAGTGGGGACGGTTTGCAAAATGGCTGGATAAATTGCATTCAATTTAACAGAGAGTAAGATGGTTTATTTGGGTAGAAGGGATAACATGGTCACTTAAAAGGCAAGGAACCAAATGGGTAGAGGAGCAAAGAAATCAGAGCAAAGAAAAATGACTTACAATTGTATCATGCTATTTGCAACTACCAGACAACTCAAAGTAGAATATTTGAAGGAGACAGTTTTTTGCATAATTAAGAGAGTTTTTATGCAGGTTTAAAAGTGAACAGAATGAAAGGAGTTGGCTCAGAACTGAAATATTTAATTATCATAGGAGGAATCTGGTGTGGAATATAAACACCAACATAAACCAGTTGGATCAAATGGCTGTTTCTTGGCTGTAGATTCTAAAAACTTCTAATCAGCATTCTAAATTGCTTAGAGATTTCTGGGAGTTGGTCCTTTGTAAGATCAACCTAACCATTTTAGCAATAGCTTAACATAAACGAAAACAAAATTCCTTGCAGGTTATACCTAAAATATGAAATGGCTGAGTTCAGTAAGTGCTTTATCTCCATTTCCTTGATAGCTTGCACTTGACATCCCATACATGTTGGAAAAAACTATGCACAAACTCCCTGCCACAATTTGTATGTGTCTGTTTTGACATTGGCTTCTGATGCTCATCCCAGTTTCAAACAATAATCTCCACTGTGTGATTTATAGGCAGAGATGAAAGAAGACTGATGTCTAATCTATCGTTGGTATAATTAGTCATTTCATGTTAAAATATATAATTCATGCCTGGTTATTATTTCAAAGTGTTTATAATTTTTAGATGATATTGTTGTACACCATTTATTTCAGGTGATATTCTTGGCACATACCCAATATGTCAGAGTGCCCAAATGGTTGAAAATTAATAACCAGTCCATTTTAAACAATGGGTTTTTGTACATTTCAGTCATAAGATTGATTTGAATATTGTGGTGACCCTCATAGTGCTGCTATAAACAGTGAATATCGCTGTGAATGTTGTTTACTGTTTGCAAAACTGAAATTCTGTTTGTTTCAATCCTTTGTGCTTCATTCATCATCTATTCAGCAAACTGCCACTTTAAAAACAAACATGCTGCAAGATTCCTGATGTCATCAGCAAAGCAACTACGTGAATATTAAAACCAAATCCTATATGAATGAATAAATTGGAGAATGATTACTGAGTCAATTAACCAACTCATAAAAAAGTGATGATAGGGTTCTTGAGGTTCCGTCGGTAATGTCCCTGCTTCTGGCCCAAAAGGCTCAGGCTCAAATCTCACTGGTTCTGTAGCTGTGTAATAACACATCTGAACTGGTTGTTATAAAACTACTTGGAGATATAAATGAACCTCCTATGAATGGTCTTCCCATCAGATAACAATTAATTCTGTTATGCTTATTTAAGAGGCTCATTGTGCCAAATGCTGATATTCACCTTTGTGCAAAGCTTGGGATGGGATGGGGTTCTTGCTAGTGAGTGGGAAGCTCAAAAAATCAAACCTTGCTGAGTTCATATGCAGGTTTCTGGGGAGTTGGGGCACCTCATCCAAAGTTTCTCAGTGCCTGATCGAAGGACCTGATATCAAGAAGGAGGGGCCCCACTGAGAGCCACCCACCTGTATTCTTGCAATTCCCCCATTCCCCGGCTAGTCACCTCTTCCCTGTGATCCCAGCCCACCCTCACGCGTCTGTAACCCGGGCCCCTCATCAATCTCAGGCCTCTAGTGACAAACGACAACACCTCCCAGTCGCAAACCACTTCAACTCCACCTCCCACTCCTTGGACGACATGTCCATCCTGGGCCTCCTCCAGTGCCACAACGATGCCACCCGAAAACTGGAGGAACAGCACCTCATATTCTGCCTGGGAACCCTACAACCCAATAGTCTCAATGTGGACTTTACAAGCTTCAAAATCTTCCCACCCCCGACCTTATCCCAAGACCAACCCCCCTTCTCATCCCAGCATCCTTGACCTGCCCATCTTTTCTCCCACCTCACTGCCCAACGCCCACCCCCACTTCCTACCTACACTCACCTCACCTCTACTAGCCTCATCCCTGCCTCCTTGACCTGTCCGTCTTCCCTCCCACCTATCTGCCCCTCCCTCCTCAATGACCAACCCCCATCCCAACTCCCTACCTACACTCACCTTTACTAGCTTCATTCCCACCTCCTTGACCTGTCCGTCTTCTCTCCCACCTATCTGCTCCACTATCCACGTTCTATCACCGCCTCCCTCTCTCTATTTATTTCAGAGCCCCCTTCTCTTCCCCCATTTCTGAAGAAGGGTCTAGACCTGAAACGTCAGCTTTCCTGCTCCTCTGATGCTGCCTGGCCTGCGGTGTTCATCCAGCTCCACACCTTGTTATCTCAGACTCCAGCATCGGCAGTTCCTACTATCTCAGGCCTCTAGTGGATGCACTAACCTGGAATAGCCACCATGTCTTTGTTTTAATTCTTTCATGGGATGTAGGCATACATAATATATGGCATTGAATGCAAATTGAGAGGCAGTTCTACAACTGTCTCAATTTTCACTTCTATGGTTGAGAAACAATCTGCTATTAATGCTCAGGGAGTGTTACATTTACGCTGAGACACAATTTTCTGTTTTAACGAATGTTTCTTCCTGCACTATCCTGTGATCCTGCACCTGAAGGGATACTTGAGGGATGGAATGATTGTTTATTCTACACTGTTTCCTCCTTTCCCCACTTGAAGAACTACCAGGTACTCACTCTGCAACTAAATAAAAACCAAAAGAACTGCGGATGCTGTAAATCAGGAACAAAAACAAAGTTGCTGGAAAAGCAGGTCTGGCATCATCTGTGGAGGAGAAAACAGAGTTAATG
Organism: Rhincodon typus; assembly: GCF_021869965.1. Classification (NCBI taxonomy): domain Eukaryota; kingdom Metazoa; phylum Chordata; class Chondrichthyes; order Orectolobiformes; family Rhincodontidae; genus Rhincodon; species Rhincodon typus. The sequence continues at coordinate 45,340,045 of NC_063343.1, read as the reverse complement.
TTTCAGGTCTGGTGACTCTTCCTCAGAACTGATGGTGGCTGGGAAAACGTCAGTTTATATGCAGAAAATAGGGAGGTGGGTGGGGTCGGGAGTAAACGATTGGATAGAGCCCAAAGAGAGAGAAAGATAGTTGGACAAAGGAGTTGCTAACAATCGGGCTGGGAGGGTGAATAGTTGTTAATGGGGACTGTTAGTGACTAACAACAGGGGGTGTGTAGTGGCAGGCTATGTGGTAACAACGCCTGGTGTGTGGGGTGGGGGGCTGGGACATGGGAGAGTTTAGGCCCTAAAATTATTTAACTCAATATTGAATCTGGAGGGCTGTAGGGTCCCCAACCGGAAAATGAGCTGTTGTTCCTCCAGCTTGCGTTGGGCTTCACTGGAACACTGTAGCAAGCCGGAGACAGAGATGTTGGCCAGAGAGCAGGGTGGTGCATTGAAGTAGCAGGCAACAGGTAGTTCAGGGTCTTTTTTGCGAGCAGAACATAGATGGTGGCATCTTGCTGGAGGTGGCGGAAATGGCGTCTGATGATCTTCTGGATGTGGATGTTGGTGGGATGGTAGATGAGGATAAGGGGAACCATATCGCTGTTGCAGGAGGGAAGAGAAGGGGCGAGGGTGGAAGTGCGGGAGACGGGTCGGACCCGACTGAAGGCCCTGTTGACAACGGAGCTAGGGAATCCTCGATTGAGGAAGAATGTGGACATTTCGGAGGCTCCCTTGTCAAAGTTGGCCTCATCTGAACATATGCGACGGAGACGGAGGAACTGAGAGAATGGAATGGAGTCTTTACAGGAAGTGGGGTGTAAGGATGTATAGTCCAGGTACCTGTGGGAGTCGGTGGATTTGTAATGGATATTAGTGGCCAGTCTATCCCCTGAAATGGAAACAGAAATGTCGAGGAAGGGAAGGGAGGAGTCAGAGGTAGACCAGGTGAAAGTGAGGGCAGGGTGGAAATTGGAGGCGAGATTGGTGAAGTTTTCCAATTCTCGACGAGAGAGGGAAAAAGCAACGATGATATCATCGATGTATCGGAGAAACATGGGTGGGTGTCGGAATAGGACTGGAACAAGGAATGTTCCACGTACCCCACGAAGAGACAGGCATAACTCGGGCCCATGCGGGTACCCATGAACCCTTCTTACCTGAAGAAAATGAGAGGAGTTGAAAGAGAAGTTGTTGAGGGTGAGGACAAGCTCGGCCAAGCGGAGGAGGATGGTGGTGGGTGGGGATGGTTCAGGTCTTTGTTCCAGGAAGAAGCGGAGAGCCCTAAGACCTTCCTGGTGGGGAATGTATGTGTAAAGGGATTGCACATCCATGGTAAAGAGGAGGTGGCCGGAGGCAGTAAACTGGAAGCTTTGAAACCGGCGTAAGGCGTCAGATGAATCATGGATGTATGTGGGTAGGGATTGGACCGGCTCCAGCCACCTCCTCTTTACAATGTCCTCAAAATTGCTCCAAATTGCTCCAATGATCATTTGTTATTTTTTCGCCTAATCAAATACAACAGTCTTTGTATGTACAGAAAGGTGGCACTAACAGCTAATAAGGTAAATGATCAGTTAAACTGTTATAATGATGTTGGGAGGCCTCTCACTGGAATGACTCAGAGCTCGCAAAATGGTGCATATTGATCTCTTGTTTAGATTTAGAAAAGCACATAATTAATCACAGAACTTTCCCTCACAAGTTCTCACAGAGTTATTATAAATCAGAAATCTTCCCCTCAAAAATGTGCTGTATGATTCTCACATGGATACGAGATATCAGAGATCTTCCCAATAGAAACAAGAGGGGTAATCTTTTTACACTCACACAAGACCTCAGAGAGCCCTGCAAGTGTAGACTGGCACAAGGCATCAGACAGTCCTGCAAGTGTAAAGTTGAGCATTCCTCACACTGATTTTCAAAACCAAAAAGCTTCACCTAAGGAGCATTTTTGTAAACTATACCTTTAGAATATGCAAAACTATTTACACGCGTTAGCCTTCACAAGCATACTTTTGAACTTTCTCCATGCATTTAAAATTGCATGTCCACAGTCCAGGTAAGATTTGCTTTCTACTCCCTGATTTTATGATTGAAGGTTTTCAGAAACTTATCAAGGCAGCTTGAGAACTAAAGGAATCGAAGCAGAAGAAAATGTTGCAATGAAGGTGGCCAGCTCAAAGATTGAAAATATTACTTTTCAATGACCTAATTCTTTGTTTATTCTTCTTTTCATGCTTCTATTTTTGTTTAAATTTAATTGCCATAATCTGTATCTATCTTTCCCTTTTAATTTGTGCTTTCCTTTTATATTTCTCCTTTTTCTTTTTTCCCTTTGTTCTTTTCAACACTTCTAAAGAAATATTTTGGGTACGGCTCATTGAAAGATTTGGTGCCACGATTTTAAAGGATTTAGGGTTAAGTATGAATATGAGACTTACCTGCCTGTGTAAAGTGAGCCATCAAGCTAGATGATGCCATCTCCACCAGTCAGAGGGCAATAAAATAAACACAGTGGCTGAAGATAGGACTTAATACTTCCTGATACTCATTGTCATGGTAGATACAGTTGAAGAAACTACAAGAGAAAATTGTCATAATTAGATATGAATCACTATTTCAAGGAGGAGGAAGAAAATTCAGCAAAAAAGGTAAGGGGGGATTTTGAAAGGTCTTGAAACTGCTAGTAGGCTAAGGTTTAGTCAGGGAGTTTTAACATCAGGATGTCTTTCAAAGTTGGCCTTGTGAACATGTGAGCACCTTTGAATTACAGCAATGCATATTTTGTCTTTGTCGTGACATGAGTGGCAATAGGTGCCATGTCCTCTTGCGATGTAGTGGTAGGGTCCCACACCTGGACTGGGAGGCAGGGGTTCAAGTCCCACCTGCTCCAGAGGTGTGTAATAACGTCTCTGAACAAATTGATTACAAAAATAGGTCAATGATATATTTTTAAAAATAATCTGGGTATCAGTGCCATTAACAGTTGGAGCTTTTTTCCTGGAAGTGGCTCACATTTGGGAGTTTGTTATGAATCTAGTTCCTGTTGTATATTGGTCTGAATGGATTTAAGAGAGTTAATACGGATGAATGCTATAAACACCTACTGCAATTATGATGTTATATAGACTTGTGGGCAGAACAGCTTAGGATCCTGTGCCACCTAACATACAGTCTTCCCCAAAGACCCTGTAACATTGTTTATCATCATAATATTACCTTCACTGGGTCCTGACATGCAATAAACTGTTAACTGCAGGAGAGTCTTCCAGTTAGGTCAGAAAGTGGTTTTCCTTTACCACACTAGACCAAGAAGGCACTGTAATTTGCTACATTTAAAGAGGATGGTGCAACAATTCTCATTATGAACAACAGCTCAAACAGCATAGAGAGTGAGTGTGCCCGTACAAGTGTTCAAGGTTGTTTACAAGAGACTTCCCAGTCCCTCTGAGACATCATATTCTAACTTCCATGATTTATCATTTATGGAGAGACTCTTCTAGGACACCGTAACCTGTCACTGTATTACAGGTGTTGTTTGTAGTGATGTTACTAGTCGAATCATCTGTGATGGACAACATGTTTGTTTTCAGTCCCTACCATTGCAGATGTGATTATAGGCCATTTATTTCTCCTGCTGTAAGCAGCACAAGGTAACGAACAACATCGGGATCCAATTTCCAGATCTGGCTTCATAAATAGCCTAAACTAGTTGAATTTCCAAAGACAAACCCTTAGGAAGTCTAGATTTTCATGTAGTTATACAGAAATGATCAGTCCTCTAACCAGTTTTATCAATGCAAAATAAAATTTTTAAGCCAATGACTACTTTACTGCCCTGTTTTAAAAATCCAGTTTCAGTCTCCGTATCATTGCTGTAATAGGAAAACATTGGTAAAATCTCTTCAGGTAGTATTACAAATTATGACAGAATAAATTGTCCATTTCCACTCATCGAAATCAATAAGGGACAAAATACATATAATCAGTAATAATTTTCAAACATTTTCCATTGACCTGAATGCTTTCTCTTCAATTAGAGTGGACAGAAGCTTCCCAGCCACAGAGAAATAGGAGCTGTAATGAGAAATTTGTGAAAATCCAGGGAGATGTTGGCTGAAGCTCTTCTTGATGCCAAGGCCCAAAAGGTTGAATTTTCCAACCAAATCCTGCATGTCGAGATGGGATACTTGCTAGTGAGTGGCAGGCCTATTGACATACATCATAGTTCTTTATAACTCCTGGTTTACCTAATCTTGCCTCATTAATACGCAGGTTCCAATTCTCCAAAACTAAAGGCTGAGAATTCATGACATAAGAGTCTGAGCGGGTACCTGACGACTCCAGCTTGCCATTTGTCTTTCGGACCTTCGTTTTGGTCACCCAGCACCAACATCTCAGGGCATGCTTCTTGGGCAGAGGCCCCATGTACCACAGGTGTTGGCATCCAAGCCATACCAGCCTCATTGAATCATCATGGCACATCTCCCATCCACTCACAGCACACTACTTCTCTACAATGCACCAGCACCTTTCATTGCAAAGCTGCTGCAAGGATATCTGAGCACAGCGACAGACACCTAGCTCACACCGGATCACGGTGTGTCTCTGGGCTGCTCGCTTGCTTAGCACACACTCGCTATGTGACTATTGAATGGTCAAGGCATTCCTGCCTTGCCTTGCTCTACCTTGTAATTTCATATTTTGCCCCCTCAGTCTGACCTTAAAGGCTTATTGTATGTCTGTCCTGCCTTGCTGTTTAGTGCAGACAACAAGCCAGGCAGCTTGACACACTCGCCAAACTCATCAGTAAAGGGGGTGGACATGTTGCAATTTGGCACAGGACTATGTCAATCACAGACCTACCGCATGCACTTTAACCATGTCCGGGGCCATGTCTCTAAGTCAAAAGGGTGTAGTCCTCAGTTAAATCAAAGACAGATTCTGTCAGCCAGCAGATCTCAGCATAGTCAGTCGAGACCAAGTGTCCATTCACAGTCCAGGGAGTAGACTGTAGTCAGTCTGCTTGGGGCAATCAATGTCAGTGAGTCCATCCTATTAAAGTCCAGGGAGTGGGCCACAGTCAATCCGGCAGATCCAGTGCCAGCGGGGAGGAGTTTCACATGTTGCCAGTTTGTGGATCTGAGCTGAGAGTGGCCAGTGGTCTAGTCAGCCATTTGTTGGGAGTAACTATCCAAGTGGGTCAGGGTGGTGGGCCACTTTTAGTCCTGGTGGTCAACAGAATGAATGTCAAGGGGCTGTCAAAAGATACTGTTGTGATAAGGAAATGGGGGTCTCAATGCTGAGGATTGGTGGTAGAATCCTAGGAAGCTGTGGGGCCAATTTCAATGAAGACGGTGGGAGGACATAATTGGTGATACATTCATCAGAATAAAGTTTGGTGTCAAAGGTCCAAGGCATACCTTATCAGAGTGTTTCATGTCCCACTGTATGAGGATTATATTGTATCATCATTTATGAGTGATGTGAATGCTGACTGCTGAGATTATTAGGTACCTGTTCTGTTTCTTATAACCCTACCCAGGTTCATTGCAGTGCGCTTGATAAATCCAGCCATTTGTTATCATCACTGTTGCTGTGATGCAACAAAAGTGCAGAGAAATGGAAGTGGAACAGATACAACCAGGAAGCCCAGGACCAGTAGCAACCTCCAGCAGTTGCCAAACAGCCTCTACATGAAGGTGTCACTGCTGAAAGTTGCCTCAAGATATGTATGAGGTACAGGAGGCCCAGAGTCTCTCATCCTTGATGTCATTTCCTCAAGATGAGTTAAGTTCAGTGTTAGTGTGGAGTGAGGATGTGCTGGGACATTATTATGGAACTATATCAGCTATATAGCTATATAACTATATAGCTGTACCTACGAGCTGAATGGCTGGGTGGTCACCCTATCCTGGTGGCCACAAAGGTGATAACTGTGTTGACCTTTTATAAAACTGGCTCCTTCCAAGGAGCCTATGGGATCTGTGCAGGATCTCTCAATCATCCACCACGAAAACGATCAAGACTGTTAGTGAAGCCATTTGTGGCAGATCGTATCTTTTCATCTTGTTTGCCCATGATGAGGTCCATGCTGCAGCCTGGATAGAAGGCGTTGGTAACATAGTTAGCCTCCTCCAGGTTCCACTGCATGATAGACAGTACACACATCATGCTAAGAGCAGCATTTCATAATTTTCATTCCATCAATGTACAAGTGAGCTGTGATATGCATTACTTAGAAGTCTGTATCTGGTACCTTGGAAGCTGCCATGATGTCTATATCCTTGGAAACTCTCATGTTCCTGCTGCATTTGAGGAGTCAGATGCCTTACAAGGATGGTTACTGGGAGATAAAACCTACCCTCTGTGACCATGGCTGATGACTGTTACACAACTCCTGGCTGAGGTACAGCACAGATACAATATAGCCAATTCTTCAGCCAGGGCCATGGTGGGGCAGCTAGTAGGCCTCCTGAAGATGAGGTTCTGAAGCATGGATTAGCCTGGGGTTGTAGTTATTTCCCTTAGATAGAGTCCGAATAGACTGTGCCACATTATCCTAACATGCTGTACTCTTCACAGCTGGTGCAGGTAATGATGGAAGCTGATGAGCTAGGACAGCAGAAACAGTCTTCCAAGGAGGATGAGATCTTTGAGATTTAGGAACATCACCTTCAGTCTGATAGAGCACACCAGCATTGGGCACAAAAGCCAGATACAACTTTTAACTGACACGAGCTTCCAGTAGATGCCAAAAATGGAAATTGCTGGTGAAACTCAGCAGGTCTGGCAGCATCTGCAATAAGAATGCAGAGTTATTGTTTCAAGTCCAGTGACTCTTCATCTGAACTGATAGCAGCTAGGGACAACTGGCATTTATGCTGAAGGGGAGGGTGGGAGGTGGGTGGGGGATGGGGTGACAGTGGAAAGGAAGAGGTGAGTGGAAAAGGTGGAGATGGAGCCCAGAAAGAGAGAGAGAGAGAGAGATAGAGAGAAAGAAAGAGAGAGAGAGATGAAAGTGGTTGGTAAATGAGGAGATTACGGATGGCAGGCCAGGACAAAAGAGAAGCTGAATAGGTGATAATGAGAGATGAGGGTAGCAGGAAATGATTAGTGTGCAATGTGATATTAGGCCTGAGGGTGGGTGAAAATGAGTTGGCTGTGCTAAAAGCAACTTCATGTCATAACAGGACCAAGTGTGGGAGTGGATAAAAAACATAGAGGCATTGAATCAGGCTCTAAAGTTATTAAACTCAATGTTGAGTCCCAGAGGCTGCAAGGTCTCCAAATGGAAAATGAGATGCAGTTCTTAGAGCTTGTGCTGAGGCTCACTGGAACACTGCAGCAGGCCTGCAACAGAAATGTTGGTGTGGGAACACGGTAGTATATCAAAGTGGCAGGCAACTGGAAGCTCTGGGTCATTTATATAGAGAATGTAAAAGTTCTGCAAAATGGTCACCCAGTCTGTGTTTCATTTCCCCAGTGTAAAGGAGACCACACTGTGAATAGGAAATACAGACAAGATTGCGTGAAGTGCAAATCGCTTCTTCACCTGGAGTCTGTGTCTGGGGCCTTGGAGAATGAAGATGAAGAAGGTAAATGGACAAGCGTTTTGTGATTGCAGGCGAAGGTGTGGGTGTGGGGATGTGTTGGGCATGGAGGAGGAATGGACCAGAGTGTCCTGGAAGGAGCGGTCTCCGCAGAATGCTGACAAAGGAGTGGAGGGGAATAGATGTCTTTCTCTCTTTTGTTTAGTTTCTTCCTTCTCCTTCACCTCCTATCCTCTCTCCCCTTCCCTTCATCTTCAGCTTTTCTCAGTTTTTCCCAGCTGCTATCAGAGTCATTGGACTCAAAGCTCTAACTCTACTTCCTTCACATAGATGCTGCCAGAACTACTGAGTTTCACCAGCAACTCCTGTTTTAGTTTCAGATCTCCAGAAATCGCAATTCTTCGTTTATTCCAGTAGGTGAGATCTGGGTGCAGTGATCATTCATTGACTGCAAAATTGTTCATGCTTGATGTGGTTTATTTCAATTCTGTGAGGCAAATGGAGCTTCTATTTGATTGATTTCTATTTGCTTTTGGCGTTTGTGAAATGATTTCAAACATTTGAAGACTCCCGCAGATGTGTTGGCCCCACAAATGATGCTGGACTGTAGTTGGCAATGGGGAAGGGAAGCACTGATTTTGACAGGGTTGTAGAATGGGATGTGGCTAAGGACATGTCAGCTGTGTGGCCTGGTACTGAAACAGCCACTGGTGTTGTTGCATCCACAAGAAAGTGTCAGCCATGTCCTGAGAAGCACTGGTTTGTCGCTGCTATGCCACTAGTTTGGTGGTGCAGGATAACTTTGAACTGCCAACCCTTAACTGGGTACACAGCTGCTGGTCAAAGATGACACTGGCACCAGCAATCCTGGGATATCCTGGCAGTGGCAAGAACTTCCCCCTACAGTGAGTGGGAGAATCTAACCAGCATTGGAAGAGAAGGATGTCATAATGCTGTGACAATTGAAAATGAGGCAAGTTTGGGACGTTGGTGTGAGAATACTGGCTAGGCCTTACAGGGAGAAACTCTCTATGAAACTCAATGAAATTATCACTTAATGTATTTCTGGTAAAATTCAGCCCATTGTGTATGTCCATTTTTCCTCCCAAGCACCAGGATCAATCATCTGCCAAATTATTAGCCACCAATTTTAGTGGTTTGCAATATCTGATCTTAGAACAACCGCTAATTCGGAATTCAAACAAGACTACACCCCAATAACCTGAGTAAAATATGTACCATGCTCATTTCTTTGTTTATTCACAGGCTTTTTAGTCACTTTGATTTTCTCTTTTCACGATTCCTTTTTTGACAGAAATGATTCGTTACACCACAGAATGAAACTAATTTCGGATATTTTATGTGTGACACGTGTCATAAACTGGGCAGATTGTGGTGGATGTGGGTTAGAATAGTGCCCATTTAGTATGCAATAAGTACGCATTATGGCCATGGCTCCCTTACACATTTACTTTCACAAAGGATTTACCAATCTTTTGCATTCATCAGACAGCTGATCCAGTGGCATTACTGCATGGGTTTTCATTCCTGCCATTTCCTTGCCCTCCACCCCACACATCAGAAGGACCATGAGGTGATGAATTGAGTCCAGAGAAGCTATAGGGTAGAGGTGAAGCAAAAGGTGAAGGCAAAGTATAAATGGTGCTGATGTGACATGTGTATGATGGCGACAAACCTCATCTACAGAATGGAAAACGCATTGATTTACTCACTCATCCAGACAATCATTCACTCACCTTCAAACAGCCAATTAAGGAAGAACATCACCAAGGTCTATGATTTTGATGGAAACGAATTTACTTTCCACCTCCCCTACATTATCAATGTCACTTTAACCATTTGTTCTATTGGTGCATGTTAGTGCAAAGTTCAAAAGGAAAAATACGTTATTTAAGTAAAAGACTAAAGGACCTATTTTAAAGACCTACAGTTCTGAGGAAGGGTCACCAGACGTGAAACATTAACTCTGTTTTCTCCTTCACAGATGCTGCCAGACCTGCTGAGCTTTTCCAGCAACTTTGTTTTTGAAAGGACCTACTTTGTTGATCGAGCCACCTTGTTGATCTTTAGCTTGTTTGATCTCGAGGTTTCCGAACATTTTACGTAACAAAATATACCATCTGCATAAGGCATTTTATGCCACAAAAGAACAACTCCATAACTTCATGAATATCACTGACATGGGACTAAGAAACATTGTTTTAAACTTAAGTGTTGCTTTTTTAGCACAGAGGTGAGGGGAATCTTTTTCTCTCAAAGCATTGTGCATCTTTGGAACTCTGCCATAGAAGGCAATGGAGATGGGGTCATTAGATATTTTTAAGGTTAATCAGGTAAATCAAAGGTTATCGGGGTCAATGAAAGCCTAGAATTCAAAACACAAATAGATCAACCATACTCCTATTGAATGGCATAGCAGGATCAAAGTCTGAATGGCCTACTTCTGTTCCTGTTGCACATGTTCATACAGAGATGTTATGCAAGAAACTGCCTAATCAATGATATTTAATGTTGGATTTAGTTCAAACATTCTGGTACATTTTTAATGAAATTTGTAGTGCAGTCAATTGTCACTTTTCCAGATACAGAAACCTTCACTGACATCCTTGGAATATGCAGACTGATTGGAGTAGGTCTGATGAAGTATGTATTTTTGTTACCTCTCGAGGGTTGCCTCAGAATTTACAAGTGACACAATCATGAGGGATTGCATAGTTGTTCTGTACCAGTAAACAGAAATCGGTCTTTCACACTGACCCATTGCATATTCTGCTTTTATATGATGGAATGCATTGTTCAAACTATCAGATAATGCTATTGAGATATAATTTTAGTAAGTCTTTCTGTATTCATTAGATTATTGATTAATATCTAAATATAAAGCACTATGTAGATCATATCTCACAATTTTGTGGCTTGACTTCTCAAACATTCCCATGACAACACTACAGCCACCAATGAAATCTGCAAATGGTGCGTCATGAAAGATCTAAGCTTCCTTTCAAGTACGCTATGTGAATACTTACTGGAATGGCACAATGGAAAAAGTGGTTAAAATGACATTGATAATGTATGGGAGGTGGAAAGTAAGTTTGTATCCATCATTTTGTATCTGATGATTTGTGACTTAGCTATCACTGTGGGAACAGATGCACAATATAGAGCAGGCATTCCGAAAAGTAACAAAATAACTCAAATTTAAATAAGACAGGATTTTACCCACCTGTCTGAGTGGGTTTGAGGTGGGGGTGTGCCATGGGGTGTGCCTTTCCAGGTAGGGAAGAGGTTCAGTGCAGTACCCATTCTTGAGCCAATAGTGTCCAATTGTGGTCACTTCCTGCCTCTGCCACTATTTTGTAAGTGGTGGTGAATTGAGATGGACAATGGGTGGGAAACCTTGGAGATAACACTGCACAGACACTAAATGTAAAAATGTTAATTCCTTCTTTATGAGTCCTCTACTTCCATTATTCAACCTTGCCCCAATATCCTCCCCGTCCTCCCAGGGTAGGGGAATACAAAACCAGAGGGCATAGGCTCAAGGTGAGAAGGGAAAGATTTAAAAGGGACCACCTCAGGACAACATTTTCACACAGAAAGTGGTTATATTTGGAACAAGCTACCAGAGGAAGTAGTAGAGGCGGGTATAATTACAACATTAAAAGACATATGACAGGTACATGGATAGGAAACATGAAGAGGGATATGGGCCAAATGCAAGCAAATAACACTAGTTCAGTTTAAGAAACCTGGTCAGCATGGACGAGTTGGGCCGAAGGGCTTGTTTCCATGCTATATATCTCTACTACTCTATAATTCTGGTTACTAACAAAGGTCTCACTGATGGGCAGTTGATGATCTGACCGATATTTACATTGTTGCAGGATGACCGAACTGGGCAGGAGCAGATAGTATGCCAGATTCCATTTCCACCTATACTACCCACACTCATATATTGTAAAAATGTACTGTTGGTGCTTTTCAAGGCCTCGGGACTTACTGTTACACAGCCAATTAAATATCGCAGAATCACTGAATTATTACAGCACGGAAAGAGGCCATTCAGGCAGTTCCACTAACCAGTGCCAATCTCCTGCATTTTCCCCATATAGCTGCACATTATTTCTATTCAAATAATCATTCAATACCCTTTTGAAATAATTTTTAAGTATGGCCACACATGTAAGCAAAAAAGTAAGTTAATATCCATGCTCTGCTTTCTCAAAGCAACAATGGTATGAGATTTCAATTTTAGTTACATAAGAACATAAGAACATAAGAACTAGGAGCAGGAGTAGGCCATCTGGCCCCTTGAGCCTGCCCCGCCATTTAATAAGATCATGGCTGATCTTTTTGAGACTCAGTTCCACTTACCCGCCCACTCACCATAACCCTTAATTCCTTTACTGTTCAAACATTTATCTAGCCTTGCCTTAAAAACATTCAGCAAGGTAGCTTCAACCGCTTCACTCGGCAGGGAATTCCACAGATTCACAACCCTTTGGGTGAAGAAGTTCCTCCTGACCTCAGTCCTACATCTGCTTCCCTTTATTTTGAGGCGAAGCCCTCTAGTCCTAGTTTCACCTGCTAGCGGAAACAACCTCCCTGCCTCCACCTTATCTATTCCCTTCATAATCTTATATGTTTCTATAAGATCTCCCCTCATTCTTCTGAATTCCAATGAGTATAATCCCAGTCTGCTCAGTCTCTCCTCATAATCTAACCCTCTCAACTCTGGAATCAACCGAGTGAATCTCCTCTGCACCCCCTCCAGTGCTAGTATATCTCTTCTCAAGTAAGGAGACCAAAACTGCACTCAGTACTCCAGGTGTGGCCTCACCAGGAGTCTATACAGCTGCAGCATGGCCTCCCTGTTTTTAAACTCCATCCCTCAAGTAATGGCAGACAAAATTCCATTTGCCTTTTTAATCACCTGCTGCACCTGCAATCCCATCTTCAGCGATTCATGCACAAGGACACCCTTTGCACAGCAGCGTGCTGCAATTTTTTACCATTTAAAACATAGTCCATTTTGCTGTTATTCCTACCAAAATGGATGACCTCACACTTATCAACATTGTACTCCATCCGCCAGACCTCTGCCACTCACTTAGACTATCTATATCCCTCTGCAGACTTTCAGTGTCTTCTGCACACTGTTGAGTGGAGTTTCTTACATGATCACTGGGGCAAATCATTTCTCATCTTTCAAGAAGTGATACATGGCCATTTACATTCACTGAACAGGTGAGAAAGCACATCTTTAAAATCACAATTGAGAAATGAAAAACGAGGGAGAGAACTCATCAAATTCAAACTTTCTCATGATTTCAAAACCAGTCTCAGTCGCAGGCAGAGGCCTGTGGGAAGAATACTTGCCAAGAGGTCTCAGAAGGAGGATTATTTTGGAGAAGGTAAGTAGAAGAAAAGTAATATTCAGCTAAGTCAAAATTTGTTAGACAATGCTCACTGAGAGAATTTTTTTATCTAACCGAAGTGCATTTGGTTAGATCATAATGTGAATGCTCCATCTGTAGTCATAACCATCATTATATCAACCAATGGATAATTAGTCCTATTTGAAGGCAGGGTTTTATGGGCATTTAAATCACTTAACATGAAGAGGGAGCCACCCAACCACACCCATAGAACCGAACTTGATTCTCCCACTGGATGTCAATCCAGAATTTAGATTCAGAACTTCATCTTCTTGTGACTGGGATGTCCTGGTGCAGAGTTCAAACTTTATACCTTCTGACTTAAGAACCAAAGACAAAAGAACTCAAGGCAACACGAGGCTAAACTTCTTTCCGCAGCAAGTGTTTGTCTGAGAGTGTGATGGATGCTGATTCACTCTTAGCTTTCAAGAAGGAATTGGAAACTTATCTCAATTGAAACAAAATGCTGGGCTACCAGGAGGCTGAAAGGCAGAAGTTTGGGACTAGCTAAATTTCTCTTGCAGGACACAACAGATCAAATAGCCTCCTTCTACGTTATAACCATTTAATAATTTATACATTTTTGAATCAATCAAGTCAACTAAACTCATCTAAGAAGTCATTTACATCAAATAAAATCAGAAAATGTTGGCAATACTCAGCAGGTCAGGTAGCATTTGAGGAGAGATAAAACTTTAAGATTGATAACCATTCATTAGAATTGGACAAAGTAGTATTGGACAGGAAGTACCTAGTGACAAAAGAATTGTTAGGGCAGAGCCAAAGAGAGTAGTCATGAGACAAATAATGGAACAAAATATGTGTAGAGGACGTGCGATTATTAGAATAATAAAATGCTATCACCTGAAAACAAAATTTACTTTAAATCCCAAACAATGTCTCTGGACTATCATTATTGCAAGCACTGTAGATGCCATATCTCCAGCTCAGCAAGCCCTGCTGTTTCTAATTCCACATTTCTAGCTCTGAAAGCAACATGACTCCAATCTTTTAAGTGTAATAAATTTGCAGGTGCTGCAACTGCTCGTATCCTCATTTCTATAGTTAAACTTTAATTCTTAAACTTAGAAGCGGCATTCTAACTAGGGGACTTGGATCATAAACTAAATATTTGCAATGCACTGCATATGATCCCTTGATTCAATTTGATTTGTCACCACTTCGTATCACCAAAAGATATTAAACATTTCCACATGTAAAAGATTCCAATTCTGAGCTCCATTGAATCCATATCTTTCTGGTTCTTGCAGTCTTCCACTTTGTATAAAAGAGAGACACACGGAGGTTTGAAAAAAACACCTAAACTAAGATTTAGTGGTGTATTTGATCACTACTTGCACTTGGTTACAACCCAATCCTTACGAAAGTTTTTTTCTTGCTGTCTAGTAAGGCTCCTACCTGAGATGAATTTGACTACTTGTACTTACTACTTGTATGATGCAGGGCATAGAACTGTCCTTAACGCAGTAACAATTGTGATTTGAATGGTTAAAGTCAGACGGAGAGCACAAGGATGCAAAGAATGGAGTTATGTCTTCCTAACAGCAGTGTCAATGTGCCTATGAGATGGACTCCAATCGTTCAAGAAGATGACTCACCACCAAATTTTTAAGTGCAATTACGGATGAGGATCAAATGTTAACCTTGTTAGCAATAGTCACATCCCATGGGAAACTGAAGAAAATAAAATGGATTGCATTAAGTAAAGAGGAAGCTTTTTCACAATAACTTCATCCAGGTTTCAACTAGAGGTTAGGACTAATACCCTGTGAGAAAGTCATGAGAAATCCATTCCAGAGACTTGTACATATAACTTATTCCAGTGTAATGCTGAGGGAGTATTACACAGTTGGAAGTTCCTCCTTGCAAATGAGATAGTAAGTTAAAGTTCAGCCAGCCCTGCATGTGTCAGTAAAATAATTGCATTGCCAGAACTTTCAATTTCGGCAAGGGTTTAAAATGGAGATAACATTACACACACGTGGATTTAGGCATAAGTGAAAAGGTTCAGTGCCACTGCATGGCTTGAACCATAACATAGCCTGACAGTTCAAAAGTTCGGCTATATTTAGTAAACACTGACTCAAGCCTGGCAAAAGCAAAGCATTTTACGTCAGGAGCTGGATTATTGAGATTGAAATTAATTCATGTCTCATCTCTATTGCACAATCGAAGCTGAAATTTCACTTGTAGTTCCTAGTCTACGATTGGGAGGAAATACCAGTAAGGCTTGCCAGCACCAGGACCCAGAGGGGTATTTTTGTGGAAGCAGACATTTAATTGTTCTCCTTTAGAAGCCCTGTTCAGTTCAAGATGATGGACCTGTTCTTGAAACTAAAGGGCCAACACGAGGCCCTTCAGTACTAAAAGACTGACCATCCAACATCAGAGGTTGGTATTGTCAATGCTGATAACAGAGATACAGTGCACCTGAGAGGTCCTCTCTGTGGTGAGTTTGAAAATTTATAACATTAAGACGGATGCAGTTGCTAATCCACTTTCAAGGAGGGACAAACCACCAAACAACAGCCAGGAGACACACTGTAGCCCTGTAGCAATGGCAGGTATCATGGAAGGGTCTTCTAGCATGGGGAGGTATGCCACCCAAATCTCATACCCTTAGCGGTCAGTTGCCAGGAGGACACATCCATTTCCTAGCCATGTTACAGTCTCAGCAAGAGCCTGCAGGCCATCTGGAAAATTCTGGTTTGGCTTCAACAGGATGGCCTTAACAGTCCCTTTTATTGGCTAATGAACTGACCACAAGTTGTAAATGGGTAGCTTCCAGCATCCCTTGCATGCCATCAGTCCTCCTGCAACAAAAGAAAGGACAACGACAGGGACTGACGTGCCGGCCAGAGTTGGGAAAGTAAGGTCCCAAGATTCTGCCACTGTGACCATTTAAACAGTTTTTCCCTACATGTGCCTTGATCCACTGAGCCATCATGAGGAAACAAAAAGCAGAAAGATCAATATCACTTGCTTACAAAAGGTGTGATTTCAGTGTTTGATGTCTATTACAAAATATGTAAAGCTCATATGGTGTTTGAAATATAATTTTGGATAATATTCTAAACTTCAAAAATAGAATAACAGTGTGGGCTACTGCATGTTTCACTTATTCCTCATTTTTAATGGAGTTAGTGAATAGTTTACAAATTATGACTTTTTTTCTTTCTTGCATAATCATTTATAATGTTATTTTTCTTTCTTTGAATTTGCACTACAAAGAAGTTCAGGATCCATTGAAGTGGTACTGTGTGATTACTTTCCACTTCAAAGCCATTCTGAAATGGAGTGGTGCTTTGTGGGTTGTACCAAGTGCCAAATTGTGACTAAAAATGTTATGGCAGCTGAAGGAAATCTGATGGTAGAGCACATGAGAGCATCAAGTCCCTGCATGATGAAGTGGTTGGAGCAGGTTGAAAATCTCCATGCCACTAAGTTTAATTCTGGAAAGGCACCAAGGATATCAGGTTGACAGAGGAAGGAGATGTGATGAGAGTCAAAAATCAGAGAATGAAGAGTGGGTGGGGTGCGGTGGTTATAGTGAGTCACCATTGTGTACCTCAATCAGGTTGAAACAACAATATTTGTGGAGATCTAGAAATTTGACCACAGGCAATATGAGACCAGATAGATTCAGACAAAAAGACATTTATACCCTCAATTCATAAAAGTTCTGGCTTGTCTGAGGAATGGCAACAATACAATTTTGTTGTCACTTCCGTTGCCGAAAGGGACTCACAATTCAAGCAATTGATCAACAGTTCAGGAGCAGTGATAAAGGTCAAAGCTTAATTAGTTTGTGGACCCCTCAAGAACTAGTGATTAATTGTATCAGAGATAGTAGGAACTGCAGATGCTGGAGAATCTGAGATAACAAGGTGTAGAGCTGGATGAACACAGCAGGCCTGCTCCTATGATGCCGCTTGGCCTGCTGTGTTCATCCAGCTCTACACCTTGTTATCTCTAGTGATTAATTTATTGCTTTTAACTCAAGTCACTTACATTCTGATTAACTTACTTGCTCATAAGGTGAAAATGTCAGTGCTGTAGAATGGAACTTTTATTTCCATTTTAATGTATCTTTGTTTATTGCACCCAATGCTCTAACCCCATCCCACCCCAGAGAAATTTAGCTCAGTCAGCTCTGACAGTAATGGTTGGGAAGTCTTTGTGGAGCCCAAGTTCCATCCTCATATTCAGGATACCCTGCATTGTACTGTGTGGCACTATCACCATGCTAAACTGGGAGAGATTTTGAATAAAATCTATCTGAGGAAGGGTCACCAGATCCGAAACATTAACTCTGTTTTTTACCTTCACAGATGCTGCCAGACCTGCTGGGCTTTTCCAGCAACTTTGTTTTTGTTGCATAGATTTTGAATAGATCTAGAACCTCAACTGAGCATCCATTAGAACCAGCAGAACTGCATCCAACCACAATCTGTACATGCCCTCCAATCTACTGTTACCACCAAGTCAGAGGATAAATCAAAAATGCAGGAGGGCATGCCAGGAACAGCACCAAACTTAACTAAAATAGACTGTCAATCTTGTGAAGCTATAATACAGGACTACTTGAATTCCAAACTGTGGGCGCAGCATGTGATAAACAGGTCTAAACAATCCTACAACATATTGATCAGATTGAAGCTTTGCAGTCACACAGTTATACAGCATGGAAACAGACTCTTCAGTCCAACCAATCCATGCCGAATATAATCCCAAACTAAACTGTTCCCACCTGCTTGCTCCTGGCCCACATTCCTCTCAACCTTTCCTAATCATGTACTTACCCAAATGTCTTTTAAACATTGTAATTGTGCCCACATCCACCAATTCCTCAGGAAGTTCATTCCACACACGAACCACCCTCGTTGTAAAAAAAATTTCCCCTCATGTCTTTTTTCTCTCTCCTCTCACCTCAAAATTGTACCCTCTAATCTTGCAATCTCCCATCCTAGGGAAAAGACACCTATTATTAAACTTACCTCCACCCCTCATAATTTTATAAACATCTATAAGTCACCTTTCAACCTCTTACACTCCAATGATAAAAGTGCCAGCCTATTCAGCCTTTCTTTATAACTCAAACCTTCCATATCCAACGACATCCTGGCAAATCTCTTCTGAGCCCTTGCCAGCTTAACAACATCCTTCCTATCACTGCCACATCCAATCATATTTAGAGTTGGACAATTAAACAGCTAACAGGAGGATGAGGCCCCACAAATCTCCCCATTTTCAAAGGTGGGTGTGCCCAGCACATCATTGTAAATGACAAGGCTTGTGAATTTGCGAGCATCTTCAGCCAGAAGAGCCAAGTGGATGATACACTTTGGCCTCCTCTTGAGACCGCAGCCATCACATATGTCAGCCTTCAGCCAATTTGAAGGAAAGAGTCAAAGACCAAGAGTCAAAGCATTTGACTCGGTGTGGTTTCAAGGAGCCTGAGCATAACTGGGTTTGTGGGAGGATGTTGTGGATGGGTGGGGTCAGTAATGGCATTGCCATTGATTGGCAAAATGGTTAGATTCCCATTTGATTGATATGGCCATTGCCTAGCATTTGTGCAGTGTAAATGTTACTTGTCATTTTTCAGCCTGAACTTGGTTGTTCAAGTTTTGCTGCATAAGGACACAGACTGCTTCCATATCTAATGGACATAGTGCAAATTGTGCAGTCAGCAATGAACGTCTCATTTCTAACCTTACGTGAAGGGAAGATCATTCTTTATTCATTCACAGGATAAGAACGTCACTGGCTAGGCAGCATTTATTACCCATCCCTAATTGCCCAGAGTCAACCACATTGCTGTGGATCTGGAGTCACATGTAGACCAGACCAGGTAAGGATGGCAGTTTCCTTCCCTAAAGGACATTAGTGAACCAGATGGGTTTTTCCCCAACAATTGACAATGGATTCATGGTCATCATTAGACTCTTAATTCCAGATATTTATTGAAATCAAACTCCACCATCTGCCACAGCGGGATTCGAACCCAGGTCCCCAGAACGTTATCTGGGTCTCTGGATTAACAGTCCAGCGATAATACTACTAGACCATTGCCTCCCCTTGATGAAGTAGCTGAGGATGGTTGGGCCTAGAACTCTTCCCTCAGGAACTCCTGCAGTGATATCAATAGACTGCTATGACGATTTTCAACAGCCATCTTTCTTTGTGCTGGATATGATTCCAACCGGTAGAAGGTTTTCCCCTTGGTTTCCATTGACTTAAAATGGTTCCTTGATGCCTCACATGATGATAATGAAATGTGTATTGTTAATTTTTGAATTCCATTATCCGATTTTAATAGCTGAGGCTTTAATGAACTAAAATGAGTTTTAAAAAGGATTAAAACTCTGACTTAAAATCACCTGAGCACATAAGTTAGTCATGAAACCAACGTGGAACTAACATTTTATCAAAAGGCACTGAAACCATTCATCCTCTTGAGGTGTAGAAAGGTTCTCATATGCATGATTTACACATTCATGTGAATATTCGCATATTGGAAATGGAACATCAGCTACAATAACTAAACCTGAAAAAAATACTTCTGCAGACAGATTACACAAAGCAATGTTGTGTTTCAAGCAGTTGTTTAAGGAAGAAGCGTTGAGATACATTTTTGACTGCAGAATTGAAATCACCTCAAAGAAGCTTTCTCTGCCTCTCAACAAGGAAGAACTCCCAGAGACAGCACTGATCATGAGGACACCAAGAATTTAAAATGGATACCTGCAATATTTATGACTGTTGATTATTCAGAACACCAAGTAATAACTGTGATCTCAGGCACGATGAGGACTTTAAATTGTAAATTCCTTACATCTTCCTTCAGTACTGGACACCATCCTCTTTGAATGTGCTACTTGAGAGGCTTTAAACTAGTATGGGGTCAGGGATGTGGGATTCTAACCAACAGTGAGAAAAGAGAGAAGGTTGAGGGTGGGACCGTAGTTAAAGGGAGCAGTTTATACAGACAAGAGAGGCAAGAGCATGGTAGAAAATGAGGTAAGACTCATGACTTAAACTGCATTTATTTCAACAAAGAGGCCTGACAGGTAAGGCAGATGAACTCAGAGCATGGATAGGAACATGGGACTGAGATATCGTTGCTATTACAGAAACGTGGCTGAGGGTGGGACAGGACTGGCAGCTTAATGTTCCAGGGTACAGATGTTATATAAAGGATAGAAAGGGAGGAAAGAGAGGAGGGGCAGTGGCATTTTTGATTAGGGAAAACATCACGGCAGTACTTAGAGAGGATATTCCTGAGGGATTGTCCAATGATTTTATATGGGTGGAACTGAGAAATAAGAAGGGGTTGATCACTTTGATGGGATTGTACTATAGGCCTCCCAGTAGTCTGCCAGAAATTGAGGACCAAATATACAAGGACATCTCTGTAAGAACAATAGGGTTGTAATTGTAGGGTATTTTAACTTTCCAAACATGGACTGGGGCTGCCATAATGTAAAAGGCTTGGATGGGGAGGAATTTGTTAAGTATGCTCAAGAAAATTTTCTTATTCTATGTGTGAATGTACTTGCTAGAGAAGGAACAAAACTTGACCATCTCTTGGGAAACAAGGCAGGGCAAGTGTCTGAGGCGTTAGTGGGGAACACTACGGGACCAGTGATCATAATTCTATTCTTTGGACTCTTGTCCAAAGAAATGGCAACAGAGGCAAAGCAACAGAAGAATCTTTGGACAAGAGACCCCTTCCCATCCCACAAAAACCTTCACCCAACTCCAACACTCTTCCTCCACCTGGACCCCTCCTTCTGGCCAATTACCTGCACTCAATGGTCTACTCAATTTCTCTGCCCCTCCCCCCTCACCCATTCCAGCCTATTTCCCTGTGAACTGACTGCACTCTGTGCTCTCGGATCCAACCCTGACTTTGTAATTAAGCTTGCTGACAAGGGTTGTTATCTGGCAGACTGACCTGTACATTGCAGTGGCTGAGCGCCAGCTGTCAGGTGCCTCCTCTTATCACCCCCTGGACCATGAACCCACCACGGAACATCAGGTCACTATACGGCCACTAATCTCATTTCATCTGGTGATCTCCCCCTCACTGCCTCTAAGCTTATAATCTCCCAACACCACACAGCTGGCTCCTACCTCCTTCCCAAAATCCATAAAAACCACTGCCTGGGCAGACCCATTGTTTCTTCCTGTTCATGCCCCATAGAACTCATCTCTTCACATCTCAAGTCGATTTTTTTTCTCCCCTTATCCAGTCCCTTTCTGCTTACATCACATGAATTCTGACGCTTTACCTCAGTTTCAGAATTTCCAGTTTGTGAGCTCCAGCTGCCTCCTCTTTACCATGGATGTGCAATCCCTTTACATGTCCAACAGGATGGTCTCAGAGCTCTCTGCTTCTTCCTGGAAAAGATGCCCAAACTGGCCCATCCACCCCACCCTTCTCCATCTGGCCAAGCTCGTCCTCACCCTGAACAACTTCTCTTTTAACTTCTCTCACTTTCTTCAGGTCAGAGGGGTGGCCATGCGTACCCATACTTGCCCCAATTATGCCTGTCTCTTTGTGGGGTACGTGGAACATTCCTTATTCCAGTCCTGTCCTGGCCCCCATCCACAAATCTTTCTCCTGTATATCAATGATATCATCGGTACTGCTTCCCTCTCTCATCCAGAATTGGAAAGGTTTATCAATTTCACTTCCAATTTCCACCCTGTTCTCACCTTTACCTGGTCCATCTCTGACTCCTCCCTTCCCTTCCTCGACATCTCTGCTTCCATTTCTGGGGATAGGCTGACCACCAATATCCATTGTAAACCAACCGACTCCCACAGTTACCCTGATTATACATCATCACAACCTATTTCCTGTAAAGACGCTATTCCGTTCTCCCAGTTCTTCTGTCTCCATTGCATCTGTTCCGAGGATGCCAACTCCGACAAGGGGGCCTTCGAAACGTTCACCTTCTTCCTCAACCAAGGATTCCCCAGGACCATAGTTGACAGGACCCTTAGCCAGGTCCAATCCATCTCTTGCACTTCAACCTCCAGGCCTTCTTTTCCTTCCCTCAGCAGCAACAGGGCCCCCCTTGTCTTCAACTACCATCCCACCAGCATCCACAACCTCTGGATCATTAGCCATCATTTCTGCCATCTCCACCAGGCACATATTCCCCTCCCCTCCTTTGTCAACCTTCTGAAAGGACCTTTCCCTCCGGGACACCTTGGTCCATTCATCCTTCACTCACAGCACCACACCACCCACCTTCCACCACCCCCACCCCCCTCAACCACATGGCACCTTCCCCTGCAACTGCAGAAGGTGCAACACCTGCCTGTTTATTTCCTCTTTCCTCAGTTTCCAAGGCCCTAACGCACCTTCCAGGTGAAACAAAACTTTACCTGCACTTCATCCAATCTAGTTTACTCCATTCGGTGCTCACAAAGTGGTTTTCCTCTACACTCGGGAAACAAAGCGTAGACTGGGTGACTGCTCCATAGAACATCTACTTTCTATTCACAAAAAAAAGACCCTAAGCTTTCAGAGATAACAAGGTGTAGAGCTGGATGAACACAGCAGGCCAAGC
>NC_063343.1:45252773-45317037 GCF_021869965.1 Rhincodon typus | reverse complement strand
CAGCTCTACACCCTATTATCTCAGATTCTCCAGCATCTGCAGTTCCTGCTACACCCTAAGTTTTCAGTTGCCTGCCACTTCAACACACCACCTTGTTCCCTGGCCAACATCTCTGTCTCAGGCTTGTTGCAGTGGGTTTACAGAAATGGGTGATACAAATCATCCACAAAGTGTCTGAGAGATAGAATGATAGGATATGACAGATAATTCTGAATATTCCGTGCTATCCGGGTGAAGTTTACAGATACCTCCCACCACTGTACTTGATGGTGAGGTGGAGGGTGAGATGGTATTTAAAACAAAGTGGTTGACTAGCCAGCCTTCCTACTCACTCTGAACCTGTCCCGTACACGACAGGGTGTGAGGGGCAAGGGTAAGCTATCAATCTGCTCAACCTACTCTAGGTGTGCTGAGGCTCTTAACAGGCCAACTGTTGGCCCCTTAAGGACCTAACTGCCACATTTACCACAATAATACACACAGCTGCGGAAGGCTGAAGGTAACCAGCTCAACAGGTTCACTTGCGCTGGTAAAGGTCAAAAAGTAGGGCATTATCTTATTTTGGGGTCTACTGTGCACAGCCCCCTGCCAAAGATGGCACTTCTAGCTTGTGCCCTTCCCTGCCAGCCTGTACGACATGACCCCTACCACAACCTTCACACACACGCATACATACACAACAGAATCTCCAATTCAATGCCAACTAAAATGCCTAGACTTACTTTACAGTCTAGAATTCCTTCCTGGGGGCTACATGTAATTCCAGGAGTGGTCACTACTTGCTTCTGGCACCCTGGAACTGCTGGCAGCTATCAAGGACAAGACCTCCTATCCCACTTTCATCTAAAGGCCACCCCAGCACATTACCACTACAGGGCAGCCTGATTTAAGTTGGGCAGGTGTCAACTCACTTTTTCACCAGGAGAGCCAAGAATAAAGTCCCCGGTATGATTCACCCCCATGTTTAAATAGCACTCTTCCTTTAAGACTTAATACTTGTTTATAACCATAGCCTGGAGTTAATCAAAAGTTTAAGTGCGATTCATGAAGGCAGTTTGTAGGTTGAAGGAGGTTGTGAATTTCTAGCTCCAAGCCAAAAAAAGAATTACCATCATACGTAAACATGTATGTGTCAGCACGGAGGTAAATCATATGTTCCAAGTTGGGGGTTGGGGAGAGCTTTGGATGATGGGACAGTTCCACTGGTGGGAACCCTGGGCCTTTCAAGGCCTGAATTATCCTTTTTGTTCCTCAGAGGTTACTCCAGTTCTCCGTGATTGCACAAGGAAAATTCCTTTTACTTATCTTTTAAAAATGTCTGGTTTGTATCCTATCAGTTGTCATTGTGACTATCCAAATTGCCATGGGATCCAATCTGAGCCACAGCGCCTTGAGGACTATACATTAATGAGGCATCTGCCAGGTTTAAGTGGGGATGGGCATCAACAATCTATGAAAGTACCTTTAGATTGGTAAATCAGAGCAGCTGAATTTTAATCAGAATTTCCACTTGGGAAGAGAAATTTAAAACCCCCCACCTTTTACTTTTCAATTTTTCATGCATTAGCATGGATACATCAAGCAATTAACATTCAGACTTAAGGTGCAATTTAGAAAGAGAAGCTATGATGTCTGAACAAATTCATGAATAACAAAACCTGCTGAGCTTTTCATTAAATCTCAGGGACCAAATGGTGGATTTTAGTCAGGGGATTCAGCCCAGTAGTAATTTGGTAATTACATCTTTCTTTAATTTCAATAAATTAGCAAAACTAAAATTGCTACAACCATTGAAGATTTCACAGTATGTAAATATTTAAAGCATCAGCAGATTCAGGGGAAAAAAGTCCTGCCCATGAATATTGTTGTACAACAAACAACCTTTCAAGTAATCTTCATACTATACTTTCTGCCATTTGATTGTAATGTTTGCACGTAAAATTCTGAAAAGGTTTTTTGCAATCCTTTGAAGGATACATTTCGCTTGCAATGTAAACTGTAAACTTTCCTATCTGTTGGTTGATGCTTCTGACTAAACAGTGGTGTGGAGAGAATGAGAGTTGAAGAGTTGTGGGATGTGATCTGTTTCCTGTTTGTGGTGATGACCGTAACTCATTGGCAACTGGCCTGAGAGTTATCAGGTCAACCAATTCATGGGATGTAAATCATTTCATGCAACGTGATATTTGTCAGATGTCATTATTTTCAGCTAGGACTGGCATGTTTCCTGGTACTGAAATTTTATGCTAATCCACCAGCAAAATGCGATAAAGATGAAATACCACAGAGGACTGCAATTTAAATAGAAAAAAAAAACTTCTGCACAGTCTCTTTCAGAAACCTAAAGCAGAAATGCCACGTCCGTTTCTGACTTCTTTGTGTTGGTAGTAATAGTGGCTATTTTATGGTATTTATAAGTGAAATTTAAAAGCCTGAGTATGAGCTTAAAAATCAGGTTTTAAGTAGCTGAACATAAGTTTGCATGGTCATCTCATTATCAATCAGTGAGGTCAAAATTACACCATAAGACCATAGGTAAAGGAGCGGAATCAGGCCATTCAGCCCATTGAGTCTGCTCCACCATTCGATCTTGGCTGAGATATTTCTTGAATCCATTCTGCTGCCTTCTCTCTGTAATCCTTGATCCCTTTACCAATCAAGAATGTATCTATCTCTGTCTTAAGTACACTCAATGACTTGGCCTCGACAGCCCTCTGCAGCAAGTGAGTTCCACAGATTTACCAACTTCTGGCTGGAGAAATTCCAACTCATCTTAGTTCTAAAGGGTCATCCCTTCACTCTGGGACTATGCCCTCAGGTCCTAGTTTTTCCTACTGGTGTAACAGCTACTCCATGCACACTCCATCCAGGCTTCCCAGTATTCGGAGAGAGCAAGAACTGCAGATGCTGGAGTCAGAGACAGTGCAGTGTAGAGCTGGAGGGACACAGCAGGCCAGGCAGCATCAGAGGCAGCATATGAAGAAGGGTCCCAACCCGAAATGTCAACTTTCCTGCTCCTCTAATGCTGCCTGGTCTGCTGTGTTCCTCCAGCTCCACACTGTGTTGTTTCTCAGTATTTTGTAAGCTTCAATGAGATATTCACCCCTTTCCCCACCATCCTGCTCAACTCCATCAAGTACAAAGTCTTCAACCGTTCCTCGTATGACAAGCCCTTTATTCCCAGGATCATTCTTGTAAACTTCCTCTGGACCCCTCCCAGTGCCAGCACATCCTTCTTTAGATTTGGGGCCCAAAAGTGGTCACAATATTCTAAATGCAGTCTGACCTGAACTTTATATAGCCTCAGTTGTATATTCCCTGCTCTTGCATTCTAGCCCTATGCCTGGAACCCTCCAAAAGTATCCATAGAATCCCTACAGTGTGGAAACAGGCCATTTGGCTCAACAAGTCCACACTGACTCTCCAAACACCATCTCACCCAGACTCAACCCCCCCTACCCTATCCCTGTAACCATGGCCAACCCACCTAATTTGCACATCTTTGGAAGGAAACCGGAGCACCCAGCAGAAACCCACACAGACACGGGGAGAACGTGCAAACTCCACACAGACAGTAACCCGAGGCTGCAATTGAACATGGGTCCCTAGTGCTGTGAGGCAGCAATGTTAACCACTGAGCCATCATGCCACCCTGAAGAGTGCTTAATGATAACCAGTGCAGGAATTGAACTCACGCTGTTGCTGTTAGTCTGCATTGCAACCAGCTGTCCAGCCAGCTGAACTAACCAACCCTTCTTGAAATTAATGCTAACATTGCATTTGCCTTCCTAATTGCCAACTAAACCTGCATGTTAACCTTAAGAAAATCCTGAACTGGGATTCCTGAGTCCCTTTGTGCTTCAGATTTCCGAAGCCTCTTCCCTGTATTCCTCCTATCAAGTGCATAACCTCACATTTTCTGACATTGTGTTCCAAGTGCCATATCATTGCCCACTCTCCTAGCCTATCCAAATCCTTCTGCAGCCTCCCCACTTCTGCAACACTACCTGTCCCTCCATCTATCTTTGTGTCAACTGCAATCTTAGCAACAACGTCCTCAGTTCCTTCAACCAGATTGTAATGTAGAGTTTGCATAATTGTAGTCCCAACACTGACCCATGCAGAACTCTACTTGTCACAAGCTACCATACTGAAAAAAAAGCTTTTATTCCCGCTCTCTGCCTTCTGCCAGTCAGCCAATCCTTTATCCATGCCGGTACCTTGCCCCTAATGCCATAGATTTGTTTTATTTAGCAGCCTCCTGTGTGGTACAAAGGCTTTCTGGAATTCCAAATAGATCACGTTCACTGGTTCTCCTCTGTCTTACTTGCTCATTACCTCCTCAAAGAATTCCAAATGATTTGTCAGGTATGACCTCCCCTTGACAAAACTATGCTGTCTCAGCCCTATTTCATGATACATTAATGACGGATTCTAAAATCCACCAACTGAGGTCAGGCTAACTGGTCTATAATTTCCTGTCTTCTTCCCTCCCAATTCCAACAGGTGTGTTGGAAAGAAAGAAAGAATGATAGAATGAAAGGAAGAAAGAAAGAAAGAAAGGAGTAAAGAAAAAAGAAAGAACGACTGAAAGACAAAAAGAAAGAATGAAAAAAAGAAAGAAAGAAAGTAGGAAAAAACGATGAAAGAAATGAAGAAAGAAAGAAAGAAAAAAGAAAGAAAGAGAGAGAGAGAAAGAGAGAGAGAAAGAGAGAGGAAGGAAGAAAGGAAGGAAGAAAGAAATAAATAAAGAAAGAAAAAAGAAACAAATAATGAAAGAAAGAAATGATTAAATAATGTAGGAAAGACAGAAAGAAAGACAGAAAGAAAGACAGAAAGAAAAGAAAGAGGCCTGCACATAACTCCCATCAGAGTTTCTTTCTCCTTTCTTCAACTCTACCCACACAGATTTTACACTCTGACTCTATATCACTTCCTGCTAGCAATTTAATTTCATTTCTTACTAACAAGCCAACCCTGTCCCCTCTGCCCATCTGCCTGCCCTTTCAATAGGATGCATATCCTTGGATATTTAGTTCCCAGCCCTGATTCCCATGCAGCCACATCTCTGTGATGCCCACAACATCATAGCAGCCAATCTCAATCTGCACTACAAGCACATTTTTATCTTGTTTTGTAAATGGTATGTATTTGAGTACAAGACCCTCAGACCTGCATTGACTGCCCCCATCCCATAATTGTCTCCTTATCTGCTGTGCTTGAAGTTAAATTCCTGAGCCTTTCCATTCTTTTTGTCATATTACTTATTCTGGAACTTTTGATAACCTCTGCTAAGCCATCCTCCCATAATTTTCCATGCAACTGAGTCCACCGCTTCCGTTTGTTACTTTGGTCACAGCTGAGCTGGTTTCAGGAAAATGCATATCTGATCCAAGCACAGAATCACATCCCTCTTCACTCATATTGTATGTTGTGCTTTTATAGACTAAATCACTGATGTTTCACATCATTTTACACTCTTTCAGTAGATCAGTTTATTTTCCAATCATTTATACTGTATTGGACTGGAATGGGCAAAACTTATTCTTATTCTAGACTTGCTCAGCAGAGCTTTATTGTCCATATATGTAAAATCCTTTCTGAATTACTGGTCCTCCATTTTGTAATTTCTAGATTAGTTTGTAATTTTGTAGTCTGTATTCAAAGCTATTGCTGCATTTGAAATCATTCTAATCAAAATCAATGGAGATGCATAGATAAGTGTATAAATTATGGGATGAAGTATTGGAAATCCCAGTTGGCAATGATGGTGCTGACTGTCCTCCCATGGTTCATGTGAGCAGGAAGCTAGATGCATAGCTGAATCTTTCGTTGTTTGGAGACCTGTTGCTAACATGCAACGTGCCAATGGCAAGAGCAAGGGACAGTATTGATTAGCTGTGACCTCCAACATATCTCCACTTCCTTGCAGACGTGCTAAAGACAGTGCAGTGAAATCAAAAGCATGGCCGCTTTCCTCATAATCAGCTCCTGCAGGGCTGCCTCCAACAACACCCATCAGCTCAGATGCTGACACCATGGTCGGAATGTCAGGCTTAGAAAATTTGAGAGCACTTTCTGGTGAGCACCTCACTGCAGCAGCTGTGCATCTGGCCAAGGAAGAAACTCCTGAGGTTGACAGCACTTGGAGGATTGCCAGAGACCAGGCACCTGCTCAGCCCCCGGCAGAAGAAGACCCTGTGGTGTCAGCAATCAGGGAAAATCAGGATAGTCAGTTAAATGTCTCACACAATTCTGCCACAAATCTAGGTATAGCTTGCATCGTTCAAGCCCTATTAAAAATTAGCCCCATGATCTTGATCATCAATATATATTAGGAAAAACAAAGGTCCCAATTCTAACCTTCAGGGAACTCCACTATAAAACATCTTCCAGCCTGAAAAATATCCCATGGCCATTACTCTCTGTTCCCTATTAAACAGCCAATTTGGTAAGCACGTTGTTTTTATCCCCTTTCATTTCAGGAGCTATAACTTTTCACACAAGTCTATTGTGTGGCATTGTATCAAATTCATTTTGAAAGCCTATATAAACCACATCAACAGCATTGCCCACATCGACCCTTTCCATTACCTCTTTAATATATCTCAAAATGGTTCAAAAAGACCTGTTCACAAAATGAACCGTTAACATGAGGAAACGTCACATCACCACAATGAGGAATACAATACGCAACGTGTCGGAAGGACATACACCAAAATTCGACACAATCATACCAAAGGTCCGTGGAACCAAAATATATATTAAAAAAATACAAAATTTTATTTATGTCAATGATGCTTTGGTAGATAGAGATATTTTAAAATGTGACCAATGTCACATAAGAATTCTCAGTAACTTAATAAACGAGAGCAAATTGACAAGACAGCACAGAAAAAGGAACACTCATGGAGAGCTATGTGGAACGTAAAACTATGCAGTCACTCATCCTGATATATAGTTGACAATTTGATTTACACTTACACATACCTTACTTCATAATGAGTGGCTAAACGGCCAAGAGATTGACAGCAGGCTGATACAAATGTTTGAGGAAAGATGTATGAAGAGCAAAAAATATGTAGCCACTGTTCTGCCTAATGTCAAAATGAAAGTAATAAGTAATACAAAATGTCAAAGAGAGACATACAATAACCTAAGGCCCACAAAAATGTAAACAAAGCATGAAACTTCCTGTCTTCATCCATACTGGCTCGCAAGTTATATAAAAGGAGAAAAGGGGATAACATTGAAAGCAGATACCTCACATCTTTTTCCTTTGAACTGACACAAACACAAGTGTACCACAATATGGGCAGTACAACATGGAGGCTTAACCACTGGCTATCAAGAAAGTAGAGCAAATAAGAAAAAAAACAAACACAAGTGCTCGCCAGTACAGATGTAGAGCAGGTGCATGTCTTCACTTTGTGTGAAAACATTTCTTATAAAAACCTTTGCAGGTGGTAAGCATTGCACCAAACCACATCATACAGATACCAGGACATAAAGGCACAGAAAGCTTCAACATACACATTAAATTCAACAAACAGTGAAAAAAAAATCACAAGTAGCCTCAGTGCACAGCCCAAAACCCGCTATACTGCTCATCAAGAAAGTATGCACCATACTGAAATAAATAACGATACATACACAAAAATAAGCTGATGTTAACGACACCACAAATTTCTATCTAACAGATGGGCCTGGCAATGAGTTAAGCGATTACATCCATAGGTCACAAGTTGAAATATTTTGTGCTAGAGCAAGGAACTTATTGTACCTGACTTACAGCAAAATTTACTTTAATAAATTGGTCGTCATGAGGTAAAATAACACAAGCATTTTGAAAACTTAAATTTTAGGATTAAATCCATGTTGCTAATATATAAAAAACAAAATTACAACAGTGGACAATATTGGCATTTTATGTTATTACATAGGTAATATTATCTTTGATTCAGATTGCAAAACTAAACTGAATTGTTGTCTCCAGTGCTCCAGTGCTCATTTTAACGTGCAGATGGATGCCTTATAAGTTCTAGTAAACTATACTTTATTCTTCCTCCTGATTGACTATTGCCTTTTGGCTACTGTTTATGTTCGTACTGATACTTAACACAAATTGAACCTACTCAAGTGTTCTTCTGGCAGCTGCGTCTCTGACATTCAGCATTTATAATCACAGAAACCAGGAGCAGGAGTAGGTTATTCAACTCTTTGAGCTTGCTCTGCCATTCAATATGATCATAGCTGACCCTATATCTCACTGATATGTTCCCACATTCTCCCTGTACTCCTTTTCTAAATACATTATGTTACTTGGCCTGCACAACCTCTGTTGTAGAGAATTCCACAGGTTCACTACTCTTTGAATGAAGAAATTTTTTTTCTCATTTCACTCCTAACTGTTCCTTGCAACTGTGTCCCCTGGTTCTAGACTCCTCAACCAGGGAAACATACTCCCTCCAGGTGGTCTGTATAGCCCTGTTAGAATTTTAAACACTTCAATCAAATCCTCTCTTACCCTTCTCAACAGTAGTGAATGCAGGCCCAGTCAAACTAATCTTATCTCAAAGGACACTCTTGCCATTCCTGATTTCAGCCTAGTGAATGTCTTCTGCACTCCATCTATGCTAGGTGAATCATTTCTTAGGGAGGGAGACCAAATCTGCATGCATTATGCCCCATATGTTCTAATTAAGGCCTTCTGTAACTGTAGAAAGACATCCCTTCTTCTGAACTCAAATCCTCTTGCAATGAAGGCCAATATACCATTTCCTTCCCAATTGCTTGCTGCACCAACCTGTCTACTTTCATTGACTGGTTTACAAGGACACTCTCACTTTCTCGATATATTGCCATTTTAAAATGTCTGCCTTTCTCTTTTTCACTCTGAAGTGCATTCACTTTACATTTATCTACATTATACAACATCTGCCATGTGTTTGCCAACTCACTCAGCTTATCTAAATCACCCTGAAGCTTCCTTGCATCCTCCTCATAACTCATAATCTCTCCCAGTGTTGTGTTGTCAGCAAATTTGGAAGTGTTACATTTAAAGCCCTTGTCCAGGTAGTTTACAATTATTGTTAATAGCTGGAGCCCAATCGCTGATACTTATGGTACCCGAGTAGTCACTATCTGCCACCTGGAATAAGACCCATTTGGCTCCACTCTTTGATTCCTGTCTGTCAATCAATCAATCCTCAATCTAAGTCAATATATTACTTTTCGTTGACCCTCTTTCTTCTGCCTCTTTTTTCTATGTAAATCATTTCTCCGTCAATGGAAATGTTTCCCTGTCCCAGGGTCTATTAACCGTTGTATTTAACTATTTCTATCTGTATGTCTGTGCAGAATATCCCATTTTCAGTTAAAGTGTGTTGTCGAGTGATCTATGGTGCCTGCTCCATTATGGTTTAGAATGACTTTTCTCATGAAATCTTCGGCCCATCACCTCATTAATTTTGCAACCTGGTTCTTTGGCACCTTTCGGATGGAATTGTGTGGTAGGACATGTGGAAATACTCACCACTCCCAGGACTTTTCGATCTTCATCCCATTAACACCATGCTTAAAGTCAGTTGTACATCATTTTATACAGCGGAAGCCAGGAACTGTTCCTCACACTGGCCCATTGTGGCAAGAAGGGAAAACTCACACCCTGCTTCATGGATAAGGGCCTGGAGGACCTGGTGGATGAAAAATTTGACCCATCTGCTCGTCTGACGCCTCTGCAGCACCCAGGCCAATGTAGCTACCATGCTTGGATTAGCTGCACTTGGCCTATGGAATTGACCATAGCTTATCATGTGAAGATGCATGAGAAATGTGTGTGTCCCTGCATGCAAAGTGACCTGCCAGAAGCATATAAATTATAGGTTTCTCTGAGTTATAAAATAAAGTGTTGAAGGGCTGAAGTGGTGTGAGAATTGATCTGACAGCAGGCATGATGACGCAGTGAAACTAGTGGCCCACCCAAGCTGACTTGCATGGGCAAAGTGTCAAGAAAGATTGTGTCCATGGAGCATGGAGGGAATTATGCTGTCAATATGATTGGATGATGGTACGGACAAGTAAATGGTAAACTGCAGCCATTGTGTGTCTCTTCTGATATACAGGGCAGGTCAGAAATTTGCACCTTGCAACTTCTCAGAGAAAGATAGGAGAATTGGAAATGGTGTATAAATAAAGGTGAGTTGTGGTAGTAATGAGATGCAAATGCATGAAAATAGGGTAATTACCATTTAATAGACAGTCTCTAAAGTCCCCATTTGAGGCTTGAGGAGAAAATCGCAAAACTTTTCTAAACTCTGGTTTTCTGGTATTTTCATTCTCTCAGTATTTTACCAACTTTCTTGCCATTGTTCACATCATAGTGGGATGGGGAAAATTCTGCGGTCTGTCTTTATCCAATTTCTTCCTGTTTATCTCTGTACATGCATGTCTGTCATGTTTTTATTACTCTTTTTGTCTTTGTGTCTGTCTCTATCTTTCTGTCAGTCATGTCAGTGTTCAGCTGAGTCAGGATTTCCGACTGTTGACCCTTTGCTAAGTTTATACTGAACTCCAGGAAAGATTAGAAGCTCCCGAAAATGACAAGGTGGGGAAATAGTATACTTTGAGCCCTTAAAGGGCTATGGAGAAATTTAAAGAGATTTGACAAATGCATAATAAATTGGGAGAGAAAACAGGCTTAAATATGCATCGGGAGCACAGGGAACAATCCCTGAATTAGCTGAGTACGTGTTCCCAGAAAACTGAGCAGATAAAGACTAGAGCATCAGGCCAATGAAACATCAAGTTTAACTTTATATGATGTGTAAATAATATGCAAATTGATACAAATGTTAAGTTTTGCAAGCTGATAACCAACAATCTTGAAATCTTGAAATTGCAGTGACAAATGCATCAACACTCTGAACACAATCCTTGTAAAAAGGTGAGACCATACCAATGGTTCCCTCCACCGCTGAACCTCCCAGAGTTCACTGTGTCAATGAGAATTGCTGGGCAAAAAACAAAAGACCACAGTTCAACTTGCTATTACCCTAGTAGTCATATAATGCAATAATAATGGAATTTTTGACTAATCATATCAGTCATTCTCTATTAATTTGTTGATAAGAGATACAGATATGACACAAGAAAAGCCCCAGTGGTGGAGAATGTGCTGTTGGTAAATTCATTTGCTCTTCAGTAACGGGGTGAATGACACAACTCCATCCCCTCTCTACTCCTTGCCCCCAACACCCTTCCCCTTTTATTATGCTTGTCTCAGTACTGTAGAAGGGTCTGGTCCAACCCTTCTATTTTTTACTATTGTGTCCTACTTGTGCTAGCAGCTCATCCAACTCAATCTGGCAGTCTCTAGTAATAGGTTAGATGCCGACTGAGTTGGGGAAGTGGTGTCTTCTAGAATAAATATGTCCTGCCCCAGCTCAACACACTTGGTATGAGAGGTATTGCAATGAACATGCAGAGGCTCTGTGCTTTACAAGATCAACTGGAAAGCCATAAATCTGCAGGAATTTGTCACAACTGTGTCCCT
Organism: Rhincodon typus; assembly: GCF_021869965.1. Taxonomy (NCBI): domain Eukaryota; kingdom Metazoa; phylum Chordata; class Chondrichthyes; order Orectolobiformes; family Rhincodontidae; genus Rhincodon; species Rhincodon typus. The sequence goes on along the minus strand of NC_063343.1, from coordinate 45,305,483 downwards.
GTCATTTTTCTGGTGGATTCTATTGAATGCTCATTGAAATCATACTAAGTACCTTGAGCAATCCTCCAGGAAACTGGGAGCCATGGAATGATATGACACTGATGTACAAAATCAGAAATTTCTGGTTCTAAGCCCTATTCTGCTCTACTTTAACTACTTTCAGCACTCAACTGAACAAGGGAATCTAGAGATTGTTGTAATGTATTTAAGTCACCACGGAAAATTTATGTAATCCTTCACCATCCCCAAATTCTGTCTTTTTTGTTTGGTCAGAGGGAATTTAAAATGTGCCCCTGGTAGTTCAATTCCAGCAGGGACAAGCTGTCTTAGAAAACATAGAAATTTTACAATAAATGCTTCATTCTGATTCACTTTTTAAGGCTTTTATCCTGTAGCTGATATATTTTTAATTTAACACGTATTGTAGAAAATTAAGCAACATTTTTTTTTGATGCAAACAAATCAAATTGATGATTACTTCCCCAATTTTATCTCAGCAGTCATTCTCCCTGTGAAAGAAACACTTTTTTCCTCTTTCATAGAGGTGCTTCACTTCTAGTTTCTATCAGAGACTCACTACTATCCTACTTGTCCCAGTTCATATTCCTTGTAAACCCTCTGCCAGGTTACAGGATCACTACTCCCCCTCACACACCTCTTTGTTCACATACACACAACCTTTTAAACTTCCTCTCACCCTCACTGTGACATAGACTGAAACTCTGAGGTTCTTCCACTACAAATTGCTGTAAGTCTGAAGTTGGAGTGAATGGTTGCATGTTAGATGAAGATCCAGGAATGAGGTGTCCTAGTTTCTGTCCTTTCTCACCCCAAACTAGAGGAATTTTACATGACAATGTTAGCAATAAGTAGCTCTTCCTACCTCAAGCAAGGGCAGTGGTGTAAGAGACAACAAAGTGCAGGGCTGGATGAACACAGCAGGCCAAGCAGCATCATAGGAGCAGAGTGGTGTAAGAGTGTATAGTCATTTGTGAGGAGTATGGATGGGAGATGCCTCAGCTTGGCAGAACAGTGGGCAGACAGTAAACTGAGTGCAAAAGGCTTACCACATACAATCTCACAGTATGCAAGGAGGTCATATGGCTCATTAGTCCAAGGCTCACACTTTGATAAAGTTGTCCAATGCATCACTTGGCATTATTCTCAGAAGTTCTTTCCTATTTTTCTCTTTCAAATATATATCCACTTGCCTTAGAAAGTTACTATTGAACCTCTTCCACCGATCTTTCAGGCAGAGCATTTCAGATTTTACCACCCTGGTTCTTTTGTCAGTTACCTTAAATATATGTCATCCAGATACCCACCTTCCTACCAATGGAAACAGTTTCTCTTTCTTTGCTCTAAGAAGCCCATCATAATTTTGCCCAACTCTATTTAATCTCTGTTAACCACTTTTCTGTTTCAAGGAGAACAATCCAATATAACAGGGGATATTCTAGAAAATTTCCACTCTACCATTTCTAATTGCTATCCTTCTTAAACTAAAGAATTGGTTACAAAACTCCAATTCAATTTGTACAGGACAATTGTTACACTTCAGGTGGATTATTTTGTACTGTTCTGAGTGCCACATTATAAATTGGATGTGAATGCACTGGCAAAAATGCAGACAAGATTTACAAGAATTGTTCCAGGTTTGAGAAAATTCAATTATGAGCATACATTGAAGAAGTTGGGACTGTTCTCCTTGGAGAGAAGAAGGCTAATAGGAAATCTGACAGAACTGTTCAAAATCCTGAGCGGACCAGATAGGGTAGATAGGGAAAATTGTTTCCACTCATAAAATAATGAAAGGGTATTAATTTAAATGGTTTGCAAAAGAAGCAAGGGTGATGCGAGAAATTTGTTTCTCAGTCAGTGAGTCGATGGGTTATGCCTGGAAGTGTGTTCAAAGCTGGTTCAGTCAAGAATTCAGGAGAACATTGGACAATACTTGGATAGAAATAACGTGCAAGGGTATGTGGATAAAATAAGAAACTGGCACCAGCTGATGATGCTCATTTGAAGAGCTAGTGCAGGTATAATGGGCTGAATGACCTCCTATGTTGTAAGACATCTATGATCCTTTGATTCTGGAGACTAACCAGTGATTTCTGAAATGCCTGCCTTCTGATTTGTAGGAATGTGCTAATCTGCCATCAGGTCTGGGCTGCAGTTTATGCTTCTTGGCCTTAGTACTCCAGTATCCAGGCTACAATGACTATCAAAGTTGTTGCAGGAGAGCAGTGTAGATGTGCTCCTAGTAGCAATGAAGCTTACTCCCAATATTAAAATTAGATGATCGCTCTGCAACATTAGTCAACGGTCACCCGCATTGTGGTTCTGCCAGAATCAATGGTCCGCTGGTTTTCAGGGTCATTCTTTTCCAGATAGATATGGAAAGAATTACTTTACAGGTGAGGCAGAGGACTGAAGTGCTGCCAACATCAATTGAATGATATACCAGCAACAAAGCCTATAAAAGTCACGGAGGAGAAAAATAATTTAAAATAGTCCCTGATAATGACAAGAATATCCATCGATCTCAACTGATAGCCGAAAGACAAGGTGCATCGTTTTTGGAAACATTTTCAAAAGGTATTCTATTTATAGGTATTCCAGATACTAAGCCCTCTTTATTGGAGGACTTGATTTATTGGCCCTTTCATTGAATGATATCCTATGGTGAGCATGGTTTACTAATGTCCTTTAGGAAAGGAAACTGCCATCCTTACCTGGTCTGGCCTACATGGGACTCCAGACCCACAGCAATGTGGTTGACTCTTAACTGCCCTCTGGGAAATTAGGGATGGTTAATAAATGCTGCCTGGCCAGTGACACCCCCATCCCGTGAATGAATAAAGGAAATAAAAAACCCTCTTTAGGCAACATACTCAGTTAATGGTAAGGTTCTTGTTTAACCCTATTTATCATGGAATAAAAATTCAATGTGCTGTGAAAGGGGTAAGATGGCAAGAAAATATCCAAACGAAAAGCGTTACACAGGTGGAAGGTGGTGAATGATGCAACATTTACCGCTGCAACCATGTGATCTGTGGTAAGGACAGGTACACTTTGTTCTTTCTTTTGTAATCAAAATCAAGAGCAAATTATATTTTGACATAAAACAGGATTTATGGTGCTTGTGTTTTTTTAAAAAAATACTATTTACTGAAGCCAGTGAAATTATTTACTGTTGAATGCCAGGTAGGGATAAGGAAACGTACTGATTGGCTGCTCTTTGCAGCCGCATGGTTTAACTGAGTGGTCATTCTTTGCGTGTTCCAGGTCATCGTGCAGCTCTCAGGTCAAGAGAATCACAGGTGACAAGCGAAAAGCAATGTTGCAAAAGCGCAATGCAGTGTAATTCTGATGTCTGGCTCCACTTTCACTCGTTGAATTATTATGTCATGTGCCAGCATTGTAAGTTTTTCCAGCTACACTAAAGGGAGGCAGCAGTGAGGCTTTATCAAGGAAAAGAAAGAAAGCCCAATTATCTTATTGAAATTCTCCACCAATTATTTTCTGCAAGCTTATTATTAAATAAACATTCCAGTTATCCAGTTGAATGGAATTCCGATCAAAATTAGAATGATCAAAATCACGAAATTCATTTCTTTCATTTACATTTACTAACTTTTTTGCTCTCACCACTAGCTATCACCACTCACTGGAGAGTGATTAGTATCAGGAGACCTGATTGATTTTTCTCCCCACCTCCAAGGGCACATACATGAGTAATAGCACCCACATGTTTGCTGTGATTAGTAAACTGAAGAATAACTGAAATTCCTGAGTGGAACCAAACCAAGCCATATTGTCAACCATTGAGCCATCAGGGAAACTCATTGTTAAAGTCTTTGTCCAAATCCTTGTTGAAATCATAATACAATCAATGATGGGGAAAGCATAAAGACTTACCAGTTGTTTCGAGCACTTTTGTTTAAACTCACCTAAATTAACATTTTTGTTTGCCAAATAATGCTTTTGAACTTCCACCAAGGGAAATAAATCTTATAAAAGGAATAAAATACATCTTTGGTGCTGACAGGGAGCTGCTTTGTTTTCCAACTCATTGACCCTGGCTATATGGCCCAACTCCATAGTGAGTTAGCAAGTGGGACTTTTCCATCTCTAACCTACTGAGAGGTTGCATCTTAACCTTGCATCTTAAGAACTCAAGCTGACCGCAAGATAAACTGAGTGGTGCTTGTTGTGTGATTATGATACCCGCAGGCCAATGTTTACTGATATTTGTTGAGAAAATTTGATGAATTATCACAAATAAAATCTTTTGCACTTTCTCAGTTAATTTCCCTATTCGTTTTAAACAGACTGAGTGAAGAAATGTTAGCTTGCAGCACTGTGAAGTAACACCTAAGATGATATCACGTGAATCTGACAAAAAAATCGAAACAATTAATTGAAGCTTTTGCTGATTTATTTAAAAAAGTTGGGATTGTGTAGTTTCCAGAAAAAATTAAAACTATTGGTTTCAAGGGAGATAAAGCTCTATTACGCATGGCAATTCGAAGTGATAAATTCCATGTTCAGATTTTAGCAATTGTAATCATTAAGTCCATGGCAATTTGCAGAGATTTCACAGGGAAAGCTACCAACACAATTCCTGTTTATTATGTGCTCCAGCAAATATGGATGCTCATGGTCCAGCAACATTGGATCAGCCAGATATATATATATGTGTCATATGGAAGAGCCAGATTTGCAACCTGGGACCATATGGGAGAGACTTCCACTGTTATAAGCTTTACATAAGAACATAAGAACTAGGAGCAGGAGTAGGCCATCTGGACTATCAAGCCTGCTCTGCCATTCAATAAGATGAGTGCTGATCCTTCTCTTGGGCTCAGCCCCACTTACCTGCCTACTCACCATAACCTTTAAATTTCTTTACTGTTCAAACATCTACGTATCTTTGCCTTAAAAACATTTAACGAGGTAGCCTCAACAGCTTCACCAGACAGGGAATTCCACAGATTCACAACTTTTTGGGTGAAGAAGTCACTCCTCAGCACAGTCCTAAATCAGCTTCCCCCTTATTTTGAGGCTATGCTTCCTAGTTCTAGTTTTACCCATCAGTGGAAACAACCTTTGTCTTCCATTTGGACTTTTTGTCTGGATCTGGATGTTAAAGTACAGCTGTAACAGGTCTTAGCTTGGCTTAACTTCTTAACTGTAAATACAGCTCATAGTTAAGCAAGTGACTGTAATTAATTGATGAATTACTTGACAAGTTGGATATCAAGGGGAACCAATGTGTGGAAGGAGCTGTTACGTTGAGTAGTCAATAAACTGTGTCCACAAAGAAAGGTGACCTGGTCTTTGTCTCACTGACAGGCTTGGATCCAAATTGACATTGGTGCAGAGGATGATTGCCCGAAGGTGAATGTTGGAAATAAAACGTTATTTTCAAACAAAAGATTGTAATCTGGGTGAATTTGGAGCAGAATGGCTGAAGCCAATAGTGCAATAACTTCCAACTGATATTTCATCAAGCTGAATTTTATCATCAATGGAAAAATGAAATGGATACGTGAACACAGTTACAAGTGAGAGCAAGGTATGGCCTTGGCACTGTCACTTCCCGCTAGATGGAAGATCACGTGTAAAGTATTCTCAGAGCTAGAGGCTCAACAATTAGACATTGAGGAAGGTTTGGAAATTCTATTGGAATTTATGGAGGACATTTACTATTTATAAGCCATTATTAAATGCATGTGAGGCACAGTCAGATTTTGCTAAAAACTGGGTGGATATTTTACAGAAGAAAACATATTAAATTTAACAGACTATAAGAAAGATTGCAAGCATTGTATTCAGAAATTCATTGCTCACCTTTAAATTGTTGTGCTGTGTTACGCTGTCAAACATGGATGGATTCTAGAGTTAGGTTTTCAGAAAGAAAGACACTTTTGGAACAGGTGTCAGAACCCTTAAAAAATCCTGGGAAAATATTCATTCCCAGTGGCCTTCTTGGCTCAAATTGAGCAGTAATACAACGAAGGAAGGAATCAACAGGTTGGAAATTGGGGTGCCTTTAATATTTTTTCTTTTAATATTCCAAATTTATTATATTCTCCATGGCATGAGACTTCATTTAACAGTGCCACAGTCATAACTAGCCTCCTACAAGCATAAACAAAAGATTTATACAACACCACTCAACCCTATTTTGAAGGCAGTGTTTTGGCAAATCATAGAATGCCTACAGTGTAGAAACAGGCCATTCAGCCCAACAAGTCCATACCACTTCTCCGAAGAGCATCCTACCCTGACTCATTCTCCTACCCCTGCATTTCCCCATATCTAACCCAAACATCCCCAGACACTCTGGGCAATTTAGCATGGCCAATCCACCTAGCCTGCACATCTTTGAACTGTGGGAGGAAACTGGAGCACCCGGAGGAAACCCACTCAGACATGGGGAGCATGTGCAAACTCTACACAGACAGTCGCCAGAGGGTGGAATTGAACCCAGGTCCCTGATGTTGTGAGGCAGCAGTGCTAACCACTGAGCTAGGCAAGGGGACCACAGTCATCTGATGTCATGAGTCGCTGTCTCATGGTCATTGGCCAAAAGGATTCAGAAAATGGATTGACATAGGTTAAGCTACTATCCTCTGGAATGTAGGTATATCAACAAGTGTTCTGGGACAGAGGGTAGTCTCTTCAGGTGGCCCTTGTAGGCAGCAATTCTTGTCAGGGAGCTGTCTTCTCCAGATGGAAGATGGGCCAGAACAGAAGGAGGAAAACCCAGGGAAGACTTTCCTCAAACCTCAGCTAAGAAGCAGGATGCTGCCTTTACAACTTTAACAAGACCAACATATTCCACACCAACAGCCTGTTTGTCCTCAGGTATCGGTGGACTGACCCCAATTGTCACCGTTATATACTTTCTTTGTCCAATTAACTTATTTATCATATCTAGCCAGCTGCTTCTTAATAAACTCATCAAATGTGCAATATTGCTTACAAATAGTTGACTGTGTAAATGAGGAATTGTGATCACAAAACTCCCAAAATCAATAAGTGGCAATGGCAAGTGAGACTGGCCAGAAAAAGGCCAAAAGCACCAATGTGAAAGAAAAACCATATCTAATCAATAAAATCAAATCTAATAAAACTGATGATTTCCTATAAAACACTGTAGTAAACAACTTTATCAGCACAGATATAATGTCAAGTGAAATACTTTAATAGTTGAGCGGGCCATCAAATGAAACTGAACATGGAACACAATTGAACAGTACTGGATACTTAACATCCCCAGTTTTAAGATTTTCAGTTGAAAAATAATGGGCAAAAAAGGGTGGAGCAGTCTTGATCAAGGATTGTATCATAGCATTTGAATGAGATGCAGTTCCTGAATTTGAACCTATATGGTTGGACGTGAGAAACAGGAAGAGAGTGGCAACCTTGTTGGCATTTATCATAGACACCCAAATAATGTGTAGGAAGTAGAAGAGAGCATTTGTAGGCAGAGTATGGAACACTGCAGGGCAAGTAGGGTTGTGATAGCAGGGGATTTCCCCAGGATAGACAGCGGAAAAGGTGAGACATGGAAGGGCAGAAATTCCTGCGATGCATGCAGGAGAACTTTATGGAAGAGTACATTTCCAGTCCAACCAGAGAGGTAGCTGTGCTGGATCTAGTCATAGGAAATGAGGCAGGCCGAGTAAAGAACGTCAGAGTGGGGGAGCATCAGGGAAATAGTGATTGTAATATAAAAATGTTTAATATTAAGTTAGAAAAGGACAAAAATCAGTCGAAGGTTAAGATTGGAAAAGGGCAAATCTTAGGGGTCTAAAAGTTGAACTTGAACAGGTTGATTGGAAATGCATTTTGGTAGATAAAACAATAGATGAAAAATAGAATATCCTTTATTGTCACATGTATTCAATATAAAATACAGTAAAAAGTGTGTACCGTCGCCCATACATAGGCGTCATTTGCATTAACATGGAATAAAATGAACAAAAATCATTTTAAAATTAAAAAAGATAACTGGGAGACTTTCAATAGAGAGATGAATGGGGTACAATCGAGGTACATACTCATGAGAAATAAATACGGGGTATCTAAAGCTGGAATACTCTGGTTGACTAAGGATATTGATGAGAAAATAAGGAAGGAAAAGGGGCTTACGTTGCATACAGAATGACAATAGCAATAGAAATATGGAAGAATATCTCAAATGCAAGAGAAAGGATGGCAGGCTGCACTAAAACAAATAGTATAATGTTCTTCAAGCATACAAATTGTAAACAATTAGCAAAGGATAGAATGGCGCCCAAAAGGGGCAAGTAAGGTAAACTGCTCACTGAAGCTAAGGGTATGGTAGAGTACTAAATCAATACTTTGCTTGTGTCTTTATCAAATTAGAAGATGGTCACAAAGGCCCAGTTGAAACTGTGGGTGTTGAGCAACTGGGCAGTATAGTGATAGATAAAGAAGTGGTACTAAAAAGGCTGGCAGCACTCCAGGTAGAGAAGTTTCCAGGCCCGAATTGGATGCATCCTAGATTGCTGAGAGAGATAAGGGTGCAAGTCATGGAGTCATTGACAGAAATTTTCCAGGCCTGTCTGAACACAGGATTAGTCCTGGGAGACTGGAGGATTATAAATATGATGCCGCTGTTTAAGAAAGAGGCAAAGGATAACCCCGGAAACTACAGAGCTGTCAGCTTTAATAGTGGGAAAACTGATGGAAGACACAATACAGGATAAAATAAATATACACTTAGGAAAAATAAATTAGTACTAGACAGCCAACATGGCAGGTCATGTGTGACAAACTCAGCTGAGTTCTTTGATGAGGTGACACAGGTAGTGGATGAGGGTAGAGCTGTAGATGTTGTATATTTGGACTTTCAGAAAACATTTGATATGGTGCCACTTGGTAGATTAAAAAATTAAAAATGTTTGGATTGATGGGTCCTGAACAACATTAATTAGAAGTTATCTAAAAGATAAGAAACAAAAAGTAGGCATAGATGCGCATTTCTTAGATTGGACATGAGTTGAAATTGATGTTTCCTAGGGATCAGTGTTGGGACCCTTGCTTTTTCTGATCTTTACAAGCAATTTAGCCATAGGTGTTGAAGATAAAATCTCTAAATTTTCAGATAATGCTAAGCTAGGGAGTCTAGACATCAGAGGGACGTTGACAAGTTGGCGAAATGAGCAGGCACCTGGCAAATAAATTTCAATGCAGAGAAATGTGAGGTAATGCATTTTGGTGGAAGAAACACCGAGAGGTGATACAGATCCAATGGTACAGCATTAAGGGGAGGACAGGGCATTATTCAATTCACCGGACCTCAGGGTTCACGTGCATGATTCTCTGAAGGTGGCCAGAGAAGTTAAAACAGTTGTTAAAGGGCTTATAGGATCCTTGGGTTTATAAATAGAGGCAGAGTGTATAAAAGCAAGGAAATGAAGTTACACGTCTACAAATCATTGGTCAGATCACATTTGATGTATTGTGTTCAGTTCTGGGTACCTCATTTAAGGAAAGATGTTAAAGCCCTCGAGAGAGTGCAAAGAAAATTTACTAGAATGATACCAGGAATGAGGAATTTTAAAAACATAGAAAGATGAGAGAAATTGGGCTTATTCCTCTTGGAGCAGAGCAGATTAAGTGGTGACCTTATTGGAATATTTAAATTATGATCAATTTTGACAGGGTGAAAATTTCCACAAGCTGGTACGTCAGTAACTAGGGTTCACAATTTCAAGATTGTCAGCAAGAAAGCTAGGAGTGAGATGAGGTGAAACTTCTTTCCTCAGAGAGTTGTTAGAATTTGGAATGCGCTGCCTGGGAGAGTGGTGAAAGTGGATTCATAGGAGGTTTCAAAAGAGAGATGGATGTATATTTGAAAGTTATGAACTTAGAGATCTATGGAGATAGGTCTGGAGAATGGGACTATCTTGGTAGCTCTTGTGGGAGCTGGTAAAGACATGATGGGCTGAATGGCCTCTTTTGTACTGTAAAGTGCCATGATTCCAATATAGAAAAATGTAATCAGCCTATAGTGAGTCTCCCACTGGTAAAAGGCCTTAACAAAGGTGTAGCAATGGACTGGAAAGTATGGGAAGTCGAAAAATTAATTTTCATTTTGCACTTTGTAGACACAGTGACTATATTTAGTCAGTTAGTTAGTTAATGGTAACATATAGTAAAAAGAAAAGAGTAACAAGGTGCAAGATAATAGACAAATGGATAGGGAGCACTGGGAGCATAGTCTAAATTGCTTGCCAAAAATTAATTTAGGGAAGACGTGTGAAAATATGAATATTGTTGCAATGAACATGGTAGTGGATGTCTCTTTGGAAATAGTATGTAAAAGAAAGGATGCAGTAATAGATGAGATGCTTCATTAAATGCAGGACCACAAATCAAGTTGTAAGTTGACTTTTGCCTTGGTATGGGCAGTCTATGAAAAGAAACAATTGAAAATGATTTGGGGCTACATTCCATATCAATTAGGTTTTGGGAGGAATACAAAAATTCCTTCAGAAACAAATGATCATCCCCTGCTTTAGGAAGGGCCTATGATTAGATACAGTTTTTATGAACATGTGAATTCCCTGCATGCAGGGAGAAGGACATTCTTTAAGGCAAGTGTTTCAGACAAAAATTCCTACAAGCCTTACAGGCACTGAATATGGCTACCAGAAATATATTTTAATCTAGCCGCATGGGATATTACAAAAGTGATAGGCAGCAAGAGTGGCAATATTCTGGTAAGTTTATAGACAGTAATGGAAAAACAGTAATTTTACATCATGGTGATAAAACTGTTAAAGGTGTATTCCTTATTGGCCATGTTTGCACACTTATATAATCTGAACAAGTCATAAAAGGCGATGAGGCATCATGCACTTCGCTTGCACAAAGTTTAGAAATTATAAAAACCCGTTTACAGCAGATGAAGGTCTGACTGAATATGGACAAATTGCTACAGAGACACAGGACAAGGCTATTTGCTCCAGAGGACAGTATCATTAAAGTAGTACATATTCTGGAAATGACCAGTGAATGGAGTAATGCCACCGTTTTACAGAGAAGAGGGAAAGTCTCTGACAAATATACTCGTTGGCTAAACAAGCAGGATGAAGGACAGGAGATAAGATTCATTGTTTGGCAAAATGACATCAAGATGCAGGAGGCCAAAAAGATTCAGTATGAGTTGTAGAATTAAATCTGAAAGCGAATACAGTCCGAACAAAAGAGGATGAACTTGTGAAAAGAATTCTGCTCACAGAAGAGGGTGGTCTTGAAATAGTAGACCAGAAAAAGATGAGGTTGACTAGAGAACGTTGTTTGACAAGAACACTGTACATGGAAGAGGCCGAATTGTTCATGAGAGGTAGGTGCACTTACGGTTGATGAGTTTTAGTGGCTAAAAATAAACCAGCAGATATGTTGAAAAAGGATGCCAAACAAAAAGAGTTGGAGAACTGAAAAGAATTTGGTCTACATGCTGAGGTGCCAGGTAGAGGATAGATACATTTCCATAGTAAAATTGCTCCCTGATGGGACATATAATGCTAAAGCCATGCGAGCACCTAAGGGTTTTGAAGAGAAATTTGGTAATCCCCTGCTGCAATAAAAGAGACTTTGACAATTTTCTTCAATCTTTTCATAACATACTCCTTGGAATGTAAGACAATCAAAATAAAAGTTGCATTTTTCAGTGCAGAAAATTTCAGAAAAGTGACTTTGAAACCATGTAAAGAAGGAGGTCATTAGAAGGGAAGCTATGGAAATTAAACAAATGTGTTTATGGGTTAATTGATGCAGTGAGGATATAGTGTTTCTCAGTTGGATCTTCATTGCTGAAAATAGGCTGTATTCAGCTAAAAACATATGCAATAATGTTCTACTGATATCACAGAAAGAAACTGGCAGGCATCTTCATGATGCACTTTATGATTTTCTGTGGAGAGGTACAATGGAATTTGAGTGATATGTGAGAGATAAAAAATAAGCAATTTAAAATTGGAAGTCAGGCTTCCAAGGTCTTTAATTAAATAGAGTTAGATATTAAGTAGAATAAGTCAGATGTGACTTTGGATTAACAATCTCACTTAGAATGTGATAACAGCATCCCAATAAGTTGAGCCAGGTCCTCACAGAAAGATGATTTGACATTCAAGGAAGAAACAAAATAGTTAAGAAGTATGACAGAACAGTTAAATGATCCAACAGTTGTGCAATCAGACTAATCCTGATGCAAGTTATGATATATTGGAACTGAATACTATGATGAAAAGTACTACTGCTGAGGAGGACTTGAGACCATCTAAATTGTTAAAGCAATTTGTTTCAGAAAAATGCATACTCAGGTCTTTAATCTTGGGTGACCAAGAAAGTATGAAGCTTGTCATTTTTAGCAATGCTTCACATGCCAATCTTTAACTCCAGCTGGGGTTTTCATATAAAAAGTGTTGTCTGTTGACCTTGGAAGCCATGAAAATAGAAAAAAGGTATTTGCAAGAATTTTAACAGATGAAACATTGGTGCTAGTGGAAGTTGAAGAGTTGTCTCTGTTCATATTCTCAATAAAACCTTTTACAAAGGGAATCTAAGAAAGGTTTCCCATTGATTGTTAAGTGGACAATCTTTCTCTTCAGCTGAGATTGAGGATTGACCAAGTTACAGCATAGAAAGAAAAGAGGTTCCCTCATAGGATGCATTGATGCAAGTCATTAGTTGTCAAAAAGTTTCACTGAAATAGGTCCCTATGCCAGGAAATTATTAGGGATCCTCAAAGCGGAGCACCTGGTGATGTGAGAAGTTATATAAAAAATGAGAATAGCAATTTTTATTTCTGTTGCTTTGTGATTAAACATGTTTTTGTTTTGTTCAAACAAAGAGGAATATGAGAGGTTGATTGTATTACATAGAGAACATGTGAATGTTTGTTACAGATTTGATGTATTATGAAGTCAGATATTGAATATGAGAAAAATAATTTGTTTATTTTTTATTAGTTTTATTTAAGGATTATTTGTCATGCAATTATTTTGTTTTGAAAAGAAGGGTGCCTAATATGGCAAATAGTTAATCAGATAATTGGGTTTAATTGATTAATTAATTGACAGGGTAGATATCAAGGAAGAACAGGTGGAACTGGAAAATGAAAGGAGCAGTAAGATTGCATAGTTACTAAACTGTATCCACAAAAAAAAGCATCCTGGTGACTATCTCACTGAATGGTTTGAATCCAAATTAACATCGTCAACATTCAACTTTTTTAAAACTGGTATTTCTAAGTTATGAATCAACTAAATATTCTTGTGCAAAAAACATTAACTTGATTGGAAGTGGCAGGCAGTGCTGCTGCTGTTATTAAGAGCTCTCCACCTTTTTTGTAACTAGATCACAAGATAATTACAAATGAAAGAGACAATGCAGCTGATCTTGATACATCCATCCAGAAAAATTCGAAGGAGCCAGCTTCAAGATCCAATTCTTCCCTTAAATATTCCATGGTATTTACTTCCACTATATTTTTCCTATAAGTGTTTTCCTTATGTTGATCATTCTTTTTATGAAATGAGAGCTAATTGACATCTGTTCTAAATTTATTGTTACTACTTTGAATGTGTGGCCATGAGGCAAACTGATGTGATTTGATCTCTAATAATGTAGTGATGATCTTCTCTCGGTTTTTGTCTATATTGACATCCTTTCAAAAAGCATATTTTGGGTGTTTTCTTTCGCGAAAGAAAAGTTCATTTGTCTCTGGACTTCGTTTATTATTCAGATCCCTGGTATTAATAATCTATTTCATATCTCTATGTACTGCTTTTAGTGCTTAATTATCTCCTTTCAGTCTTGGTGAACAGGCCTGAAAAAAAGTATGGTGGTATTGTGGTTATGATGTTGGACTAGTGATCCAGTTACCTGAACTAAAAATCCAAAGAATATGTAAATTCAATTCCCACCATAGCACTTTCAGTATTTGAATACAGTTTAAACATGCATCTTAAAATAAGAAGTTGTGTGAAGCTTTTGGATTGTTGTTAGAGAGAAAAAAAACTGGTTCACTAACTTCCTTTAGAGATGCAAACCTACTGTCTTTATCTTATCTGCTCTCTACGTGACACAAGTTGCACGTCAGCTTTTAACTATCTTCTGAAGTGGCCTAGGCAGCTGCTCAGTTTAACAATGGAGATAAAATGCTGAGGATGCCTGTGATGCCCACATCTTGAATTTGAATTATAAAAAGAACAGAAGGTGTTCTTTGACAACAAAGTGCAGGGCTGGATGAACACAGCAGGCCAAGCAGCATCACAGGAGCAGAAAGGCTGACGTTTCAGGCCTAGACCCTTTGTTCAGGGTAATTTTGCAATTTGGTTTTCAGCTCTTTTGATTGTATTGTACAATTTTGGCTATATATAGGTGCTATTGGCAATTGATTGCCTGGTTTTGCATTGTTTGAATATACCAAATGCTGGGAGTAGTTTCATTGACCTCTATCTAAATCAAAGTGTGATATGTGCACTCATATAATGCACGTACAAAGACGTCAGATCAATAATATCACTTTTTTTCTTTGTTTATTTTCTCACATCACCATTCCACTCTTAACATTTTAGCCTCAATGATGATTATGATGCTGGCCTAAAAGTCTTAGAGGCTTACAGTAACGATCTACAAACATGATTTCAAATCTCACCATGACAGCTGGGAAATTTAAATTCAATTCATTAAATGAATCTAAAATCAAATGCTGGTCCCAATAATGGTGACTGTGAAATTACAAGGCTGTCATTAAAAACATATTTGATTCACTAATGTCATGCAGGGAAGGAAATCTGCTATACTTAACCTGGTAACAAGGTGCAGGGCTGGATGAACACAGCAGGCCAAGCAGCATCATAGGAGCAGAGATGCTGACGTTTCGGGCCTAGACCCTTCATCAGAAAAGGGGGATGGGAAGGGGGTTCTGAAATAAATAGGGAGAGAGTGGGAGGCGGATAGAGGAGAGAATAGGTGGAGAGGAAACAAACAGGTCGAAGAGGCGGGGATGGAGCCAGTAAAGGTGAGTGTAGGTAGCAAGTTAGGAAGGGGATAGGTCAGTCCAGGGAGGACGGACAGGTCAAGGGGGCGGGATGAGGTTGGTCGGTAGGAGATGGAGGTGCGGCTTGAGGTGGGAGGAGGGGATAGGCGGGAGGAAGAAGATGTTAGGGAGGCAGGGACGAGCTGGATTGGTTTTGGGATGCGGTAGGGGGAGGGGAGATTTTGAAACTTGTGAAATCCATATTGATACCATTGGGCTGCAGGGTTCCCAAGCGGAATATGAGTTGCTGTTCCTGCAACCTTCGGGTGGCATCGTTGTGGCACTGCAGGAGGCCCAGGATGGCCATGTCGTCTGAGGAATGGGAGGGGGAGTTGAAATGGTTCGCGGCTGGAAGGTGCAGTTGTTTATTGCGAACCGAGCGTAGGTGTTCTGCAAAGCGGTCCCCGAGCCTCCGCCTGGTCCAGCCCTGCACCTTGTTGTCTTGGATTCTCCAGCATCTGCAGTTCCTACTATCTGATTCATACTTAACCTGGTGTGGATTTTTGGCAATACAGAGCCTCATAAATGCAGTTGACTTATAATGGCCCCTGAACTAGCCTGGGAAGCCATGGTGTTCTATTAAACCACTAGAAAAACATCTAACAAGAATAAAATGGGATGTTCCGTCGGCATTGACAAAGGTTCTAAGTATGACTGAAATAACTCCACAAAGGCCGGAATCCTGTCACCAAGTCACCCTTTATTTACACGTGCATAGTACATGACATGGATCCAGCTAGCTCGGAGCCAGCTCCTAGAGTGAACAGAATCTCTGATACTCTTATTACATCTGTCAGCCAGAGCTCCCTGATTAACCAGGTTAACAGCCCCAAACAGGGAACTTGTATTCTATGATATCCACCTGACTGACTTTGTTCCAATCACTACAATGATAAAGGCATATTTTTATAATCCCAACTGATGGTAACACTGGACAAGTCTGATCTCACAGTGAGACCTGACTTGAAAGACTGCATGTTTTACTTTTGCAATTTATTTACCATGGCGGTCAGTCACTGAACATATTCACAAGAGGCTTCCAATGTACTTTTAATGGAAGTTTATTACACACAAAGTAATGCATTGCTGTCTACAAGAACTGGTAGAAATGACCTAAATACAAATATCAGTAATAAAAATTAAACTCTTCTATTTTCATCAAAAATCTTACTGATACTCAAACATCAGCAGAAGGTCACCCTGTTTCCACTTTACATTTCCTCTGGTGGACACAGCTGTACTTGGCTTCTTTTTGACAAACCTTTGCATTGACTCAATGCTATTATCTCACACAAGGTCTCCACCCGAGACCCTCGAACAAATGTCTAACACAGCACATTTAATTCTTGCATGAGTTCTTAAACTCCTCTTTCGTAGCCTTCTGTTTCTGTGGCTTTTCTCATATTGCCTTAAAGCCACTCAGGACTTCTTTTCATCTATCCTGATGGTTTTCGATACTTAATTGTGCTGCTGCTGCAATGGAACTTTTTTCTCTCTGAAAGACCTGCTTCTATTTCTGAAAGAAACTTGCACACACACTTACCTTCTGGATGGTTTTGTCTTTCTTAAAGAATCTTTTTCAGTCTCTGTCACCGTATTTTAGGATACCTTGTTGCTAGGCAATGACCCATTAGCTCTTTCTTTCAACCTTGTTTCTAATCAGTGGACTTTTCACCTCAACAGTTTTAAAAGTTTTATTTTGATAAAGAACATAGAACATTGAATAGCACAGCACAGAAATGGGCCCTTCAGCCCACAATTTTGTGCCAAACATGATGCCAAATTAGACTAATCCCTTCTGACTGCTCTTGGTCCATTTTCCTCCATTCCTTGTGTATTCATGTGCTTATCTAAAAGTCCCTTAAATTCCCGTATCGTATTTGCCTCCATCACCATCCCGGCAGCACATTCCCAGACTCCGACAACTCTCTGTGCGAAACAATGTGCCCCTCACATATCCTTTGAGATTTCCCCCCCCACTGACCTTAAATGCATGCCCCCTAGTGGTAGACATTTCAACTCCAGGAAAAAGAGTCTGGCCGTTAGCCCTTTCTATGCATCTCAATTTTGTAGGCGTCTATCAAGTATTCCCTCAGCCTCTGCTGCTCCAGAGAAAACACCGCAAGTTTTTATAGCCTCTCCTTATAGTTCATGCCCTCTAATCCAGGCAGCATCCTGGTAAACATCTTCTGCACCCTTTCTAAAGTCTCCACATCATCCCTGTAATGTGGCGACCAGAATTGAATGCAATACTCTTAAGTATGGCCTAACCAAAGTCTTATGAAGTTGGAACATGATATCCTGACTCTTGTAGTCAATTCCCCAAACAATAAAGGCAAGCACGCCTTATGCCTTCTGTACCACCCTATCTACTTGCGTGGCCACTTTCAGGGAGCTATGCACTTGAACCCCAAGATCTCTCCATACATCAATGCTGTTCAGGGTCCTGCCATTAACTGTATACTTTTCCTTAACATTTGATCTCTCAAAGTGCAGCACATCATACTTATGCAAATTAAACTCCATCTGCCATTTCTCTGCCCATATCTGCAACTGATCTGTATCCTGCTGTATCCTTTGACAACCTTCTACACTATCCACAACTCTACTGATCTTCATGTCATCTGCAAATTTACTAATCCACCCATCTACATTTTCATCCATGTCATTTATATACAGATCACAAACAACAGAGGTCCCAGTACAGATCCTTGTAGAACACCTACAGCCAGAAAAACACCCTTCCACCACCTATGGTCAAGCCAATTCTAAATCTACGTGGCCAGGTCACCATGGGTCCCATGCATCTTAATCTTCTGGATGAACCTACCATGAGTGACTTTGTTGAAAGCCTTAATAAAATATGTGTAAACAAATGTCAGATGAACCTGTGGCACTCGTAGAACACCACAACAAAACTAAAAATTTGACTCCCTTCATGAACACACATTACTGAAATACAAATCAAACTTAAAGCTTTACCCGGTACTCTCTGCAATGAAACCCAAGTTTCCAAATAATAAAAATGATAATCTGTAAGGAATTTTCATCACTTTCTCTAGACCAAGTCAACCCTGCAAAGTTCTCTACACTAACAACTGGGGACTTGTATCAGAACCTATCCCATAGTTTAGTCAAGCACCAACCTTACCACAGTTATACACATTGAATTATACCTTAACTTTCCATTATCATCTTTGGGTATGCCCTGTTCCACTAGTAGGACAGAGCTACTAGAGGTGGCAGTAGAATGATGTGCATTCAGGAGATAGTGGACCTCAACATTGTCTCTGGACCACGGGAGTATCATGACATCAGATAAAATATGGGTATAAAAACTTGCTGATCCAGAACTAGCCATCCACCCATTCTGCCTGTTTCCTATCATTGGAAGTGGTGACATAATGATAACGTCACTGAACTAACAAACCAGAATCCGAGGCTAATGTTCTGAGGACATTGGTTTAAATTTCACTATGGTAGAGGGTGAAATTTGAATTCAACGAAAGAGAACTGGAACTAAAAAGTTAGTATAATGGAGACTTGATTGCTGTAAAAACCATTCTGGTTCAGAAAATCTGCCATCCTTCTCTGGTCTGGCCTACATGTGACTCCAGACCCCCAGTAATATGGTTGATTCTTAACTGCCCTCCTGGCAATTAGGGTGGCCTAGCCAATGTTGCTCACGGCCAATGTAAAAATAAAAAAAAGAAATCCCCTCCTCAATTTTCAATCACTGCCCAATCAGTTTACTCTCAACAATCAACACAGTGACAGAAATTATCATTATTGATGCTCTAAAGCAACCATACTCACCAGAAGCCTACTCACTGATTGCTCTGTTTGAATTCTGCCAGAACCATTTGGCTTAAGACCTGGCATGGCACAGGCATGAATTAAAGTGCTGAATTACACAGGCCAGATGTGTGTGACCACCCTCGACTTTATGGCAGCACTGGGCCAAGTGTAGCATCAAGGAATTCTAGTAAAACTGAAGTCAACGTTTATTGCCTGATGTTATACGTCATACAAGAGAGGATGGTTGTGGTTGTCTGAGGCCATTATATTGTCAGATCATTCATCTGTGTCCATATGCAGCAGGACCTACATACCATTAAGGCTTGCATTGAAATATGGCATCTGACACATATGCCTTTCAACATTGATGTCCATAACATGATAGAATTTTACGTGTATTTGAAAGCGAGGTGGTTAAATCCAAAGCCAGGATGTTAAGTTTGAATGAAACGAGTTATGAAAGCATGAGGGACAAACTGGCTGAGATGAACTGGGCCAATAATTTAGACTGTATGACAGTAGATAGGCAATGGATAGCCTTTAAAGAATTATTGCAGATTTACAGCAATTATATATTCCTTCATGACACAAACCCCCAACAGGTCAGTCTGTAGCTAACAAATAAAGTTAAGGATTGTATTACATTAAAAAGACACAAAATAGTATATAACAGGACATTGACAGCCTTAGTAGTAAACCTGATGATCGGGAGTATTTTAGCATATAGTAAAAGGAGGATCATAAACTGGTTAAACAAAAAGAGAATATATGAGTGTAAACTCTTAAAACAACATAAAAAACAAACTTTAAATGTTTCTACCCATATATAAAATGTAAATATTTGGCTAAGGCTAATGTGGATCAATTACAGGCAAAGTGAGCCAAGCCAATAATGGAGAATAAAGAATTGGCAGAGAAGCAAATGACCAAGTGTCTGTCCTCACTGAGGAAAGCAGAAGAAATCTCCCAGATTTAGAGAGCCAAGGGATTAGTGAGAATGAAGAATTGAAAGACGTTAGAAAATTAGAAAGAAAGCTGTGTTGCAGAAATTAATGAGATTGAAAGTTTCTAGGTATCCAGGACTTAATATTTTATACCCTAAAGTGTAGAAAGGAATTACTATAGAGACATTGGCTGCATTGGTGATCATCTTCCAAAATTCTGTAGATTCTAGAACGTTTCCTGCAGCTGGGAAAGTCACAACTGGCACTATTCTTTTTAAGAAGGGTGGGAAAGAGAAAATTGGAAATTCAGGCCTGTGAACCTTATCAGTCAGAGGGAAAATACTAGAAAATATTACCAAGTATACAATAAATGGACATTGATAATAATGATCTGATTGAGGAAAATAATTGTGAATTTTTGAATGAGAAATTGTGTTTGACAAACCTATTGACATTCTTTTGAGGATCTTATGAAAACAATTGATAAAGGGGAGTCAGTGGATGAGGTATACTTAGATTTTTGGAATGTCTATAATAAAGTTTCTGACAGAAGGATAGTTAGAAAAAAATGAAGCACATGGGGTTGGAGGTAATGCCTTGGCGGAGGGGGGAGAGCATAAAGTATCCAAATGTATCAATCAAGTCATCTCTCACTTACAGACTCCAACAGATGCAAGTTTGATCTGTCCTGCTCATAAGACAACCTGCCCATTTCAGGCATTAGTTGAGTAAGCCTTCTCTGAGTTGCCTCCAATGCATTTATGTCTTCCTTAAAAAGGGAGACTAATACTGTATATAGCTATCATGATTTCCAGTGCCTTGTATAACTGATGCTTTAGCTCCTTACTTTTGAATTCAGTTCCCTTTGCAACAAACACTAACATTCTATTTGCCTTCCTAATGGTAAAGCTGAACATTGTTTAAACCTTCATTTTCCTACTAGCCATTAATTGGATTACTGCCAGCCTTTTCTCCTACTATATTGTTTGGTTGAGTAGTTACATCCTTGACTATGTATAGCTCTCATCGTGAAGAGTGTTCTATGTTATAATATGGTACAACTCCAACCACAATACTGCAAAAGTCTGACAAAAGGTATGTGCCTCTAAGGAATTTGGCAAATCACACGTTTACAAAGACAGAGCAACATGACAGAAAGAAGAACATACAATTAAATTAAGCACTATGATTAAGCAGGAATGTTGAATTTCAAAATGTAGTGCCCTGTGGCTACAATTTCAATGTCACATTTTTAAACAGCTCTGCCTCCGTGGAAAAACCTGGTTATCATATAAGAAAGAGAAAATTGAAAAAAGATTGTGCCTAAAATTTCTGTGATGACTTTATGTAATGCCAAAATTGTTTCATTAATATATTTTTGCAAAGCCAATAACCCCTTTTAAATGAAACCAAAAAAATTGTCAACAGGAGTCAGCCATTCAGCCTTTCCACCCTGCTCCCTCATTCCATTGAAATATGATTGATCTGCACCTCAATCGACTGAACTGTCTTAGTTCCAAATCCTTTGATACTGTTAATAAAAGATAAGATCCTGCAAGATTTGATAAACAGAGGAACTCAAAGTGCTGTAGTGACATCATTGTGTACAGTACTGTAATAGTGGAAAGCACATTGTACTCCCAAATATTACTGTATTTCATTGGTTGTAAAGTGCTTTGAGAGGTTTGGATTATTATGAAACACACTATATAAATGGAGCTGATGAGCTACTGTGCAATTTAATTGGTGCAAATGGCTTCTGGTATCTTTGCATACACTGCAAGGATGGTAGAAAGTAAACAAGATTTTTAAAAGATCATGAAAACATATTTGGCAAACCCTTTATCTTTGAAGAGAAAAGAGCTATTTGATTTGTGTCTGGCAGTTATTATTCAAGGGAATACATAAGTGCGAGAATACTAAGTTAAGTAACATGAGACCTTGGATTCCACATTACTTGAACACGAGATGCTGCTGAGGGGATTTATGAGAATATTGCCAGCAATAGAGAATTTTAGCCATAATGATATATTGAATGGGCTGTGGTGCACAAAATAACAAATGTTTTACTCCTTAGTTAGTACTCACCTTGATTAGCACAAATAAGTTAATACTTGTGCCTCCAAGGGAAAGAAAATATGAATAGAATTAATCTGTTTTCATTCTTTGAGAGTCAGTCCATTTACAGCAACCATTTTTCCAAATCCAATTTTGGATTTTCCTTAATTTGCTGATCAAATGACCACTTAGCAAATTGTGCAAATGGACTTGCTGGACTTTCAAAAAATTACAAAAACCAACAGAAAACAAAATCCAGTGGTATCACTGAACAATAGTAACAGATGATCTTATTTTATCTTGAGCCATGAAATGTGCTTTTATCATAGAACACATGTTATCTGTACAATGGCAAATAATGAATTGCATTATGTTATCAGACAGTGGCAGAACTCAGCACCAGAAAGTAATGAGCTCTCAGACTGGAAAATCATAGTACTGTGGGTGAGGCTGTCTTTGACCACCCACTCCTCACACTTTCAGTTTGCACTTCAGAAAAAGACCCTAACCACACTGTGCCCATTAAAGTCAAAAGTTTAACATGTATCAGAATTTCCCCTGTTCGTTATACTGAAAAAAACAAGCTGTCATTTACTAGATCTTCCCATCTCTCATTCTGAGAAATAAAGACACAAAAGAGTAATGGGCATTTTCAAACCTTGATGTACACTGACATGCTGACACAAACCTTCCTCCCTTCTATCCCCATTTTGACTTGCACCAGTTAGTATTGAGCTATTATATATAGCAACAAATAAACAGAATGTGTGGTATTAAACACAAAAATCTTTTTTCTGGGACTGTGGTACCTGGCTCTACTAATACTTGAAGGCATTCATTGAGTAGTAAATTAATGAACTGAAATGTGAGCTCATAAGTTTAAAAATTAATGGTAAAGTTTGTAATATTTGCATGCGTTAAACACTAAAAGGAAAATGTTCAATTCTTCAATACTTTCTCATCTTGATGAAAGCAACAATGTTCCCATGGATTGTAGATTTTTCTTTGCACTACAGATCACCATTATGGTCAGCTTGTGACTATTTGACCACTTGGATGACAATGTTCAGATAAGAACTGTCTGCTGCTACTTTGAAGTTGTTAACTGTAGTCGTGGAACAGTTGAAAGTGTCTTCACACAGGAAGCTTTTCCCCTGGAGACTTTCTACCACATTGTGGGGAAGGAATTTCCTGTGTGAACGTTTAGTTTTCTTTGGTGGGGAGTGAAAAATACACAGTTGTAATATTAAAGAGTGGGGGAATATAGGGGAAAGTTTGTACATCTTAAAAAGAAATGTGAAGAAGTGGTGTCATAGAAAACGGTCAAAAAAAGACAGAAAATAATCTGTGCAGTAGCCATCTCATTTTAGAGATGTTACACAAGCCAAACTGAAAGGAAATAATTCATGTCAAGTGAAAAAATCCCCCCATTTGATGATAAAAGTATCTTGGACAGACACATAGGCATGAAATTGGTTTAGATGATCTAAGGTCTACAACTCTTCACACTAATTCCGTAGTTTGTGACCACTCCATCAATGCAGAAGCCATTTGTTCTAATACTTTGTTGTACTAATGTGCCCATCAAATGAATATTGGCAAGCCAGACTGTAGAATCATAGAATCCCTACAGCGCAGAAAGAGGCCATTCGGTCCATCAGGTCCGCACCAAACCTCCAAAGAGCTTCCCACCCAGACCCACCCCATCCCTGTAACCCCGCATCAGTTTTTTTAACCACGGCTTAACCATCTAACCTGCATGCTAAAGGGCAAGTTTTTAGCATGGTCAATGCACCTAACCTGCACATCTTTGGACTGTGGGAGGAAACCAGAGCACCCAGAGGAAACCCATGTAGACACAAGGAGAACATGCAAACTTCACATGGACTGTTGTCCAAGGCTGGAATTGAACCCAGGTTCCTGGCACTGAGGCAGCAGCTACCTATTGAACCACAGTGCCACTAGCTATACCTAACTGGCTGCTGGTCAATAGAATTGTCACTGAATCCCCTCAGTGTTGGAAACAGGCCATTTGGCCCAACAAGTCCACACGGACCTTCTGAAGACCATCTCACCCAGACCTATCCCCTAACCCTATCCCTGTGTTTCCTATAGCTAACGTACCTAACCTACACATCCCTGAACACTATGGACAATTTAGCATGGCCAATCCATCTAACTTGCACATCTTGGACTGTGGGACAAAACCAGACACTTTCATCAAATCTTTGGGACTGGTTTGCAGAGACAATTAGAAACATTGCTCTATCAGAATAATTTTTGAGATATTGCTTAAATATAGGCTTCAACCAAGGGGCTATGATTCCACAATTAAAGTTTCCTCCTTCTACCAGGTACAAGAATCAGAAGTAACAAGAAGATAGACAATTGTAGCTGCGCTATTAGTGGACAAAAGTTTGCTTCACAAAGATGCCCAAGACTCGTTGCTAAGTAACTCAAAAAGACTACAAAAACTGTTGATAGAGAAAATGAAAATGTAATTCTATTGCTATTAAGGCTCAATATTGAGACATAATAAAGGGACTATTTCTCTGCGGCTGAGCTGGCAATACTTTGCACTGACACAGATTAAAAAAATGGAAATAATTTATTCTCTACCATTTAAGTGTAACTAAATTCAATCAATAACATTATTAAAGAATGTTAATATGGAAAAACATTTCATCTAACTCTAGTATCTCACTCTTAAAAAATTATCTTGGATCATTGGAAATCTATACTATGTAAATAAATGGGAAAGGGCTGAAGAAATAGCATATTCCCTGGAGTTCTGCATAAAGGAAGTGAACAGCAGAAGTTTGCCTCAGCTGAGTTTTTTAAAATATTTTTTACTAATGAATGTCACTACCGGAATATTCTTCGCCTTTGTCACCCTGTATAAACTTTGCATTATATCACAAAGCATTCTCCATATTACCACAATATTTTGCCAAAAAGGTTTCCTACATTAATTAGTTAATAAATCAAGTTAGTTTTAGGCAAACAGCCTAATCCCCCTGGGGAATCTGTAAGAAGGGTGCCAAAAGATTGGCCACGTCAGTCACTAAAGATCTGTTGCTACAGGTCTATAGTTTTTACATGAAGGAGGATAACTTTTTTTCTTTTACAAAGCTATTGGGTATTAATTACCCTGTTCTTCTGTCATTTTAATCTTACAAATCCAGTATCAAGAAAGATGGTGCAGAGCTGTGTCCTTTCCCAAACCAACTTTCCCAGCATCAAGACACTAATCATAGGGCAACCAGGGACAGGCAATAAATGCTGACCCAGCCAGCCATGCCCATATCCCACAAGTGTATACAAAAAACAATTAATACCAGCCCTGCTGGATTGGAAATGTAGCTTCTGTGCTACTGAACTCCTAAAGCAATAGCTCTACTTAGAACTTAATCATGGCAGTGGGCTCCCAAAGGCCGAGACAGAGTGTGTGAGGCAGCAGTGAGAAGACGGTGGCTGTTACCCTTGTGGAATGGTGATTACAGAACCACTGGGTGTCCCTCCATATTGTGAAAATAGAACTGACCTGGTTGCCAACGTCAGACCAGGCTGGTAGCATCTGGTGCCATCAGCTACCCTGAGAGAAGAGGACAGTCCCTTCTGCACCACTCTGCCACCAAGACCTTCTGGCTCCTGTCAGCAAAGTGGGTGCCAATTTCTCTCTGTCTGACATATCTTGGGCAATTGACAGGAGCTGTGCAGAGCGATTCAGACTGAGTGTCTGGCTTTAATAGCAGTGCTAATGCCTGGAAGCCTGGGAGGTCCCATCAAAGGTGAATACTTCTGCCTGAGGCAAGTATGACTGTATGACGAGTGGGCCACCATAGGGGAATGGTGCATAGTAATGAGGCAAGTTTTAGAAGTTACCATGAGAAATTACAGAGAGAAACCCTCCATGAAACTCACCAAAATTGGAACTTCACCAATTTCCAGTAAAATCAAGCCCCCATATCAATTGGTTATAAGTAAATTGGCCCTTTCCATTCCACCCACAGACATATTGTAAGCATGAATCATTTGTGTTGTTGAAATTATTTTGAAGTGATGTTTGAAAACAATAAGTGATTTACACATATGTGGAATAATGATTTACAATAAAAGGTGACATGAGACTGCTTAGCAAATAGGTCAAGAAAACAAATCACTAATTAGTTATTTTATGATGTGGACTTAAGCTTTATTAGCTCAAGCAATACAAACCTTCAGAAACCTCTGTCAGAAATTATTCCATGTCAGTGAGGTGGCAATAATCTATCTTTTATTTGGTACAGAGGGACTTGGATACAGTTTATGACATTGACACCGTAGTTCCCTTAACTACTACAGTGCACTTTTGCCAGAGGTCCTCAGCTATCCTTTAAGGGCCATTATTGTTATGGTCTCTAGTATGATTGTGAACTGTGGAGGCACAACAATGCAGTTGGTTTCTAACAAAATCTTTTTTATTATGGTTTTAAGGTCAAAAAAAATGAAAAATGTAATGTATGATTTTTGTGAAACTGATATCACCAAAATGATAAATGCTTGTTCCATTTTTTTTTGCTACTTCCCTCTAGTGTGGTAAGGCTATTTTGGAGAAAGGCAAGTTGGCAAGTTTTTGCTTTCATTAGCTGCTATTGTCATTGACTATTTATCTTAGGCTTCATCTTAATCATACTTTATATACTTTAAGTCATTTACCTGATTGTATAAGAATTGGTTTGTCTTTCTAAGGCTCTTCATCCTACTTCTAGTCTCTGCATTCTATACACCATCCATGACAAGATACATCATCATTGGCTAGGCCAACATTCATTGTCCATTCCCAATTCTTCTCAAATGTGGTGTGAAGCTGCTTTCTTAAATTGCTGCAATCTTAGGGGCGTAGGGATACCCATAGTACCATTAAAGGGATTCCCAGGACTTTGATCCAGCAACAAAAAAAGTGAAAGACAATATGCTTTCAAATCAGGGTGGTGAGTATCTTGGAGGGGACCTTGCACGCAGTGATGTTCCCATGTACCTGCTGCCCTTGTCCTTTAGGTGGTAGTGGTCATGACTCTGAAGGAGCTATTAGAAGAGCCTTGAGACATTACTGCAATGCATCTTGTAGGTGGTACAGGCTGCTGCCAATGTGCATCAGTGCCAAAGGAAGAGAATGTTGAAGGTGGTGGATGTGGTGTTAATCAAGTGGGCTGCATTGTTCTGGACAGCGTCAAGCTTCTTGAGTGTTGTTGGAGATGCACTGATCGAAACAAGTGGAAAGCATTCCATTGCACTCCTGATGGAAGACTCTCCACTAGTTTTCACTCACTACTTGTGCATATTTGTAAGGGTAAAGAAGGATGATGTTACATCATGTTGTAGGATGACTGGAGAATTGAAAGAAAGCCCCTTGATATGAATGTTGGGGGTGGGGGATGCAAGGAAGTATGGCAATGGTGTCAAAGGTTGACAGGAAGGATGGGATTTCAGTGATAAGATGTCTTATGATGTCTTTTATAATAAAGATTGCCTAAGTCTCCATTTTTGTTCCTCCTCATGTTCCAAAAAGCATTATGTAAGGAATGCAAGAACGGTTCTTGGGAAATGTGCACTCATGATAGAGTATGCAGGATGTGGTAGCTAGATGGAAGGAAGGTAGGGGAGAATGGGGCCAAATATCTAAAAGTGATTTCATTCTGTCAGAAGGAGTGGAGAAATATTCCAAGTGTGTAGTAGAATGGCAAATTTAAAAAACCTATTCAGAAATTTCATTCCTGTTGAGTTTTTATGAAGTTATTAACATCCCAGTGCAATTTTAAATGAACAGATCACACTGTCTACTTAGCAGCATAAACCCATTGAGTAAAGTCTTTCATAATTGGTATCAACAAACTGATGAGCATGACTGGAACCAGAATTTAATGGGATTATGTATTATCGCGATGCATGGATTATTAAAGCAGCCCTGAACTACCAGTTTGCTAATTTCTGATTTTCTCTCTCTTACTTACACACCAAACACTTATCACAGCACTATTTTTGCTTCATTCTTTTAAGTAGTAAGGTGTTGTATGCATCTGCTCCTCTTGTAAAGTGATTGAAGCATACCAGATCCAAGTCCCAGAGGTCCTGAAAGTGGTAATCTCTACAATCGTTCTCCATGTCTGATACAGATTAAACTCTGGGATCCTTTTTCCAATTACTCTAAATTCTTCAAATAAGATATTCAGGCAGCCTTCAGAGAACCCGGGGATGACCCTTTCTCTCAATTTTGGGCAATTTTATTTTCTTGCAATGAACTCCAAAATTAAACAGGAAGGAATGCAGGCTCATGAGAAAATGACTCTCCAAAAATGACCAGGTTTCCTGTTGCATCTGTCAGTCATCTGGCAAAACCACTAATCAAATATGAGCCCCAGCTCCCCATTGCTCCTCAATATAACCCAAGATAATCCCCTCAATTTGTTATCTCATGGATTAGTTTGTTGTTGGTGATCTTACCATTCGGTGCAGGCTGGTGGCTTCCTGCTGCTCAAACTTCTATTCTCACCTGCCAATAGGATAGAAGAGTTGAAATCACTTGAGCTTCCTGCTAACAAGGTCAGAGAGATTTGGCTGTCAGTTCATTCCCTGTCCTGGATTAGAACCAAGGCATCGTGTCTCATTGATCGACAAACAGAAGATTTTGTTTTAAGGTAACAAGTCTCGCAGCTAACAATAGACAAAATTCCAAAGTCTTCCATATGCACTTCAATAATAAAAGGGTGCTGAAAGGGGAAGCAGAGCCAGTTAGGGACCAGAAAGGGGATTTATACACAGAGGCAAGTGGCAGCTCAGAGTTCTTAAATGAATGCTCTACATTTTGCCGAAGAGCCAGATGCTGCCCCAAGTCATAGTGACAGAAGTGGAAGCTCAGTCACTAGAAGGATTTAAAATTAATGAGGAGGAATTGGATAAGCTGCCTTACTTAAAGTTGTTAAAGCATCAAAACCAGATGAGATGCATCCAAGGATATTGGAGGAAGTGAAAGTGAAAATTGCAGAGACCATGACAATTATCTTTCAATCTTCCCTGGATTCAGGGATGGCACTGGAGAATATTAAAATTGCAAACCTTATGCCATTGTTCAAAAAAAGGTTGCAAAGAAATGACAGACCAGTCAGTTCCCCAACCGTGATGGGGAAATTTCCAGAGACAATTATTTAGAATGGAATTGATAGTCACATGGAAAAATGTCAATTGATTCAGAAGAGTCAGAATGGACTTGTTAAGGGAAAATTGTGTCTAACCTATTGGAGCCCTTTCAAGTTATAACAGAGAAAGTTGATGAGGAAGAGGATATTGTTGAGGTGTACATGGACCTAAAAATGGTGTTCAATGCAGTGCCACACAACAAACTTATTAGGAAAGTTATGGATCACGGAATAAAAGGGAAAGCAGCTGTGTGGATACAAAATTGTCTGAGGTATAGGAAACAGAATAGTGATTAACGTGCATTTTCAGGCTGGAGCGAGGGAGTTCCCTAGGGTTCAACATTGGAACCCTTGCTTTTCATTATGTACATAAATAACCTAGATCTTGGTGAGCAGGGAACAATTTCAAAGTTTGTGAACAATGCAAATGTTTGCAGAACTGTACACTGTGAAGCGGACAGTATTGAACTGCAGAAGAACATTGACATATTGGTAGAGTAGAAAGAGAGATGGTAGATGAGATTCAATGCAGAGAAGTGTGAGGTGATGATCTTTGGTGTAAAGAAAATGGAGAGACAATAGAAAACAAAAAGGTACTAATCTAAAGTGTGGGCAGGAGCAGAGACACTTTCTTATATATATACAAGTCATTAAATGTGGCAGGAATGGTATAAGAAAGCTGTTTGTAAAGTGTACTGTATTCTAGGCTTCATTAATTGGAGCATAGAGTGCAAGATTATCGAGATGATGGTGGATTTATATGATACTCTCATTAGCCTCAGCTGGAGTATTGTATACAGTTCTAGGTCCCGCACTGCAGGACAGATGTGAATGCAATGAAGGGCATGCTGAAGAGGCTTACAAGAATAGTTTCAGGGCTGAGATACTTTAGTTTTGAGGAAAGATTGGAGAAATTGAGACTTTATTCCTTGGAGAGGAGAAGGCTAAGATGAGATATGGTGGAAGTTTTCAAATCCATGAGGGTTCTGGACAGGGTAGGTAGGGAGAATGAATCTCCCTCATAAATGGATCATAAATGGGCCACCCATGACAGTAAGGTTGGAGGGAAGAAAACAGGACAAAGCTCAATCCAAAATAAGTCCTCCACAGTAATCCAGGCAGAAAATACTCATGTGATTTCAATCATTGTGACAGTGGATGAAGGCTGCAGCAGTAAGGAGAACCCCAGTCATTGACGTTGCCTTGCCACTGGAACTGGATCTACCTTGTGTCAATGTCCGTGTGTTTACTGTTGTGCAACAGCGTTCCCACATCAAATAATGTCCTGCGTAGGGTGTCTTCCGAGAGGAATTCAACTCGTCCCACACACATACACAGCATAAGTTCTGCAGCGATCAGTCAGGGGTGACGAGGACAGGATTGTGAGATCTGGAAGTTCCTAGCCTCAGACCAGTATGTAGGTGGTGGAGTTTGACTCAGTCATTTCACTCTTGGAATAGGAACAGAAGAGCATTTCAGCAGCTTTCTTCACAACTGACCAGCCCTCTTCAGGACCCACACTGTTCATCCCACATAGGAAGGGGTTAAAAAACCTGAAAAAAAGAATGGGGTGCAGAGCTGGATGAACACAGCAGGCCAAGCAGCATCATAGGAGCAGTACGGCTGACGTTTCGGGCCTAGACTCTTCTTCAGAAATGGGGGAGGGGAAGGGGGTTCTGAAATAAATGGGGAGAGAGGGGGAGGCGGATAGAAGATGGATAGAGGAGAAGATAGGTGGAGAGGAAACAGACAGGTCAAAGAGGCAGGGATGGAGCCAGTAAAGGTGAGTGTAGGTGGGGAGTTAGGGAGGAGATAGGTCAGTCCAGGGAGGACGGACAGGTCAAGGGGGTGGGATGAGGCTAGTAAGTAGGAAATGGGGGTGGGGCTTGAGGTGGGAGGAGGGGATAGGTGGGAGGAAGGGACGAGCAGGGCTGGTTTTGGGATGCTGAAGGCATCAATGTGGATTTCACAAGCGTCATAATCTCCCCTCCCTCTACCGCCTGCCTCCCTAACCTGTTCTTCCTCCCACCTCAAGCTGCACCCCCATTTCCTACCTACTAACCTCATCCCGCCCCCTTGACGTGTCCGTCCTCCCTGGACTGACCTATCTCCACCCTACCTCCCCACCTACACTCACCTTTACTGGTTCCATTCCCGCTTCTTTGACCTGTCTGTTTCCTCTCCACCTATCTTCTCCTCTATCCATGTTCTATCTGCCTTCCCCTCTCTCCCTATTTATTTCAGAACCCCCTTCCCCTCCCCCATTTCTGATGAAGGGTCTAGGCCCGAAACGTCAGCCTTACTGCTCCTATGATGCTGCTTGGCCTGCTGTGTTCATCCAGCTCTGCACCTTGTTGTCTCAGATTTTCCAGCATTTGCAGTTCCTACTATCTCTGAAAAATAGAACGTTCTGTCAGCAACCTGCTGGGAAAACCACATTCAGTGTGCTCATCTGCCTGCGGTCTGAAAAGATGACGTGGGCAAAAGATGCTTGGACTTTAATGTTACAGAAGTGTCCTGATAGCTGCAGTAATGAATATGTAAACCAGTCTGAAGATCAATCATCTCTGACATCAAGGACATTTCAGAGATAACCACAAGACTACTCAGACCCCCAGGTATCAGAGTAGCCCACAAACTGACAACTACCCTACGACAGCTACTGACGAACGTAAACGATCTCATACCCAAAACCAGCAAAACAGGTGTAATATACAAAATACCATGCAAGGACTGTGAGAAACACTGCATAGACCAAACCAGGAGAAAATTGACTATACGGACACACGAACACCAACAAGCCACCAAGAGACACAACCAATTCTCACTTGTCTTACTACACACGGACAAAGAGGGACACAAATTCAACTGGGGCACACATCCCTAATCGAACAAGCCAAATAGAGACACGCCAGGGAATTCCTGGAGGCCTGGTATTCCAACTGAAACTCCATCATCAAACACATTGAATTAGACCCTGTGTACAAACCACTGAGAAACAGAACTGGAATACCAACCATCCCAGCAAACTGAGGCATATAAATAACAAGCGGGACAGACACTTCACCTGAGGCACACTGACGATGTTACCTAGTAGGGTGATGAAATGTTTGCAACCAAACCCACCAGCTCAGCGAGCAAGTCTACAACCTCAGGGATGGAACTAGCATTAGTTTTTAGGGAACAAACAGAAAGATGCCAAAATCATAAAGGAATAAGGCTTTAACCTAAAGGTTATATATATAAAATAATACACTTCCGTTGTAATAAAACAGAACATACCAAAGGCACTAGGAGATAGCAAGAACTGCAGATGCTAGAAGTCAGAGTGAACACAGTGTGGAGCTGGAGGAACACAGCAGGTCAGGCAGCATCAGAGGAACAGGAAAGTCTTTTACGTTTTGGATCATGACACTTCATCAGGATTGGAGAAGGGTGAGGGAGCTCGGAAATAAATAGGGGAGGGGTGGGGCTGGGCAAAGGCAGGTGGGGTTGTGATAGGTGGATGCAGGTAGGGAGTTGTGGAGATTGGTCAATGGGAAGGCTGGGCAGATAGGTGAGAAAGAAGATGGACAGGTTGTGTCGGCTCAAGGAGGCGGGGATGAGAGGGAGGACTGCCTGACCGCCTGTGTTCCTCCAGCTCCATGCTGTAGTGACACATACTAAAGTCAACCGGTGGAAGTTACATGGGAGACTTGCTGCAGTAAAGGAATGCCTAAGAGATCCTCATAGAAGAATGCATCAGGAAAGGGAATCAGTAGCAAAAATTGGAGCAGTGGTACATTTGGAGCATCATAGAATCCATCAGAACATAGTAGGAAGGGAGAGATGACTGTTCTGAAGAAAGGTTACTGGGACCCGAAATGTTAACTCTGCTTTTTCTCCACAGATACTGTAAAGGAGTTGTTTTCCAGCAATTTCAGTTTTTGTTTCTGATTTCCAGAAACCATAGTTCTTTGCCTCAGGACAATCAACCATATTCTTCCTCAATTATTGATGAAAAGAAATTAGACAACTGGGGGATCTGAATATTTCAAAGGAAGAGTTATTTGCTTTACACATGAAGGAAGCAAGTCAATAAAAATATTAAAAGTTACTGGAGCAGATTCGACACTGATGCTGACTGATGCCCTCCCAAGAGGTTAATAAAGGAAAAAGAAAATGATTGGAGTTTTACACAGATGTTACAAATTGGTCCCATTATATAGAGTTGAATTAAACAATGACTCACTACATTTATAGTTGGAGTAGTGCAAGAAATCTCTTCAAATGGATTTTATTTTATCTTGGGGAATGACCAGGCTAGTTCAAATGTATTGCCTTATTAAGTCTAGTGCAAAAACTAATAGAAGTAATATGAAATTCAATAGGAGAAATATCTGGATTGTTTCCTGATTATATTATGATTGGATAACAAGCCCATAGAATTAGACGGGAAGAGGGTGAGCCTGGCAAAAGGGAGATTATGTGGAAATTCAGTTATCTGACATAATTTTGATAACTTAAATAAAAAGGGTAAAGGGAAAGAGAATGAGGATAGCCTGTTTAGCCTATCTTCTTGAATAGAAATTCAACAACTGAATCCTGAATTGAAAGAAAGGCATCAAGCCACCTGCTCAGAAATGGAATCAAAATTGATCCCTGCCTGTTCTTACTTAAAGGACAAAGTGTTAGTGAGGAAATGAACACCATCTTAAATAGCAGGTGATGAACAATAGGCAGCAGGGAATAGTAATGTGATGAAATTTAACAAGTGGTCCACAAAATTCCAACGGCACGTTATTAGGAAAATACTAGGAAAACACAGGTTAAAATATATTATTTTTTATTAGCCAAGATTATGTAAAGATGTGATTCAATTTTGACAGACATGCCTTACATGTCAGGTACCAGGAAATCTAACCAATTTAACCTGCATCTTTAATTCCATATCACATTTTTAAGAATTATTTATTAGATTCTTTATTGAGATTGCATAGAGCCCCGACCTAAAACTAAGAGTGGGAATCAATATATTTTAACAACTATGATTGACCTAAGAAATATTTTGATGTAGTGCCATTGGGCAAAATTATGTCAAAAATTGTAGTGGAAAAGTTAGTCCAATTCTTTCTGTGATTTGGATTACTCAAAGGAATACAATCAGAATTTTATGCCACACATATTCAAAGGAACAATGAATAGTTTGGGAATAAAACAATTTATGTTTTCAGTTTATTGCTTATAATCTCAAGGAGTATTGAAAAGGTGGCATCAAATTTTAAAGACCATGGATGGAATCTTGCCAGGCCCTGAACAGTGTGGGCAATGGCAAGTTGAGTGATATAATTGGGTGAACTCTTTGGCGAGGCCAATGTCAACATCAAAACCATTTCACCACATTTTGTTTGCATTTCTCGCCATGGAAATCAGGGTTCTTGGTGGATTCAACTCAGCCATTGCTCAAAGAAATCTACATTGGTCACGGAAAAACAGGAGAGCAAGGCAGAATCCACCGGGAACTGCCAGACTTCCACGGATATTGGCACTTCTCTCTCAGGGAGGCATTGCCACCATTCTGGCATCCTCAATGCATTGGCACCTTGCCTTCCAAGGGAAGACTGGCCTCGGAGGGCAGACCAGTAACCAGCACTGTACGAGTGCTGTGGGTACAGGTACCGCACAGGAAAAGGTAACTATTACAAACAGTATCAAAGACAATGTGGACGGCATGATAGGTACATTTGTTTTTGACATGATGATTGACTGGGTGGCTAATAGTGAGGAAGAAGGTGTTAGGTTAAGCAGGACATAGAAGGGTTAGTCAGATGGGCAGATCAGTGACTGATGGAATTTAACCCTGAAAAGTGTGAAGTGATGTACTTTGGAAGAAGTAATAAGACAACAGAGTACTCGATGAATGGCAGGAGACTAGGAAGTTCAGAGAACAGAGGGATCTTAGGGTGTTTGTCCACAGATCCCTGAAGGCAGCAAGACAGGTTAATGAGTGGTTAAGAAGTCATAAAGGATGTTTGCCTATATCAGTCATGGCATAGGTTACAAGAGCAGGTAGATCATGTTGGAGCTGTACTAAACTTTGGCTGGAGTACTGTGTCCATTACTCGTGATTGCTCTAGTGCAGGTATAGAGCAGATTCATCAGGATGTTGCCTGGGTTGGCTATGAACAGAAGGTGTATAGGCTTGGGTTGTTTTCTTTGGAGTGGAGAAGGCTAAGGGGGAACCTGATTGACATGTATAAGATTATGAGGGGCATGGATCAGGTGGATTGGAAGCAGTTGTTCCCCCTAGTTCAGGCACAATAACAGGGGACATAATTTTAAGGGAAGGGCAGGAGGTTTAGTGGGGTTTGTGGAATTTCATTTCACTCAGAGGTTGGTGGTATCCTGTAATGCACTGCTTGGGAGGGCAATAGAGGCAGGAAACCTCACAACCTTTAAAAAGAACACGGATGAGAATTTGAAATGTTATAACATTCAAGGCTGGGGGCCAAGTGCCAGAAAGTGGGATTAGTACAGAGGGGTTGAAGGGCCTTTTCTGTGCTGTATAAGGCAGAATTGTAACTGCCACAGACTTGGAGGGGGTGGTCAGATTTCAGTGTAGCTATATAAAATGTAAGAGAGAGGCAAGAGTGGACATTAGACCACTGGAAAATTAGGCTGGAGAAGTAATAATGGGGTCAAAGAAATGGTGAAGGAACTGAATAGGTAGTTTGTATCAGACTTTATGGTGGAAGACCGCAGTAGTATACCAAAACATCAAGAGAATGGGAGGGCACCACTAAGGAGAAGGTAGCGGGAAGCTGAAGGGTATGAAGGTGGATAAATTGCTCAAACTAGATGGACCACACCCCAAGGCTCCAAAGGAGGTAGCTGAGGAGATTGTAGAGGCATTGGTGATCTTTCAGGAATCACTGGAGTCCGGGAGGGTCCCAGAGGACTGGATAATAGCTGATATAAGGCAGGCTAGATAGCCTGATCTCAGTTGTTGGTAAGATTTTACAGTCCATTTTTAACAATGGGATTTCGGAGTACTTTGAAGTGCATGGTAAAAATAGGGCTCAGTCAGCATGGCTTCATCACGGGGAAATTGTGCCTGACAAATCTATTAGAATTCTTTGAGGAGTTAATGAGCAAATTAGATCAAGGAGAGCCAGTGGATGTTATCTATTTTCAGAAGATCTTTGTCAAAGTGCCACACAGGAGGCTGCTAAATAAGATAAGTGTCCATGGTGTTACAGGCAAAGTACTGGCATGAATAGAGGATTGGCTGATTGGCAGAAGCTAGAGACTAGGGATAAAGAGGTATTTTTCAGGATGGTAGCCAGTGACTATTGGAGTTTGCAGGGGTCTGTGTTGGGACCACAACTATTCACATTATATATTAACAATCTGGATAAAGGAACTGAAGGCATTGTTGCTAAGTTTATAGATGACACAAAGATAGATGGAGGGACAGATAGTGTTGAGGAAATGGGGAAGCTGCAGAAGGACTTGGACAGGATAGGTGAGTGGACAAAGAAGTGGTTGATGGAATACAATATTGGAACTTATAAGGTTATGCGCTTTGATATGAAGAATAGAGCCATAGACTATTTTCTAAATGGGGAGAGGTTTCAGAAATCTGAGGCACAAAGGAGTTGTAGTTCAGGAATCTCTTAAGGTTAGCATGTAGGGTCAGTTAGCATTTAGGAAGGCAAAGTAACTGTAATAATGCAGGAAGCCCGACTAGAAAGGAACATCATCCCTGCATCTGTTATATACTTATTTTACTCAAGCTGTTCAGCAGTGTTATTACACACCTCGAGAGCAGGAAGAACTTGAACTCAAGTCACCTGACTCAGAGGTACGGACACTACCAATGCTCCACAGGAGCCCCCTAGGTCTGCCTTTTTTTTTTGTTCTGTGTCTGCTTTTTTTTATATCCAGAAATGTTATCACAGACAACCGAATGGCTTTCACGCCACCAAATCACCATGACTTATTTTGTTTTTAACTATTAACCAGTTCCAGTAATCACCCATGCTGCCAATTAGATGTTTACATGCAAAGCCCATGATGGGCAATCCATGCCATCAGAAGTGAGGGGGCGGGGTTACGGAGAGAGGGAAGGGAACTAAATCAAGATTGAGTTGGATGGGGAGATAAAGCACAGTAACCCCCGCGGTGCACCTCTCTCTCTGAGGGGATTGAGAGCATTGGCGGACACTGCATGCTCCTTCTCCAATGACACCCGACCACAAACGTAAACACGGAAGAGGGACAGGCAGTCGGCAGATATGACACCCTCCACAGCTCGCTGCCTCAACCTGTTCATAGCCGGCCTGGCCAGGCCCAGGAGCAAACCCACAAGGAAAATACTCTGACCTGCCAGCTCCCCTCTGCACCAGGTGCATAAAGATCAAGAGCGTAGGGCTGAAGTGCAATCAAAAACACACAAAAGATTTTTCAAATAATTAAAAACAGGGTCCAATCACCCACAACCAATATATATTTATATGGTTCATGGATTCCACACCACTGCAAAAATCAACTGTTGGACTGAGGCTGTTTTATTTTTTTAAAATCAGCCTGTCCCAGACATGTTATGACACAAGTCTGGGACAGGTGGAACTTGAGCACAGGCCTCATGACTCAAAGGTTGGGCCACCACATCTGAGACTGATTTTACTCATTGTTAGGTGATTCGCTACTTCTTGAAAATCTTTTTCTGTCTTAGACTAAAGTCATCTCGATCCACACTTAGCTGTTGTCAGTCTTCCCTATGGTACGGGAGCAGTTTATTGAACTTCTGATAAGTAAAAAGGGGACCAAAGGCACCATCTGAATTAGAAGAAACACCAACATCCATGGCTACTTTCTCTTCAGACACGTGCCGGTCGAGAGGATACTGGACCACTGTGATACAGCTTAAAGGAGGCAAGGCCACCAACACCAGGTCTACAGACAGCGAATCAGCTTCCTTGACATGTCTGAGCAACAGTGTCAAAGGTCCACTTGGCAGATCATTGCCGATATCTGTAACCTTCTGCAACAAAATCTCCTTCTCAGTAAACCCTGTGAGCAAAGCTCCTCACTCCAAGGTTCTGTGTATGACGATCGGCGACAGCACACCAACCACGTCACTGACTTTCAATGTCAGAAGTTGATGCCACACATGGATCTTGGAGACCTGTGCAGCCAGAAAGAAAATGAGAGGAAATGCTGCTGCTGATAATGCACTGCCAGTTGGCTGTCTAATTGACTATCAGAGAAGTGCAACCCTTCACATCCATCACCACTGGTTTTCTACCTCTTCCTGGAGTTCTGTACTCACTTCTCCTGTGAGAATTATGAGTGCCATACATAGCTTGTGTGGAAAGAAGGGATGGATACTAGAGGAGAGTTAATGCTGAGTGTTGGGATAAATGATTTGAGCTTTGGCTTGAGGCAAACAAGTGGAGTTGCAAGATATGTTGGTCAGAGCTCACCTGAACTTCTTTGCTGATTAGAGATGGACTAGAGCTTAGTAGAGACTTCAGGCATTTTGTCACACTCTCCTACTGCCAATCTTGCATGGAACTTATGGACAGTGCTGTTGTACGCAGACCTGTGAGTATGCATGTTCTCTCATATCTCCCTGCAACTCCAGTTTTGTCTATGAAGCCGACACTGCAAATGGCCTGAGAATCAGCTTGGGCATGAGTTTCTGCAGTCCCCCCTTTGTCAGTGGTCTCACCTGTCACAGCCTCTAACTGCTGCTTGGACAAGTGTTTGGTTCTCTCACCAGATAGTGACTCAAGACAGAACACGAAAAACCGACAATAACAGAGCTAAGTCAGCAGCAATCCTTAAGCAACACAGCTGAGGATGTGAACAAGTTGAGTTCACCAGTAAGACGATCCTAGAGAATGAAGGATGGTGTTCAACCTAACCGACAAGTTGAGGGAATGAGTTTACACCTGTTGTCACAGATGTATCAGCAGACTGAGAATAAAGATCTGCTCATACAGGTTGAAGATGGGCTGCATACAACTTCTGAGAAGGCAACTGAGGTGGAATGACTAATGTCTACAGATTCAGGACATGGTCAAGAAGTAACTAGCTAGTCCAGAAGTCCAGGATGCTGCAAAAAAGAAGATACAGGTTTAAACAAAGCAGCCATCTTCCATGAAGGAAATTCATGAGTTTAAACATCTCCCAGATAACGTTATGGTGCAATTACCTGGTTCTGCAGGAAAAAGTCCTCTGTAAAAAACAAAAATTCCTAGAAAACGCATCCTCCCAAATAAGGTAATGGACTGTTCTGGCTGTTCTGGCTGTTCTGAGGAACGGTCACCGGATCCGAAATGTTAACTCTGGTTTCTCTTCACAGATGCTGCCAGACCTGCTGAGCTCTTCAAGCAGCTTCTGTTTGTGTTTCTGATTTACAGCATCCGTAGTTCTTTTGGTTTTTATTTAATGGATTGACAAATGGTTTGAGGACACCCAAGTGATGAAAACTCCCCCAGTGTATAGAAACTTTACAGGCCATGCAGAGTTAAAAACAGAATCAAAAGTCCCCAAGCCAAAGACCGTACAATCTTTCAAGTCCCAACTGAATGTGTTCTAGAAGAAGGGTGAAACTTCCAAGGCTCCTGAATTTGGAAAATCAGAAACTTGTGGAGAAATGGGGTAGTAGGAAATTTAATTATATCACATGCATGTATAAATGTTAATTACAGAGGAAAAGAAAAACCTTGGGGGTGAGATGTTATATGAGGTAATGTTTCTGAAACTGTTATTGTTGGAAATTGCATTAATCTCCAAAATATCTGATGCTTCACTGGGACTCGGATGAGGAAAAGGCAGAATACCTTGGAATCTTGACCAATGAAAATCTATATCCAAAAGTTTCCTCATGATCTTATTCGTAGAATCCGTACAGTGCAGAAGCAAGCCATTTGGGCCATTGAATCAACACCAATCTTCAAAAGGATATCCCAATAACACCTCATATCCTATAACCCTGCATTTCCCATGGCTAATTCTCCTAAACTACACATCCTTAGACACTATGGGCAATTTAGCATGGCCAATCCACCTAACCTGCACATCTTTGGAGCGGGGGAGGAAACCAGAGCACCTAGAGGAAACCCACACAGACACAGGGAGAACATGCAAACTCCACAGAGCCTACCACCCAAGGGTGGAATCAAATGCAAGTCCCTGATGCTGTGAGACAGCAGTGCTAACCACTGTGCCACCCCTCGTACTTGATTGTCATCATCCATTAAACTATTGTTTAAAATAAGAGTCTTCCCCCATTCAGACACACTAATGGTTTTCCTCTACCACTGTAAACCAGGTCTAGGACAAAGGCAGCAAACTACCCCAAACTTAAGCTGATAATGGTTGGCATTGTAGCACATACAACAGCCTGCCACTAGGTAATTATGAGTCAGGGTAGACACCCTGTGATCATAAAGCCATTTTCTTTAGCTTTGATCCATTTTTGGGAGGTTTCAGCATTTGACCTCTTGCCTTTCGGTGCTGGAAGCTCGACTGTGATTCTTTGTCTTCCTTTGATGGGGTTTTAATGTCAAGCAAAAGTAACTTAGAGAAGTAATGGAGGGAACTGAACTCCAAACCAGGGGATGTAACACTCTCAGGGTAGCAGTCAAAGACACTGTAGGAGGCAATGGCCTAG
The DNA here is from genome assembly GCF_021869965.1 of Rhincodon typus. Taxonomy (NCBI): domain Eukaryota; kingdom Metazoa; phylum Chordata; class Chondrichthyes; order Orectolobiformes; family Rhincodontidae; genus Rhincodon; species Rhincodon typus. Next base: position 45,264,749 of record NC_063343.1, on the reverse strand, counting down.
TGGTATTATTGCTGGACATTTAATTCAGAGACCTAGCTAATGTTCTCATGGACCTGGGTTTAAATCCCATTGTAGCTGATAGTGGAATTTGAATCCAATAAAAATCTGGAATTAGGAGTCTAAAGATCACCATGGATCTGTTGTTGATTGTTTTTTTTTTCAGGAAATACCTACCTGGCTCACTTAATGTCCTTTAGGGAGGGAATCTGCCACTTTACCTGATCTAAACAACATGTGATTCAGACTCACAGCAATATGGTGATTTATCCCTCTGGGGTGGGCAATAAATGCTGGCCCAGTCAATGATGCCCTCATCCTGTGAATGAATTAAAAAAAAAACAAGAATTCATTTCAAATGCTGTGGATTCAAAGCTGCAGACATCTAGCCACCAGTGGAGCTACTGTCATGCTACTGTCACAATGTGACCATGCATCCTTGCAAGCTTTCATGGAGGTGCTTATGTCCCTCATCAGGTATGCTGACTTTGCGAACAGCAAGGGCTTCGCACAGATTTGCACCAGCAAACAGCAGGCCAAGGTGACACTGGAGCTGGCTGGCAAAGGAGCAATCCTCACCCTCCCTCCAGCTTTTTATCAGGTGAAGCTCAACACTTGTCAGTCCACAGACTGTCGCACCTCTATCGAATCTGGTTATTTTACCACCAAGGACGGCACTGTCATCTGCGAGAATTGCAAGCAGAAAAGGTCAGCAAGCAGACTGTGTTTTAACCAGGGTCCTGGCCCAGACCAGCTCAGCAAAACCTACCCAAAAGTTTTACCTCAAATGCACATAAGTGGCAACAGCCAAGGAAGGGCCCACAGGTGTCACAGGGCTACTGTAAGGAAACTTACAACCTTCCATGCACCAAGCCCTACAGTGAGCAGAACAGGATAAAGAAGATGAAAGGGAGGAACAAGAAAAAGAAAAAGGGTAGATGAGCAGGTTTAAAACACTTTGCTAGCAGACTGAATCAATAGAGGGTAAGCCAGCAGAGGAGGAACTAGGTGAGTGACTGCTGGAGAAAAAGGTCAAGAACATGGTTTCGTTCGTAGGAAATAGTGCCTCCCAAGCTTAATTGAGTTTTTTGAAGAAGTAATGGAGACGATTGATGAAAGCAGAGCGGTGGACATGATCTAAATGGACTTCAGTAAGGTGTTCAACAAGGTAGTGTTCAACATGATAGACTGGTTAGCAAGGTTAGATCATGCGCAATAGAAGGTGAACTAGCTATTTGGATACTGAACTGGCTCGAGGAGGGTGGTGGTGGAGACTTGCTTTTCAGACTGGATGCCTGTGATCAATGGTGTGCCACAAGTATTGGTGCTAGGTCCACTGCTTTTTGAAAGTTATATCAATAATTTGGATTTGAATATAGGAGGTATGGTTTAGTAAGTTTTCAGATGACACCAAAATCGGTGGTGTATTGGGCAGCCAAGAAAGTTACCTCAAGGTACAGCGAGACATTGATCAGATGGGCCAATTGGCCAAAGAATGGCAGATGAAGTTTAATTTAGATCAAAGTGAGATGCTGCATTTTGGAAAGGTAAGTCAAGGCAAGACTTATACACTTAATGGTAAGGTCCTGGGGAGTATTGCTAACAAAGAGGCTTTGGAGTGCAGGTTCATACTTCCTTGAAAGTGGAGTTGCAGGTAGTCGGGATTGTGAAGAAGGCATTTGGTATACTTGCCTTTATTGGTCACTGCATTGAAGATACGAGTTGGGAGGTCATGTTACAGTTGTTAAGGACATTGTTTAGGCCACTTTTGGAATACTGTATTTAATTCTGGTCTCCCTGCTATAGGAAGGATGTTGTGAAACTTGAAAGGGTTCACAACAGATTTACAAGGATGTTGCCAGTGTTGGAGGGTTTGAGCTATACAGAGAGGCTGAATAGGTGGGACCATTTTCCCTGGAGCATCGGAGGTTGAGAAGTAACCTTATAGAGGTCTATAAAGTCATGAGGGGCATGGATTGGATGAATAGCCAAGGTATTTTCCCCAGAGTAGCGGAGTCCAGAACTAGAGGGCATAGGTTTAAGGTGAGAAGAGAAAGATTTAAAAGGGATTTAAGTGGCAACTTTTTACACAGAGGATGGTGCGTGCATGAAATGAGCTGCCAGAGGAAGTGGTGGAGGCTTGAAAAAAATTAAAGATTTAAAATGCATTTTGATGGGTATATGAAGAGGAAGGGTTCAGAGGGATATGGGCCAAATGCTGGCAAATGGGTCTAGATTAATTTAGGATATCTGGTCGGGATGGTCGAGTTGGGTTGAAGGGTTTGTTTCCAGGCTGTACAGCTCTATGACTCTATACGATAAGGGACCAAGAAGAGATGAAGCCTCTTCCAAAACCAACAGCAAAAGGCAGTTCCCAACTAACATGGATGGTAGGGGGTGCAGCTCTTTGGACGAGGAGGGAGAATGAGCGCCACTTACAGAAGCGGCTGCTAAGTGCAAAGGAGCTGGAGAAGAAAGCTGAGTTCCAAAACATTGGAAACAGTGTAGATGCCGGTATGCTTCACCATCAAAGAGCACAAGCTCATAAGAAATAGGAGAGGACTAAGCCATTTGGCTCTTTGGGCCAGGTCTGCCACTGGATGAGATTGCGTCTACTCTCAGTGAAGATGCCAGCACAATCCATCCCTGGGAAGCCCCATGGTCACTTTTCTGTGCATCAAGCTGTGTGTAGAACTTCAGAACAGAGACGCCACGTCTCGTTATGTACTGACGTTCTACTTGTCTGTGGTGTGTTGAAGCATTAGTCTGGCCACATTGCTGATAGTGCTCGAAGTAGTTGAACCATGCCATTTCACTTGTCCCCATTGATACAGAAAAACATCTTTGATCACAAGTAGATCAGGCAGTGGTCTGGAAAGAATATTGGTGAAGCGCTGTGAGAAAAGATGATAGTGAATTCTGTCGGGCAATGCCATATCAAAATCATCTTGCAGAATGACTCATCACTAGAACTTTAAAACAAGCAACTTGGTTTGGTTAATGGTGCAAAAGTGATTTGCAGTGTCCGCATGTATAAATCACAAAATGCTAGTATACATGTTCAACAGACAATAGGAAAGACAATTGAATGTTGGTCTTTATTTCAAAGAAAATGGAACATAAACATAGGAAGACTGGCTAAAACTAGACAAAGCACGAGTTAGACACAGCTGGAATACTGGGACCGTTTTGGTCCCTAATCTAAGGAAAGATATACTAACATTGGAGGCTGTCCAAAGAAGCTTCACTGGGTTGATCCTGGTTATGGAGGGATTTTCTTATGAGGCTGAGTTGCTTGGGCCTGCACTCACTGAAGTTTAGAAGAACGAGACATGACCTTATCAAAACATATGAGATTCTTAGGGGACTTGACAGGGTAGATATGGGGAGGTTGTTTCCCCAAGTGGGAGAATCTAGGACCAAACAGCATAATTTCAGATTAAGGAGTCACAATTTAAGACAAAGGTGAGGAGGAATTTCTTCTCTTCGAGGGTAGTCAACCCGTGGAATTTTTTACCACAGACACCCATCATGTTGGGTCATTAAGTATATTTAAGGCTGAGACAGACAGAATTTTACTCAGTAAGGGAATCAAAGGTTATGGGGATAAGGCAAGAAAGTGGAGCTGAGGATTATCAAATCAGCCATTGATTGAATGGCTGAGCAAACTCAATGCGCCGAAGGGCTCACTGCTGCTCCTACATCCTATAATCTTACAGAACATAAAAGCAAGAGTTGCCATTCAGCCCTTCAATCCAACCTTCTACACCATCCTTGATCATAGCTGGTCATCTACTTCAATACATATTCCCGTGGTATCCCCATGTGCCTTGATGTCATTAGTAACTAGAAATCTATTAATCTCTGAATGTGACTAATAGACTAATGGAGTACTTTCAGGCCCATCCACTGCCATTCCTGACCTCAGAGGTACCTGACAAACCTATCCAATGTTTTCAATGGCTGAAAGACCAAAAGACATTGGGCACAGATTTATGACAATTGGCAGATGAACTGAAGAGGACATAAGAAAAAAACATATTTACTCAATGCTATACATAACAGCGCCAGATATTGATTGGGTAATAACATCCAAAAGGGAATTAGTTAAATACCTGAAGAAGAAAAAAATTCAGGGTTATGAGGAAAATGTGACAGAGTAGGAATACTGGAATACTCTTTGAAAAAGCCGTTCAGATTTGATGGGTTGAATGGCCTCCTTTGCAATTCAGTATTTACGATTCTGTGAAGGATTACAGAAAACAACTGGCAAATGCAAAGAAAATAATTTTGTGTTCAGTGAATGCTGTGAGATAGTCTTCTCCATTAGCTGATCCTAATATCTTTTATCTACATTAGATGAACAGTTACCTGAATTATCAGGAATCAGTGCAGATGCTAGCATTGTCAGTTTTGTGCTAACTTTTTTGTTCTTTGGGAATTTGCAAAGGTTATAAGATTAATTGCTGCCTATATCAATCTCTGGTTGAGTAATTGTTCCACCAGGGCAGAATAACCTTGCGTAACAGACTAAATGCTGCAAATGGAGATCAGCTGGAACGTATACAGAAAAGCTGATAAAACTGCCTTGTATAATACTTCTTATCTTATAAATACATTAACATCTTGATATTAACAAATGATTTCTCAAGGTCTCTCTCCCTTGTAAACTAATGGTTTAAGAAAACCACAGCTTTTAATATCTAATGCCTTTAAGTCATGGCTGTCATTTAAAATCAAGTAAGTTGTCTTTTGAAAGATTTGGGACACTTAGATCTTGTTCAATATATGACAATGACTCCACTTATCACATTCTTCCCCTAAATGAACTCTGTTCATGTTTGGTTCTGTGGAGTAACCATCTTTAACTATAGCTACATCAGCAATCTGTCAGACAATTCGCAATGTGCGCAAATGCTCGTAGTTCCTCACAGTCATCATTTCAGTCCCTTCATCTCCATACTTCCTGTGTCAGCAAGCTATCTTTTATCTGATTGGAAATATACTGCAACCTTATTAAACCATTACTGTTCTTCATGAGCAACATCCTAATGACATTCAGAATGGTAGAACCACGTGGTCCACAGCAGAGGCCCTGAAAAAGAGAAGACCAAAGGCCTTCTGAACACACAAGGAGGACATCAGCAACTGGCAGTGGTGAGAAGGAACTTTCTTCTTCCAGCAGTCTTCCAGACTCGCGGTGACTACTATCAAATGTCCAAGCACCAGTGACGATGATGACTGTGGTTCTCCAGGGAAGCCATCACCCAAGTTGCAGAGTGAGCTGAAGAGCCAGGAGTTTTACACCCAATGCCCTTTGCTTTGAAGGTTGCTCTCAGCTTTTACACATCTGGATCTTTTCAGGGATCTGCTGGAAATATGTGTGGAACATCTCTGGTAGCAGCTCACACACAGCTGCATCACAGAGGTAACAGAAGCCTTGTACAAGAGGACTGGTGATGATGTGGGCTACCAAACAAGATCTAAAAGACAGAGATGGACATTGGCTTTGGGACCATCGCTGGATTTCTATTTGTGCCAAGATGTCATATGCATGTGGTCATTAAAGCTCCCAGAGTATAGACAGTGGCCTTCAAAAACTTAAAGGGTTTCCATTTCATTAGCATGCAATTATTGAAAGTGCATCCTACAAGTTTGTGCAAAATTCATGGGAGACAGCCATTCACTTTCAGGCTTTGCCATGTTCCAGAGTTGTTACCTCCCCCCAACTCACCTCCACAGACCGATTGTCAGTGACAAAAACAGTGAAGTCATGAATCCTCACACCTGTGAGGAAACCTTCATCTACAGCAGAGGAAAGGTACAATGAGTGACCATTGAGCAGATCTGTGTGTTGCTGAAAGTGTGCAGCCATTGTCTTGATTGATCTGAAGGAGCTGTCCAGTGTGGCCCATCAAGGGTGTAGTATTGTGCTTCCCTGTGATGCTCTCCACAATCTAGTGTTGTAATGCTGGAAAATCCTTCAACAGGAAGATGGGATTGATTGTCTTCATCTGATCAACAGGATGTGTTGGGTTGGTAGGAAGGCTCTGATTTGGTTGTAAGGGACATTGCAAACTTTAAAGGGGGAATGGGCATCAAATACATACCTGGTTCCTGCAAACATAATGTCCCTCATTACTAAATTCAGCAAAATTTGAATTAAATGGATACCACTTCTCTCTTTCTCTCTGTTGCTAGCAAGCACTAAGCACCCAAGACAAACACTCAGAACTGAGAAGGTTAACAAACATGGCCAGGCCCTACATTGGCAGAGCAGTGAGGTGGCAAGGGTGAGGCTAGCTTCTGTGAAGGCTTGAAAATAATCCTTACAGATTTTCCACAAGGAAACTGATCTCGCTTTAATTAAAGAAACACCAAGAACAAGGCCAGGTTTTTAACACTAATGAGATCGCCTAAATGCATCTAAGGTGATCTTCTTCATTCTGTTATGGGGATGTCTGTGAGGTGCTGCCCCAACACGAACATCTGCAGGGGAGGCAGGCTGCTGACTGTTCTGCCCCAGGTTACGAGATGATTTCAGTGGCCATCCTTTGGCAGTCGAATGTCTGGACAGTCCTAGCTGGCTGAGAGGCACCTGCACCTGAACAGGAGCCTCCAGAATGATTTCTCTACTGGAGCTGGAGTCACTGACAAATGGGCTGAGGAACCACTGTTCACACACGCTGCCCAACAGCAGCTCCAGATGTGAAAGGCAGCCACTCCCGTTACTGTTCGAAGCTCACCTGAGCTTCCTTGTTGATTAGAGATGGACTAGAAGTTGGTAGAGACTTCAGGCATCCTGTCACCCTCTCCTATTCCCACGCTTGCATGGAACCTATGGACAATGCAATGGTTCACAGGTCTATGAGTATACATGAGATCTAGATCTCTGTGATGGTCACTAACCTCTTGATGAAAAAGCAGAGGCCTGAGTCAGATGGTACTAGCTGCATGGATTTCTCTACTGTCCATTCATACCTGTGCAGGAGATCTCGAAAGTTTTGTTAGATGTTCTCTCATATCTCCCTGCAACTCCAGTTTTGTATATAACACCTCCACCGCAAACGGCCTGAGAATCAGCTCGGGCATGAGTTTCTGCAGTCCCCCCTTTGTCAGTGGTCTCACCTGTCACAGCCTCTAACTGCTGCTCAGACAAGTGTCTGGTTCTGTCACCAGATAGTGACTCAGAATCAAAGACAGAACATGAAAAACCAACAAGGTTTCTGTACTGGAGCTGGCAATCAATGGAGTGGTGCACCCTGTCAGGGATTCTCCTGTCCACTAGATGATAGTGTATTCTATTGCTGTAGTTGACACTCGTTCTCTGAGTTGCTGTGACAACACAGTCTCTTATGACTGGCAATACATAATTCTACCCCAGGAGTTGTGGACAGCGTGGAGGGCTGTTGTAGGTTACAACAGGACATTGACAGGATGCAGAGCTGGGCAAAGAAGTGGCAGATGGAATTCAACCCAGAAAAGTGTGAAGTGATTCATTTTGGAAGGTCAAATTTGAATGCAGAATATAGGGTTAATGGCAGGATTCTCGGCAGTGTGGAGGAACAGATGGATCTTGGGGTCCATGTCCATAGATCCCTCAAAGTTGCTACCCAAGTTGATAGGGTTGTAAAGAAGGCGTATGGCGTGTTGGCTTTCATGGGCAGGGGAATTGAGTTTAAGAGCCAAAAGGTTATGCTGCAGCTCTATAAAATTTTGGATGGACCACACTTGGAATATTTGTGTTCAGTTCTGGTCACCTCACTATAGGAAAGATGTGGAAGCTTTGGAGAGGGTGCAGAGGAAATTTACCAGGCTGCTGTCTGGACTGGAGGGCAGGCCTTATGAGGAAAGGCTGAGGGAGCTAGGGCTTTTTTCATTGGAGCAAAGACAGATGACAGGTAACTTGATAGAGGTGTACAAGACGATGAGATGAATAGATAGAGTGGATAGTCAGAGACTTTTTCCCAGGGCAGAAATGACTATTACGAGGGGGCATAATTTTAAGGTGATTGGAGGAAGACATAGAGGAGATGTCAGAGGTAGGTTCTTTACACAGAAAGTGGTGGGCATGGGGAATGCACTGCCAGCAGTGGTAGTGGAATCAGATACTTTAGAGACTTTTAAGCGACTCTTGGATAGACACATGGAGGATAGTAAAATGTAGGGTATGCAGGATAGTTTGATCTTAGTAGGATAATCGGTTAGCACAACATCGTGGGCTGAAGGGCCTGTACTGTGCTGTACTAATCTATGTTCTATGTTCTATGCCAGCCTTGAATTCCATAGGACTCCAGAAGGTTGGCACTGGGCAAATGAACACATTGCCTTCTCGGTCTCTTCTACAATCCTTCTGATCTGATATGGTAGCTACTCTGGGAGCCAGTAACGTAAGCACCTCCTCCTCTGCTCAGGTTAGCCTTTCCCTGTTAGGGACCTCACCTCTCGTCTTCACCCTTCCTTGAGTGTTGTGAGCTCTATTCCCCTATTAGCAGATAGAGTACCATTGTTATTCTTTGCATAGACGCAGTGGCACACTTGTGCCAATACGATTTCTTCGGTTCCTGATTGGGTCTCTCCAATATTCCCTCCTTGCGGTGTTCACATGGGAGCTCAGGAAATGAGCTGATACAGAAAGTTGTTTCAGAGATAGTAGGAACTGCAGATGCTGGAAGATCTGAGATAACAAGGTGTAGAGCTGGATGAACACAGCAGGCCAAGCAGCATCAGAGGAGCAGGAAAGCTGACATTTCGGGCCTAGACCCTTCCCCCATTTCTGAAGAAGGGTTTAGGCCTGAAACATCAGCCTTCCTGCTCCTCTGATGCTGCTCGGCTTGCTGTGTTCATCCAGCTGTACACCTTGTTATCTCTGATACAGAAAGTTGTTTGTTCTTGAGAGGCAACTGGTAAATTTGTCAGTACTGCTACTGCCTTAGACCTTTAAAAACCCTTTGCGCCTGGAACATGTTCATGACAGACTGAAGGAGGCCAAATAGAACTAAGAGAAAATATACGTCAGTGGTGTATACAATTCTCCATTACCTGTCCCAATATATAATTTCATATCTTTTTCACCAGAAACTGTCAGATCGTTTGTGTAAATTCTTTATGAACCTGACTGAATCATGGTGGACTTGAATCACAACTTAGCAGAGCTGAGGACTAGATCATGATTTGTATTGCTGCCACAAAACTTGCAAATTGGATCAAAGTGGGTCCCTAACTGAACCCTCCAAATGGGATGCCATTCAGAGGTGATAAAATATCTGGCAGCAAGTCAGACACAAGCCAAAAATATTTATTTCATGAAAACATGGGAAGGAAAGAAATTTGAGAATTCTTGGAAGCAAAGGATTTCACTCAGCTAGATAGTGTTCGTATGTAGTGCAAATGCAGCAATAGTCAAGAAGATAGCTATCAAACGTACAGTCAAAGATGCAACAGATGTAAAAATGCTGCAGCATTGTGGTGTCACTGAGGAAATAGCTAAATTGACAGATTAATGGGCACTAATGATATTGACTGTAAAAAGAGATTATGTTCCAAGAAATAATTAATTGTGTCTATTCTGAAATGTAATCCAATATTTAGATTGATCAAATACTGAAAATGAGGCAAATCCCTTGCAAGTGATATAATAAAAGCTGACAGAAAGTTTCAACAACAGGTCTGCAATTACAGGTGAGTATCGTAATACTGGATTGCAACTGATAAAGGCTTGGCCAGACCAGACAACCCTTCAAAACTATCCTTATTAGCATATGAGGTTATGTGGGAAAATTGGGAGAGCGGTTCCAAGTACTAGTGTTATAAAACAGAAGTTGCCCCCCCACTCTGAGAACTAAAAGTGAAACACCCAAGGAGGAGCACCTCACCCAATAATCTGTAAAAGGGTGCAAAAAATGGCATAACCTGCTTTTCAGCAACTTCTCGTGCTTAAATAAAATAAATCCCTGACACTCACTTTAAAATCAACAATTAACAATTTATTTATCTAACTCTAACAGTGAACAAATTAACTAAACTATTAACAAACCGAAAAAACCCCTTCTAACTATTAACTATTCCCAAATGAAGCAAGATCCTAATGGTATGCTGTTTCAACAAATACAAGTCCCACTTATATCTTTTTTCCTTTATTCATTAACAGGATGAGGACGTCGCTGGCCAGGCAGCATTTCTTGCCCATCCCTAATAGCCGAGAGGGCAGTTCAGAGTCAATCACATTGCTGTGGGTCTGGAGTCACATGTAGGCCAGACCAGGTAAGGATGGCAGTTTCCTTCCCTAAAGGACATTAGTGAGCCCTTGATGACAGATCAATATTTCTTACAATAGGATTGGTCCTATGTTGTCAAAACCATCAGACTTAAATTTAATAGATTGTTGGTATTTAAGTACCTGTTTCAAATTGATTGGCTAAATTTGAAAGCCTATTGTCTTTGTAACAAACTGCTGCTTGGCCCGCTAACTGTATGGCCTTTCGATACAAATGTTTCAATTCGGGTGTTCTCTGCGTACTTGCAAACTTTCACAGACATCCATTTTAAATCCTTAAGCACAGAAAAAGCACATGATCTTTTAAAGTGACCACACATTGTTTTCCCCCCCAGCAATTTACGAATGCTGAATTCTAACTTTCTGCCTCCCAATCCACAAGTACTCTCCCCAACTTTGCAACACTAGTGAAGCAACAGTCTGCCACAGTCATGCTTACATAATTATATCTTTTAGCCAATGTCCCAGACAAGTCCATGACCATTCCTGTGTAAGTCCTACCCCATCACCAGGACAGATTCAGCAAAACTGCAGCCACAACGGTGACCAGTCAGAAGGACCCCTAAACATTTGGTTAGGACCCAATGAATGTTGCATGGCATCAGGTCAAACATGAGCAAAGAAAGCTCCTGTTAAGTACTATGTACTGTCCCATGAATCAGTAATGAATCAGTACTCCTCCATGTTGAACACCATTGGAAGAAACACTAAAGGTACAGAAGGCTCAGAAAGTATTCTATATGAGTGTGGTCAGGTGACACATGACCTCCAGAATTGTTACAGAAATATGAACATTTTTCGTGGGCATGGATCAAAATTCAAAATATGGAAGCCATGTTTAAACCTAGCCAGACTCTGCAATTTGCAAACTGCGGAGCTGGAATAGTCAATATTCACACAGCCAGATCTTGGACAATCAACTTCCCAATGAAACCAGACAGGCTGGGAACTGCCTGGTCAGATGCTAACAGCCACATTGTTTCAGAATGACCCGTTGTTTCCACCTCCAGTAAAGCTGCTTTGTTAGAAGAATGCTACGCAGACTTGATGGCACCCAGCTCAGTAAAAGGCCAGAGGCATAGTGTGACAAGGACAGTACTTGACAGGTGAAAGTTCAAAACCACGTTCTATGACCTCCAAATATGGAAAGTAGCCACCTCATTGGATCTTCCTGCTCCCACCTGATACTAGTATTGGACACAGGCCACAAAATATTTGAGAAGCGTGTGAAAAGGTGGATAAAAAGATATAAGGAGAAACCTAGAACCCCATTCTCTCTGCTTTTGCACCTTCTTCAACAGCATCTCCAAAGAGCACCTTCAACTGGCAGCCATCTCTAGCTCAGCATCTCTAGCTCCTTGTACTTCATGGTGAGCCTCATCAGACTGACCAGACCCAGAGAAACCACCTCAGCAAGATGACCCGAAGACCAGAACTAGCCCTAGAGGAGAGGGGAAGCCCAAATTGACAACTACAGATCCTGAAACATCATCCAACCCTCAACTACTGAAGAACAGCCTGTCCCAGCCTTATTGAATAGGTATTACCAGTCTTTTAAGACAAACAGCTCAAATGTATTGGTAGAGACCTGTAAATAGGATGTGGCGAATCCTGAGAAGTGCATGTGTGAAGTATGTCATGGTGTAGATTTGAGATTGTTTACTTAAAGATTGAAGACTGTTTACTGAAGAATCCCGTGAAGA